>NC_091941.1:2735845-3335845 GCF_041260155.1 Ptychodera flava
TTGAATAAAATCTGTAGAAACATGCCTGAGTAATGGCTCTGTACATAAAAAAATCGTAATAAATGGCTGCCTGGCGGCCATATTGGATCGTATCACAAAACAAAGTGACGTGCATATGTATGACATAGGTCAATGTCCTTGTACCAATTTGAATAAAATCGGTGATGATATGCCTGAGTTATGGCTCTGTACATGAAAAAATCGTAACAAAATGGCCGCACGGCGGCCATATTGGATCGTATCATAAAAAGAATTGACGTGCATATCTATGATATTGGTCAATGTCCTTGTACCAGCTTTGAATAAAATCAGTTGAAACATGCCTGAATTATGGCTCTGTACATGAAAAAATCGTAATAAAATGGCCGCCTGGCAGCCATATTGGATCGTATCACAAAACAAAATCGACGTGCATCTGTACGACATATGAAGTAATCCTTGTACCAAGTTTGAATGAAATTGCTTCTGGCATCTCTGAGATATCTGCGTGAACGGACGGACGCACAGACGGACGCACGCACGCACGCACGCACGCACACACGCACGGACATGACCAAACCTATAAGTCCCCCGGACGGTGTCACTGTGGGGACTACTAAACATCTTGCTCATCAACAATGATTTTTCCCCCAGAGTTAAAATACAAAGCCCTTTTTCCATAGAGTTGGTTGCTCTGGTAGAATACACTCATTGTACCTGAGTATTAGCTTGTCAAAAGTTGTAATTCATAAAAAGGCACATGGCTGCAGTACAAAGAAATTTACTGATGCCACAAATGAAATTTCCAATCATTATGCTGTCAAACTTTAGAATGTGTTGTTTGTTATTTATGAAAAACTTTAAGTAATATTTCTGGTGCTGTAACAACATTTATATGTCATACCACTGTGTATTTTATTAATGGCTGGTTGAAATACCTAGCCCAAATGCTTGAGCTTCATGTAATCTTCATTGCATGAGAAACACACAAAGGATACTGGACTTACTTGAAGTCTCTTGAGTACTTGAATACCCTTTAATTTCTCTACGTTGTTGTATGAGATCCAAAGTTCCTGTAACGTCTCAGCCACTGCCTCCTGTAGAAATAAAAACCAGACATCACACATTTCTTTACACATTATAATTTCCTTTTTACATTTACAGGGTTGGGAACCAAGATGAAAGGTGAAGGAATTTATGCAACTGAGAAAACAAATTCTTTACAAGAAATGTTCCACAGAGAACCATGAGACTACTACAAAAAACACTGAATTTTATGTTGATGATATACACCCCTTATTATGTTTCAAAACTGGAACAACAATTACATGTATAATGTGCTTGGTTGTTTAATAGGAGTATCTGTTCTCTTACTAAAAACACCATGACATTAAAACAAATCACACACTAACATAAATGTATATCTTTCCTGTTATTTGTATCATTAAAAATGCTATTCTAACTGATGAGATTTTTGAAGTTTTGTGTCATATTAGGAATATCTAGAAATTTCTTTGTGTTTGGCATATACTTTTACATGCTGTATGTAAAAGTTTTCTTGTACCTTGCTTGGGTCAATGACATGTCAGTTTGACCTAAATAGTCTTCTGGTAAAACGTTATGACAATAATTTAAATGACAATATTGTTATACCACATTGGTGTAAAGATGTATGGTTTCTCACACAATGATGTGTAAACATTTTCTCTTACATTTCTTGGACATATTGATCATGTCTTGGTCTGAGCAACCATGTCTGGTAATTTGATACAACTCTAGCTGAATAAAAATCACTTACCAATCCATTCAAACTTTTGATGTTATTCCTACCAAGTGACAAAATTTTCAAGTTTTCTGATTCGGAAAAAAAAAGAAAGAAGGGAGAAGTTAATCTGCTATTCACTCTTAATGTTGAAATATTCATTGATAATTTGTTAACTGAGTCTGTTAAAAATATAAAGTGGTGAAGTCATGTATCATTTATCACAATGTTATGACAACGCTAATTGAATGAGAACATTAACTTTTCTCACATGGTGTTCATGACTTCTATTACACCTTACTTGCCCATTTTTTTAGCTTTCATTTTTAATAATGATATTGCTACCATAGACTCTAGAGTGGACTTGAAGTACAGAAAATATCTACTTTGAAAATATCAACACTTACTAAGTCCATTAGGTTAGCAATCTTCTCAATAGCATTTGTGGATAGGGACAGTTTCCTGAAAGGAGAACACATATACAGCATATATATTATTTAAAGCCCAAGTACCTATTACATGTAACAAGTGTTCAAAAAAGTGTCTACAAGAAAGAAGTCAAACTAAATGAATTTTAAGCAAGAAAAGTTCTACACAAGTAAAGTAACCCCAGTAAATTTGCTGTCTTTTACTCTATGAACATTTCATGGTCGTTTCTTAGAATGTCACAATCACAAATGTTAGTCTCGTCACACAGCTTGTAAAGATGAAACTACTTGTTTGCTATTAGAACAATTTAATTTCCACATTTAATTTGACGATGACATACATAAGGATCATATTTTGCCACCGACTGCTTATATGCTGTACTGTACATGTACTTTGTCCACAATGTATTTAAGTTGCTTCAAATATGGCTGCTACTGGTTGATGCTCAAGTACAAGAATGACAAATACTACATCAAGATCTTCCAAACAAAATAGCTACTTGTTTCTGTAAATCCTTACTGGCTACCATTCCAATATTACTGGTACTGTATTGATTGTGAAATGTTACACGGATCTATTGTCACAGTAACTGACAGACAACGTATGACCCATACCAAAAGTATTTGTACTTGTCATATTTCAGTATTTGCAACATTACAACTGGTTCCAATATTCAGAAATGTACAGAATATAGATTTATCATAAGCTGAAGTATTTATATATCTGGTAGTCATATTTAAGTTGAAACACTCTGTAATCTGTTATCAGGGCTCGAAATGAACTGTTTCCCCTGGTAGTCCACTTGGGCTACCATTTTCTGAAGTTGGTAGCCAGTGACAATGGCTGGTAGCCCATGAATATTTTGTTTTAGCAATATTTTTTTCATTAACACAAGATAAAGCTACTTTCAAGATTCTGTCCGTGAAGTGAATTTTTTAGTCATTTGATGTGAATACTTGCACACCTTTAATACCAAAAGGAAACAGGTGTAATGGACAACAGTGATCCTCAAAAGTTTGGTGAACTTGCGGTTTCATTTTCAGAGTTTTATGCAAATTTAATATTTGTCCTGAAAACTGTGACTTCTCAGCACATGCACGGGACATACTGTGCATGGCTAAAAATAGACCATGGACTAGGGAGGAGGCATAACTTCCATGTAATTGTGATAGATTTATTATGATCAAAATGCAGTGAAAATATGTTTTCATTGGCTATCATTTCCTGTGCCTGGCATCCAAGTACATCAGTTCAGACGTCGAAAACATTGGGATGAAATTCCATCGCATATTGTCTTTGTAATTGGCATAATAAAGTCATAGTTTTCCCTGGAAATCAGTACATTTTTGACTGAGGGAGCTAAATAGATAAATAAAATAAATAAATAGTCTGGCCTTTCTATGTCCAACTGGGTTTGACTGCATTTTCCTTGTCCAAAAGTGACGGACCGGACATGCCATGCCAAGTACTGACTGAACTTCATGTCCCATGCTTTGGTAGTCCATGTTGGCTATCATTTCACAGATTTTGGTTGCCCCAGGGAAAAGTTGGTAGTCTGTGGACGCGGGACTACCGCCAATTTCGAGCCCTGTGTTAGTCACAATGACGACAGTGGGAATGTTATGCTTTAGAGACATACATTACTCTTTGAGGTCTGTACAATCAAAGTCACTTAAAATTAAAGAACTTTTTTAAGGACTTTTTTCAATTTTCAAGGACCTTTTGATGTTAAAAATGCCATTTTCCATTTTTTTTAATCTTGCCATTTTTTATAAGTGTGGTTGGATGATCAAATTTCCAGGACTTTCTGGGAATCAATTTCATTTTTAAGACCTGTTCAAGGAGGCTTTAAATTCAAGGACTTTCCAGTAGCATATGGGCCTTGTCTATTGCATCAAAATTACACTCTACAACAAGAAGAAGGCAACCCAAAGACAACGCTTGATACGTTGAAAATTACACTGAATGTTGGAATTGTATCACTTTGATTTTAATAGCACATAGGTGATAAGAGCTGAGCTTTGTGGATTTAATCATCAGTAGAGCAGAAATGACTGGGACCAAAGAACAAAGCAGGGATTACTGTTGAGCATGGCAAGTGTCTTTTAAAATAAGCTTACCATAGGATTTAAACTAGCCATCAATTCAAATGAGCATTTTAAGTTTACATACATGCAATTTCCAAGCGTTGAAAGTGAGGCATCCATCTTTTCTATGGGAGGCATCTGAGAGTAAAGTTTGACATGTTCCGCTTCTGAGGCCTTGCATTCATTTTTCTCCTCCTGTATAAAGACAAGATGTAAGTCTGTGTTTGTGTCTATAAAAACCAATTAAATTTGTGTCTGCAACCACTAGGTCAATCTGAAGCTGACACTCTCATGGTTTATAGTAATGAAATTGCTCCAGTCTAGCTCTGCATGGCAGGGCTGTGTGTTACCGGCGCTATATGGCCTCCCACTGTGGAAGTGGTGGGAGGCTGTATAACACCAGTAACACAGCCTGCCATGCAGAGCTGGCTCCAGTCCAGGGTCTACGCTTATACTGAGGTACGACGGTCTTCTTATTCCTACCTCCTTGGTTATAAATGTCATAAACTTCAGTGAAAATTAAATGGGAAAAACGTTTGTGTCTATCATCCTACTTGGCTGCTATAATATTTGTTTGATTTCCTACTATCTCCCTTTATCAGTGCTTGTCTAAAGGACCATTCAGTTTTTACAGCCGGGAGGGGGGGGGGCGGCAAAATCCAGGAGGGTCAAGGTAATTTTGGAATCCGCGAAAGGGGGGGGGGGGGGGGGGTCATTGCTTTTTCACTGGTAGGAAAGGGGGGGGTCACCACATTTTCAAAAACATAATACCTACAATAATATTCACTTTATGTCATGGCCATGATCGACCCTCTTTACCAGCGGGCACCTTTGGTGGCCCACTAGAATAAAGATGACTTTACGTAATGGCCCATGACCCTTTAACTGGAGGGCTGCCTTTGGCGAACCACTCAAATAAAGTTTAACTTTATACAATGTCATGGACATAAGTTGTCTATGGAAATGAAGTTAAAAATTGCCTTACAGTCGTCCTAATTAACAGACATTTGCATGGATGTGGCTGAGAAGTTTGTGCACTGGCATCTCTGCTACATGAATAAAGTGCGCCGCGTATCGGAGTTCAAATCCAAACCGTGCGGGAAATTTGACATATGGGTTTTGGTTATTTTTCAATAGGGGGGGGGGGGGGGTCATCAAACTTTTTCGTCTGACAAAAGGGGGGGGGGGGGTCATCTTTTTTTCACGAAAATGCAGGAGTGGGGGTCTATATTTTTGTGGAACACCGGCGACAAGATTTGCCGCCCCCCCCCCGCCCCCCCCCCAGGGGCATAAAACTGAACGGTCCCTAATACTTGTTTATATCCGTAACATTGCTTATTTATTCATTTTGCTATGTTGACGTCTTCTCACTGAAGAGTAAAGGTATCGCACAGAAATGACAAAGTTCACTGACTTCAAGAAACGAGGCATTTTTTCTAACTTGAGTAAAAGCATACAACTTTCTATTTTATAAGGAACTGGTCACACTCCGATCAGTCTGTGTATTGATACTATTGTATTTCACAGAACAGCAAACTAAGATTAGCTTCAGCATGCAAGGCACTGTGACGTTAAAGAAATCTTCGTAGAATCTGAAATTAGAGTTTACTTGCAAGACTTGTATATTACATCATGTCAGTGTAAGCTATGTTTGTTACGTGGGTACAGTTGTGTTATACTTATAGTTATCAAACTGACGGATCACGCTAAAGATGGCGAATGATACTTACGAACTTCGCAAGTGCTTCTTTTATCGTAGTTCCCTTTACCGCCTGAAAGAGTAAAAATATCGTGTACATTAAGTATTTGTATTTTATAATACAGAACAACTGTTGCTGCTATCTATTAAGCAACATATCGATCAAAATGTTACAGAAGATCTGATTTCACAGAGTGTAACTCACCATTTTGGACTGGACAGTTGACAGAAAATGCTGGTGACCATGGAGACCGCAAAGGACCATGGGAGATTATTTATGTTTCGAAATGATTTTTGTTTTACCATAATTTCTTTAGCCCAATAAGAACCTAAGTGTGATTACTTTTCAGTAATATTTGTCTAAAAACATTATTTGGTATGCAACAAAATAATCAAATATGCCACAAAGGGAGCCGAGGTGAGATCGTAAGGTCATCAGTGAGAGGTCATGGTTTATTTGAAATTAACCGTTGGGGGCGGTAAAACAAGGTGCATGAACTTCATGTGAACGTCTCCGCCAGCCATACGAATGTAAACTGTCCCCTTTTTCGTTCATCGCCGAAATAGAAAAGAGCTATGTTTAACCTTCAACAAACCAGATTTTGTATTTTGAATATCTTCAAAAATATCAAGGTAATATTTTCGTTTTATTGTTGGAATTGCATCCTTGCTGTTGTGCCAATAATTCCATGAGTTCCAGCTGGCCTGCACATGCTACAGCTCGAGGTTTTGTCTGGTTGTTTGGGCAAAACCAGGCAAATCAATATTGCTTGGTATGTAGGGTACACGTCGCTCCGTCGCTCCTCCATGCTTCGTGCGACTCAAATACCCAGGCAAATATCTCGAGCCTACAGGCACTGCAGCTTTGGTCCAGCATACAACCAATATGACAAGCCGGCCCAATAACCATTTTCATTCAAGGTAATACAGTACCAGGTCCATGGGACATGTGCGATTTTCAAAGTTAAGTAGGGCTATCCTGCTGAATCACTGATAGTTAGTGATGGTGTCAGTTGTCTGGAAGTGGTAAGCGTACCCACCGTCAGGATTGGTCCCAAAAGTTCTATATATTTTTGTTATGAAGTGATACTGTTATGAATCACTGTTATAAGTCGAAGCGGGACGCGTTGTAATCATTTGAGTACCAGGTGTCGTATTAGGCCACAAAGATCGAGAGGGAGTTGGGCACATGCACCGCCATAGTTGACTGTGCTTTTGGTGTACTATACTAAAAGCCGCTGTCAACTACGCTGCCAGCACAGGCACTAGACTCAATGCAGCAAAATGTCACTGATGCAACCAGTAACTGGTTATAAATAATGCATCAGGGCTAATTATAATCGACAAAATAGCGAAAGTGTGAAATAGCTGTTATGTAGGTCATTTCCCCCACACTCATCATGACCTGAGTTCAATTAGTCTAGAACATTCCAAGGTCACTGCCCTTGATGACCTCACAACCTTGAATTCAATTAGTCATGTTTGGAATGTTCGGAAAGTTGATTAGTTGTGTAAGGGAGATAATTTTAGAACAGTAATTAGCATGTCAATAAAAGTTCTAGATTGTTCTTATATGCCTTTATAAAAGGGACGTGCACAGCTTCCAGTCAGACTTTTGGGATCGTGTCTCTTGTGTGTTACTAAACTCCAGCAGTAGTCATTCTCAAGACTTTTCAAGACCTTCACTGCCAACGCTGGATTTATACTGTGGACTTTGTGCAAATTCAAGCCTGCAAGCCAAAGGACTGTTCATTCATCCGACTGACTGTTACAACTCTGAGACTGGAGCTTTGCCGTCCCAGCTGAGATAAGTAGTCTGTACACTTTTAAAGCTTGTACTCTATCCCTGACTTAGCAATTAGTTTTATTTTCGTAATAAATTTTGTTTAAACGTTACTGCTGAGTTCACCCTTTTGTTCGTTTTCTCTGCACGTAACAAATTGGGGGCTCGTCCGGGAGACGAATATTTTGAGCCGTTTGACAACATTTTGCCAGCCTTTTCAAAACTACTATACTGTGAACTCAGCGAAATTCAATCATGGCGGAATTTAAACCAGACGAATTTATGGATGACCTTGATCAGGACACATTTAATTCCCTCAGAAAAGACAACCTCATAGCACTGGCCAATTTCCTTAAAGTAGAAGTTAAAAGATCTATGCGCAAGAGGGAAATACAGTACCGTATTGCAAACATCTAGTTGATTTAGGCCATTTGAGGAATCCACCCTGAAAGATTATGAGCCCGAGTCTACCTCTGAACTCAGAAAATTAGAATTAGAAATGCAGACAAATTTGGAGATCAAGAAACTAGAATTACAAATGAGAGAAAAAGAATTACAAATGGAAAAGAGAGACAGGCAGATTGGAGCTTAAGAAATTGGAATTAGAAAAGGAAATGAAAGAAAAAGAATTGCAAATGGAAGAAAGACAGGAAAGAAAAAGAAAGGCAGGAAAGATTAGAAATGGAAGAAAGACAGAGAGAAAAAGAATTGCGATTAGAAGAACAGCGATTACAGGTAGAAATAAAACGTTTAGAGCTTGGACAGTCAGGAAAATTCTTCCCTTCAGACAAGTTTGACATCACTAAGCATTTCAGGTTAGTTCCCCCTTTCCAAGAAAAGGATGTTGATAAATATTTCCTTCATTTTGAGAAAATTGCTCAGAGTCTGAATTGGCCTAAGGAGTCCTGGTCTATGCTTTTGCAGAGTGCTTTGGTGGGTAAAGCCAGAGAAATTTACATTCAGTTGTCAGTAGAGCAGGCTTCAAATTATGATTCTGTGAAGGAATTAATTCTCAAGGGTTATGAGTTGGTGCCTGAAGCTTACCGTCAGAAATTTAGGGATTGTGAGAAGGTGAAAGATCAAACTTATGTTGAATTTGCTCGAACAAAAGAACAACTGTTTGATCGTTGGTGTTCTTCTGAAAGGTCAGTCAGAATTATGACAAATTACGACAACTTGTTTTGATTGAGGAATTTAAAAGGTGCATCCGGAGTGACATCAAGACGTTTATCAATGAACAAAAGGCAGATACATTGGAGGTTGCTGCACGTTTGGCCGATGATTATTCATTGACCCACAAATCTTCATTTCTCAGCAAACCATCCCAGTCCTTTTCATACAGAAACAATGCAGGTAAATTTAACTCCTCCTTTTCATCCAAGAATTTTTCAAAGGAAGTAGAAAATCAAATGACAACAGTTCACAGAGTTCAAGTAACACTCCCACATCATCAGATCCCAAGTCTCAATCTCCTTCTGACAAACAGTTTGGTACACTTTCTTGTAATTATTGTAAGAAAGACGGCCATTTAATGTCAGATGTTTCAAATTGAAAAGAAAACGTGAAGGTCAAAGTGGTCAAAGTGGATCTAAGCCCACCGGCTTTATTTCTTCATCAACTCAATTAGAGTCTAATAATGTGTGCAACACATTTTCTGAGGTTAAACCCCTCTTATCCCCAATTAATGAGGTCAAGGTCAATTCTTCTCAAGATAGCATTATGGGTATTTTCGAACCATTTATTCATAATGGTTTTATATCACTTTCTAGTGATTTCTCTTCCGCTACCCCTGTCAAAATTTTAAGAGATACCGGGGCTTCCCAGTCTCTTTTGTTGGCAGATACCCTGCCGTTTTCTGAAAAGTCATTTTCAGGTTCTAAAGTTCTTATTAAGGGGGTAGATTGTAATGACTACATTCCTGTTCCTCTCCATAATGTCTATTTGTCTTCGGACTTGTTTCTGGACCTGTGGCTTTAGGTATTAGGCCTTTTTTGCCTTTTGAAGGGATTCACCTTCTCTTGGAAACGACCTTGCTGGGGACAAGGTCATTACTAATCCACTTGTGACTGATAATCCTAGTTTAGATCAGGATCCAGAGCCAATTGAACAAGAGATACCCGATTTATTTCCTTCATGTGCCATTACTCGAGCCATGTCAAAGAAAACTTCCGAGAATCAAAATACTCTCAAAAATAATGTCACAGATGTTGACTTAAATGACACCTTTCTCAGTCAGGTGTTTGACACGGATCATTCCGTTATCCCTCGTGGATTTGAAACTTCCAGTAAAACTCTGCTGACCAAAGTCAGACATTTTCTAGATCAAATCTCATTGCAGAACAACACAAAGACCCAGATATTTTGTCTTTGTTTGACAGGGTAGATGATGAAGGTAAAACTTCAGATAGCTCTGTTTCCTATTATACAAAATCTGGTATTCTCATGCGTAAATGGAGACCTCCAGATGTTTTGGTTGATGACGATTGGGCTATAAAACATCAAATTGTGGTTCCAAAGCCCTATCGTGCTGAAATATTGCGCCTGGCCCATGAAACGCCCTGGGCTGGTCACTTAGGAGTCAGGAAAACTTATCATAAAATTCTCAGTCACTTTTATTGGCCTAATCTCAGGCAGGATGTAGCACATTTCTGTAAAACTTGTCACACATGTCAAATGGTAGGAAAGCCAAATCAGACCATTCCAAAGGCCCCTTTACAGCCAATTCCTGCATTTCAAGAACCATTTAGTAGGATACTAATAGACTGTGTTGGGCCCCTACCAAAAACAAGATCAGGAAATGAGTACATGCTGACAATAATGTGTACATCAACTCGGTTCCCAGAAGCCATACCACTGAGAAATATAAAGACAAAGACTATAGTGAAAGCTTTAGTCAAATTTTTCACTTTATTTGGCCTCCCTAAATGTGTCCAGTCCGATCAAGGCTCCAACTTTATGTCTGGTATTTTTCAACAAGTAATGGATCAGCTAGGCATTAAACAGTAAGGTCATCCGCCTATCATCCAGAAAGTCAGGGTGCTCTTGAGCGATTTCATCAAACTTTGAAAAACATGATTAGGACCTACTGTTTTGACACAGAGAAGCAGTGGGATGAAGGAATTCATTTTCTGCTCTTTGCTGTTAGAGAGTCAATTCAGGAGTCTCTTGGTTTTAGCCCATTTGAGCTTGTATTTGGACATACAGTCCGTGGCCCACTTAAGCTCGTTAAAGAGAAATTCCTATCAGACGATGATGATTGTCTGAATATTTTGCAATATGTGTCAGATTTTCGTACAAACTCTCTAAAGCATGTGAATTAGCCAGAGAAAATCTTGAGTCATCTCAGCAGTCAATGAAAACCAAATATGATAAAAGCACCTCAAAACGGAAGTTTGAACCAGGTCAAAAGTTCTTGTTCTACTTCCAATTCCTGGCAAACCACTCCATGCTCGTTACTTTGGGCCATACCTAATTGATAAGAAATTGAGTGATTAAATTACATCATAATAACACCTGACAGGCGAAAACAAAAACAGCTATGTCACATAAATATGCTTAAGCCATATTTGGATAGGGATAATCCTACTATAACTCAGCCTGTCAGTGCAGTCAGTTCAAACCATTATGAAGATAGTGATACTGAAACTGACTTGAGTGAAAATACTCTAAACTCAAAGCTGGGCTCGGTCAAGCTTCAGAACTCAAAATCCTGGAGAAGCTGGAGTCTACAAAGTTGGCACACCTCCAGCCAGAACAACAACAACAGGTGAAAGAACTGCTCCATGAATATAAACACCTGTTTCAAGATGTTCCAACGAGGACAAACGTCATCTATCACGACGTTGATGTTGGGGACAGTAAGCCTGTAAAACAACATCCATACAGACTGAATCCAACAAAAGCGAAATATCTCCAGGAAGAAGTCAAATACCTGCTGGACAATGACTTTATTGAACCCAGTAAAAGTAACTGGAGTTCGCCGTGCATACTTGTTCCCAAATCAGATCACAGTTATCGTATGTGCACGGACTTTAGGAAGGTCAACACTTTAACAAAGACAGACACTTTCCCAATCCCGAGGATTGATGACTGCATCGACCGAGTGGGAAAAGCCAAGTATGTGACGAAATTTGACCTACTGAAGGGATTTTGGCAAGTCCCTCTGACGGATCGTGCTCGTGAAATATCCGCCTTTGTTACACCAGACGGATTGTTCCAGTACAAGGTGATGCCATTCGAATGAAGAACTCTCCGGCAACGTTCCAACGGATGATCAACGACGTCATATCCGGGCTAGACGGTGTGCAGCTTACGTTGACGACGTCGTCCTGTATAGTGACACCTGGGAGGAACACATCAAGCTCATGCGGAAGTTCTTTGAGAGACTGAGCAAAGCAATGTTGACTGTCAACCTTGCCAAATCTGAGTTTGGTTGGGCGAGGGTAACTTACCTCGGACATACTGTAGGACAGGGTGAGGTAAAACCTGTTGATGCCAAAATCAGTGCCATTTCAAGTTTTCCCATACCAAACTGCAAACGACAACTGATGCGCTTTCTCGGTATGGCTGGTTACTACAGAAAATTCTGTCCAAATTTCTCCACAATTACTGAGCCTTTGACTAACTTACTAAAAAGAAAGTAAAGTTTGTTTGGTCAGAGCAATGCCAACAGGCATTTGATACACTTAAAGCCATACTGCAAAGTGCCCCAGTGTTGTCTGCACCAGATTTCACTTTGCCATTCAAATTAGCTGTAGATGCTAGTGATACGGCTGCTGGTGCTGTTTTATTGCAAGAGGATAGTCATGGTGTAGATCATCCTGTTTGCTATTTTTCACGCAAATTTAACAAATCCCAGAGAAACTACTCTACAATTGAAAAAGAGTGTTTATCTTTGATATTAGCTTTACAGCATTTTGAAGTTTATGTTACTTCTTCAAATCAGCCAATAGTGGTTTATATTGATCACAACCCTCTTGTTTTTCTGCAGAAATTTAAAGGCAAAAATCAGAGATTGCTAAGATGGAGTTTAATGTTACAGGAGTTTAATCTTGACATTAGACATATCCAAAGGCAGAGACAATTTAATTGCAGACTGTCTCTCTCGTATTTAGAGTTTATTGTTGTTCACTTTCAAGAAATTTACTTTAGAGTAAAACAAAATTTGAGTACTTAAATCCTTTTCAAGATTACATTTGTAAAAGAAAGATTTTTCTTTGAAAAATTTTCTTTTTTTTGAAGAGGGGGTGTGTTATGTAGGTCATTCCCCCACACTCATCATGACCTGAGTTCAATTAGTCTAGAACATTCTCAAGGTCACTGCCCTTGATGACCTCACAACCTTGAATTCAATTAGTCATGTTTGGAATGTTCTGGAAAGTTGATTAGTTGTGTAAGGGAGATAATTTTAGAACAGTAATTAGCATGTCAATAAAAGTTCTAGATTGTTCTTATATGCCTTTATAAAAGGGACGTGCACAGCTTCCAGTCAGACTTTTGGGATCGTGTCTCTTGTGTGTTACTAAACTCCAGCAGTAGTCATTCTCAAGACTTTCAAGACCTTCACTGTCAACGCTGGATTTATACTGTGGACTTTGTGCAAATTCAAGCCTGCAAGCCAAAGGACTGTTCATTCATCCGACTGACTGTTACAACTCTGAGACTGGAGCTTTGCCGTCCCAGCTGAGATAAGTAGTCTGTACACTTTTAAAGCTTGTACTCTATCCCTGACTTAGCAATTAGTTTTATTTTCGTAATAAATTTTGTTTAAACGTTAACTGCTGAGTTCACCCTTTTGTTCGTTTTCTCTGCACGTAACATAGTATGACATACAGCTTAGGCTTTGCTCAAATTAGATATACGCATAATTAATGAGGTACAGTATGAAGCATCATAAGGTCTCCCATCATACCATATATGAAGGGTGTACCACTTGTGTTACTGAGTTGTAGGCATATTGATGAAATCAAGGTCAAAAGTCATCCTAGTAACGTGAAATTTTGGCAGAAAACTTTACTTACATAATCATCCCTGTCCACAAATATCAGATCTCTAGCTCTATTAACTAGCCTATAATTTCATAATTGTATAATAAATGAGGTACAGGATGATGAGAGTCAAGGTCACCAGAAACTCAAAATTTTAGTTATATGTTTTCATCCCTTACCGGTCATTTTCAATATACACCAGCCCTCTCGGACTGTATGTGGAAAACGATATAGTCATAGCTTTACTGCAAGGTCTAGGAGAGGTCAAAGTTCATAGAAAATTCAGAAAAAATAATACTTTCAAAATATTCATTGCAAGATTAACGTTGACATGGTTTAAGACATTGATGTTTGCAATGTAGCAGACTGGCCATATGGTCTACAAAGTGAATGTACAGAAATTTGATTGATCAAGTATTATACAAATAAGGTCAATTTCAAGGTTAAAATCCAAGATGGCCACAAGAAAAAAGGGTCTAAATATTATTGATGTGGACTATGACATGAAGGGTAAGGTCACTGTTTGTGTGCATGAAAATAGGGGAGTTCACCAACACTTTTGAAGAGTCACTATTTTATGCAAAGCGTCATTTTAAAAAATGCCGGCCCTCCCTCCCTGTAATTTCTCTCACTTCCCTTACTCACATGAGGGCGCTGTAATAGCAGGACAATGGACAGCTTGTGGAGCAAGTGTTACATCAAATTGACCCTCTGTTAGCTGTTTGTCGGATTTGTTCATTCTATATTTTTCAGTTTCTAATTATTTCTTCATAAATATTTGAATTTACTACTCAGTTTCTTTACTTCTTCATTTCGCTATTTCGCAGTTTCGCTATTTCGTCGATTATAATTAGCCATGCATCAGTGACGGTTTGCTTGCATTGAGTCTGGTGCCTGTGACTGCCAGCATCACACACCATCCAACCTCAGATTGTCCTTTAAGCAGAGAAAGAGGATTCTGTAGTTGAAAATACATTCTTCTGTGATGTTTAATGCATACAGTTGGGCAGATATTACCGCTCCACTGTCTGTAGCTGAATTTGGGCAGATAGTCCATGTAGCTGACATGTAATGGGTGCAGCTCTGTAGGTAGCCGACATTCCCCCCCCCCCAAATAATTTTGTGTGGAAATTTGTGCGCTACAGAACTGCAGCAGGACGTGGCTATTAGCTTAGACTGTGTACCTCATGAATGAGATGGCAAAAAAATTAAAGGGACAAAGTCTGCCATTTTTCATGAATTTTGTTTGATACAAGATACTACTTACATTGTTTGACATGTTGAAAGATACTAAATGAATAGGTAACCATGCATATATTTGACCCTGGTTTTAGACAAATTAAATGAAACCATCGCAAAAACAATTTAATGGTCATGACCATTAATTCATTTTGGCGATGGTTTCATTCATCGTGTCCGGGGTCAAATATATGCATGGTCACCCATTCATTATCTTTCAACACGTCAAAAATGTAAGTAGTATCTTTATCAAACAAAATTCATGAATAATGGCCGACTTTGTCCCTTTAATAATGCCGCTATTTTTGTTGTTATACTTTTTAGGATCTATGCTTATACCAGGCAAATAGATTATGTTGATGTTTTTGTCGTTATACTGGTAAGCCTTGTAATGACAACCACAAATATGGCCGGTCAGATAAACCATATTCCTTTTAACTTTACATGGTGTTAATTTCACAACCTTTTGAAGAAACGATCACTGCCTCTCATCACTGTGAATACAAGAGACCTGCCCCGCAACAACCCGATCCCACAACAAACTTATCCCCTGCCTTACGAACCCGGCTCAACAGCAAACTCACCTCTTGGTTTGATTCTGTTGTTTAATAAATTTTGTAATGGATTAAGGACACATATATCGGACTTCAACAACTGTAACAATTTGCTGATGACTCTGATTTTGGCTGTTTGAGACAATCAAACTGACGGTAGGCATTCTGAAGAGAAGGCCTCCAATTTGCATCAACAATTATACATAACGTATAATCAGAGAGTTGTCAAATGTGTTCAGAGAAGCCAAATGATGTGATCGATACATAAACTTTGAAACAATCTATGATTGATGGTTTGACCAACGGGATTTACACAGTAGTGTTGAGTGCATCATAATTACCGCATCATTTGCATTACATCACAGTCACTCAAGCATGAAATTGTTGACTAAATTGCAAATGCAGTGTAACAACACAGTGTATTTTTTTGTGCAGGTGTATGGCTGTTTACAGCAGTTTCAGGGTTTTCAAAGATGTCTTTTTACACATAGGTAAGAAAGCTAGCAATAGTATTTCAATTGCATGTTTTCAATTTCAAAAATTACTGTAAGAGTTTGTACAATCATATTTTAATAATTTAATTTCATATTTGATATACCAATGTGAATGGACAGTAGAACTTGGTAGAATTTGACAGAACATTGCAGCAACTAGATTGACATCCATGCACAGACTATAGATACAGTCATAATGGAATCAGCATCTAAGTTTTTAAATTGAATTCAGCAGTTGTCTGCTTGTTATTCCCCATGGACACCGTCGGGGGGGGACTTATAGGTTTGGTCATGTCCATGCATGGGTGCATGCGTCTGTCCGTCCGTTCACGCAGATATCTCAGACATGCTCTGGTCAATTTCTTTCAAACTTTGCACAAGGATAGTACCCTACCCCATACAGATGCACGTCGATTTGTTTCACAATGCGATCAAATTTGGCCGTGTTACAGGACTTTTTAGTTTACACCTCCATAGACTCCCATGTATAAGGCAGTTCTCCATAGACTCCCATGTATAAGGCCAAGAAAAATAAAAATTAGTTTCTCATCGTATTCATATTGCAAAAAGGATGCAGTGACACAGTTTTTAGTCCCCACGGATGAAGTCCAGGGGGCTTATAGATTGGGTCATGTCCGTCCGTTCGTCCATCCGTTCACGCAGATATCTCAGATATTTTGACAAATTGTCACGTGACCTCAGTGACCTTTGACCTCAAACATACATATTTGTCCATAACTCAGTAACCACAAGTGCTACACCCTTCATGTATAGTATGATGGGACACCTTATGGAGCCACATATTGTACCTCATTAATTACGTGCATATCTAATTTGAGCGAGCCAAGAGAGCTATAGGTCTGATTTTGGTATATAGGGATAACTTAGCAATACAATTTTTTTTGACAAAATGTCACGTGACCTCAGTGACCTTTGACCTCAAATATACATATTTGTCCATAACTCAGTAACCACAAGTGGTACACCCTTCATATTTGGTATGATGGGAGACCTTATGACGCCACATACTGTACCTCATTAATTATGTGCATATCTAATTCTGAGCAAGCCAATAGAGCGAGCTATGTAAGCGGTCTGAAATCACCAAAGTGCGCCGGCAAACTGCGCCGGCGCATTTCAAAGTGCGCCCCCATTTTGCGCCAGTATATTGCGCCGCCCAAAACTGCGCCCTTACTCTGCGCCATTGCAAAGTTTCAATGTCAAGCACACAACTAATGGTCTGTTTTGGTTTCGTCAAGCGATTTCAAAGAAATATTCATGTTTTTCGTGGGGAATATGGTGAAATGTGTCACTAAAATGCGGACGATGGGAGTATTTTTTCCGACACGTATGTGAAGTATGATAACATCACTTTGGCGAGAGGGAAGGTAACTCGGCCAGGCGAGTGCCATTTGCATCGTAAATCGTAATGCGACCTTTGAATCTGTCTGTAGTTTCTAGCTACCCGAACCTTGTGGATAAATTCTTGAAGTCACAGTTAAAAAGGGGCTAAAGTTAACACTCTCAAACTATTTCGATGGCCAAATATCTCTGCCATTATGCGTTTCGTCGGGTAATACGTGGCGAGAGTGTCCTGTCTCAGTGTCTGAATAGGCGGTGCAGCCGTAAATCAGACACTCCATACTTGTTTGATCGGAACCTTGTGGACCGTAATTCTTGCTCTAATTCTGCGACCTTTGAATCGTCCTACAATTTCTACTTCCAACTCATATGACGACCCCAAATGATAAGGAATGCGACTGATTCTGAGACTCTCAGCCCATAGAAGAATCAAAGTGCGATCACGTTTGCGACTGAACTGACTAACTCCCATGTCGCTTTGTGATTTACATGTATATTTGCGAGTGAATTTGAGACCGGGTCTGAGACTCTCATTTAACGTGCAAACAGCAAATGCGACCGTTCTTGCGACTGACTTCCTGACGTAAGGTATGTAAGGGTACCTGAATCGACAAGTGCGGGGCCAAAGTTAGGAGAGCGAATGTGAGAGCTTGAAGAGTACTTGCTCACTTTGAAAGTGCGAGCGATAGTGAGGATGTGAAGTGAACTCGCTCTGTTGTAACATAGTGCGTGTCAGCATTTATTTCATCACCTTGGTCGAATGAAAACTTACGATCAAAGTCACTGCTAAAACAGTGATACGATCTCCATGGAAATACAGTGCTGTGTATCATGAGCGAACGGCTGAGTGAATTCATGATTTAGTCCCCGATGGAAATTATTGAAACACACTTATTTCCAAACACCAAGAAGTTGATAGGCCTATATTCGTCTAAATAAAAATATGAATGAGACATTCATCTTTACATAATGGAGAATAGAATATTATATCTGCCTGCGAAGAACTTTATTTACCAGGTTATAAACATCGGCGAGAGACCGAGAGACCGATCGGGCTGGGACGTACGATTCACAGACTGATTCAAAGTGGTGGTCAAAGTGAAAGGGGACGCCATGAACACTCAATCCCGACGAGTATTTATATAGTTATGTCAAAAACGGGAGTCACGACCGTGATTAAGGTTATTCTGAGTCAATTAAACTTGAACTGGACCAAAGGATAGCACACAATTAGATACAATCTAGGTCTAGTGTCCTGTGACACTATGGTGGGTTTCCAAGTTCCCTGTTGCAGTTTGGAAAACGACCTGCCGACAGCTGATGACAAAACGCGCTCATGCTTTTGATCATAGACCCTGGAGCGATGTTTTGATGGATTTCAAACTTCCTTACCCTATAAACAACTTGAAACTAAAATGAAAGACGAAAAAATATCCGTGAACGGACGAGAGATTTCCTGTAGAAACTTCAGATATTTACTGAGGCGGATCATCTATATTTTTACATCCATGGGCGGATCATAGAAGTGAAATTTACCTCAATGGACGGATCGATCGGAGCACCGAGAATATGGCATTTCCCGTTCGATTTCCAAAACATCATCGTGGAGTTTCTAACAGAAAGGAAACAAATTGAAACGACAACTGATATCGTGTCATTTAAATACGGGCTTTTAATTGTTCATTCATTTTAGTTATTATCGTCGTGCCGTTTTAGAAGATTTTTGAGGACCTAAACGACATCATGTGTTGGTCCATTGCCATGGAATCCTATGTCAACGAAAGGCGGTGACTTTTTTTCAAAGTTGAATAAAATTTCCTTTCTGGTTGTGTTAGTCAATAAATCTAAATATTTTTGTTCCCTATTGATCATAAACCCTCGATTCTCCCGTCTATAATTCGATATGTAACATACATCTTCACCTATATTGTCATTAGTTTCTATTACCAACGTACAAAAACTTGGCCCGTTCACCAAAGCACATGGGTCTATGATTGCATGAACGGCCGTACTTTATGCATTGGGAAGATATTCATGTTGCAGTCTGCCCGAAAAAAACCCGAGGATGTTTAGACGATAACAAAGGCGATGACTCAGTTGAATAAAACAAAACTAAACTTTTGGACATCATATTTTTATCTTGGCGTACACTTGTCGGTTCGATGTGCGACCGTACGCAGATCGCCCATATTCTCCATAAAACTAGTCAAAACAATTCTGCGACAGATCCGTGATGTTGTCTCGTGAACGTCCTTGAACCCGTAGCCGCGACCATTGTTTTTTGATCTGTTCCGTGCTTGATGATTGGTAGAATTAACGCATCAAAATTTGAAGACACATGTGACTAAATCCTGTGATTGTTAGGCAATTGACGGTGTGTAGGGGCGAGACGGAAGGCAACAATCCAAGGACCAAGCTAGGGAGCATCATGCATGCTTTCTAAACAATGAGCCGCGTGTTTCAATATCTATATACCATACGAAATCTGGCTTTGACCAATGTTCCTGTCCTGTTTCGGAGGATAACTTTCGAGCTGCGTAACCGATGTTTAGGTTCAGATATCCGAATCTTTCGTTTTCGAAAGGCTTATCGATTTACAGAGATAAAACTTTTGTTATTAGTTTACGTGTACATAACCCAGCACACGGGGCAAAAGCAAATACCTACGAGGTTGGAAAATTTCAGCGAGTCGCTCTCATCAGCGGTCGAGGAAAAATTATACGTCAGTATCACTGCTCCGCCAAGTTTATTGTTGTTTGTACGACTAGTTTGAAAGTCATAGACTATCTTAACGGTGAAATTCATATTGCCATTCAATATTTTACGCTCGAAGTCACCTGTCACATGCATTCGGAAGCAAAAACGTTTACAGACTGTTTTATAGTGATAACTAGCTCCAGGCCGTGACATGTCTCTAGTTACAAAGAAACTTCGTAAATCGAAATCGACATCAAAATTGAGCGGTGATCGTGAACCGTTAAATAAATGTCGGCAAAATAAAACATCAAATTTCTAAACTTTTAGGAGAGAGAGAGAGAGAGAGAGAGAGAGAGAGAGAGGGGGAGGGAGGGAGGGGAGGGGTTTATGCAGTCGCGAACTGATCATGGTCTTTAGGATGGATAAGTGCAGAGTCGGTTTACACATTTGCGCTGCACAGATATCGAAAATGTACAGATACTTTCCCGAAATTTGACTTATTTTATAACAAGAGTAGAACAAAACCAAAAATGTTGAAGTTAGGCTACTCTTCGGATGTTTGACTCGCAAGTTTGCTAAAGTTAGATTACATGTATACTTACAGAAAATGGTCGCCGTAGTCTTCTGTTCAAAAAATATATATGTTCTTCAACACCACGTTTCTTATGATCGGTGATGTCACATTTTATTATTTTTATAAATATAAATTAATGCACCGATTTCAAACCGTAATTATTTTTTTCTGGTCGAATTGAGAGACTTTTTAGTAGTTCTGTAGACGAAACAATCGGACACGGCAGAGTATCTTGGCAATAGCACGACGTCTACGCTATCGTTTAGCTGCAATAATTGTACAATTGCAGCCAGAGCCCTGGGTAAGCCGAATTCGGAAGGTAATAACGCCAGTTGCAGCGGTGTCATGGATTGACTGTACCTTTGTCATTTCTGTTGAAGTACACCTGTTATTGCTACAAGCATTGCGCTCTTCATGAAACGTTGTTTCTCTGTACATGTATACTGGTCTCTCCGTTATATTCAGT
Source organism: Ptychodera flava (assembly GCF_041260155.1). Taxonomy (NCBI): domain Eukaryota; kingdom Metazoa; phylum Hemichordata; class Enteropneusta; family Ptychoderidae; genus Ptychodera; species Ptychodera flava. Next base: position 2,756,958 of record NC_091941.1, read on the forward strand.
GTCGTATAATCTGTTGTTTGCATGTCAACACATTGGCCTGTGCACAACCTCGTGACCGTAATTTACACAGACATAAATATTCGATCCCGTCCGTGAATCGCAAAGGTGAATGGGATTAACCTGATCCCGGGTATCAAGTCCCTTGCCTTTGAGGGAGATGCAAAATTCACAAATTTTGACTGCTGCTGAAGCCATATCCTTTCACGATACCGCCAAGTGAGTGTAATCCGTCCCATACAAACATAACATGGTCTCGTACCTCCGAGACTCCATTCTGAAAACATGTCAAAAATCTTACTGGCGAAAGATATATTTTCACACCTTGTTGAAAGAAAAATTCTTTACTGCAAGTTCCTGTTTGAGAAGTAACTTATGGTCCTGTCTACCTCCATAAGCTTATGTGTCCACGTACGTATGTGCGTAGTCCCAGAACAACTACTATTCACGTCATTTTTCGAGCTGCATTTTTCAGGTCACTCGGAAATGTCGTTGTCACGGATATTAATATCTACATTCTACACTGCTAAAGCGTCCTGCTACGCAAGTGCAAGTACTCGATCTTGTTGTGACACTCGGAGGAGGTGTTTTGGCGCAGAGTAAGGGCGCAGTTTTGGGCGGCGCAATATACCGGCGCAAAATGGGGGCGCACTTTGAAATGCGCCGGCGCAGTTTGCCGGCGCACTTCGGTGATTTCAGACCGCTTACATACCTGAATAGAGCTAGAGGTCTGATTTTTGGTATACAGGGATTACTTAGCAATACAATTTTTTTGAGAAAATATCACGTGACCTCGATGACCTTTGACCTTGAATATACGTATATGTCAATAAATAAGCAACCACCAGTGCTATGTCCTTTATATTTAGTAGGATAGGAGACCTTATGACAACACATGCTTACCTCATTAATTATGCACATATCTAATTCTGGGCAAGCGAATAGAGCTAGAGGTCTGATTTTTGGCATATAGGGATTAATTAGCAATACAATTTTTTTTTTAAATGTCACGTGACCTCGATAACCTTTGACCTTGATTGTCCAATATATGCATAACTCAGTAACCACAAGTCTATACCCTCCAATTTTGATAGGATATTAGACCTTAAGATGTCACATCTTGTACCTCATTTATTATGCGCATATGTATTTCTTGGCTGGCCAATACAGCTAGAGGTCTGATTTTTTTTCCCAATTTAGAACCATAACTTAGACATGCCTAATGTGTTTCAAATTGGGAACAACGACATAGACCTATGTGCCCATAGATCTCAACATATACACTCCAGTGATACTTCTTAATGACCACATTTCCCTGCCCCATCAAGACTAATACTCCTATTACAAGTGGGGACTATGTCATTGTCAATGACTTGTGTTTAGTGTTTTGAAGAAAGATAGTAAATCTACAATACATCCTTTTCAGGTTTTACAGTGTTGGGAGAACGCATTGGCATGCAGGTTAGCATTTCACATATTTAACTTCCATTGCATGGATATTTATGCCACACTACATATTCTCACTGGATTGAGCTCTTATCAATAGTTAATAGCAAAATTAGGCTCTGACTGGATTTGGACTATTTGTGATCTTGATTGTGGTTAGAACTTGAAACACAAAACATACATATCAGCTTGTGTCCCCTATTGTACCAGTTTTAGAACCATTATGAAATTTTTCTTCAAGGAAAGGTGCCTTTCAGAACAGTCTGAACAGACTTTCTGACTATTGTATTTGTCTGTTTGTTTCCACAGCCATACCCAAGCCATGCTGTACAGTGTTAATTTCTAGAAATTTAAGTAGCACCATACAGGTAACCTTTCTACCAATTTATAATCTTGAAGTTTTTTTTTTCATGTAAACCATTTGTTATGTCCTACAGTAAGATTATCATAACCTTTACTGAAGTTGCATCTGAATGGAAAAATGTTTTTAAAGACTGTAGTCTGAGAAGGAAAAAGATTTCACTTAATAATTGAACAATTGTGGAAGATAGGATTCAGTTCATGAGTGATGTTTTCCTGCTTTGTGCTTTCTAACTGTCTTGTACATTTTTAGCTCCGCTCTCAGCGACGTGGAGCTTATCAAATAGGTTGATTTTCCGTCGTCGTCCGTCGTCGTCCGTCGTCGTCCGTCAACAATTGCCTTCTTCTCTGAAACCGCAAGTCAGTTTGCTTTGAAATTTTATGTGCAGTTCACTTGGGGTGACCTCACTTAAGTTTGTTCAAATTGTGGTGAAATTTGTATATTTGTATTTTTGGGGTATTTTTTGCTGTTTTTGGTAAAGAAATCTTCTTCTCTGAAACCTCTTGTCGGAGTGCTTTGAAATTTGATATTCAGTTTACTTAGGGTGACTTCAGTTAGATTTCTTCAAATCGTGGTGAAATTTGGATATTTGTATTTTTAAGGCAATTTTTGTCGTTTTTGGTAAAAAAATCTTTAAAAATCTACTTCTTCAAAACTACCAGTCAGATAGCTTTGATATTTGGTACATAGGTCCCCAGGGATGATCTATTTCAGATTTGTTCAAATTATGCAGAAATATGCAAATTTGCATTTTTAAGGCAATTTTTGCCATTTTTGGTCAAAAAATGTGTTTCTCAAAAAGCACTGGTCTGATAGCGTTGAAATTTGGTATACAGGTTTCTATAGTTGAACTTAGTAGTATATATGAATTCTGATGAAGTCTGTAATTTTGTATTTTTGGGGCAATTTTGTCATTTTTGGTCAAAAAATGTGTATTTCCAAAACTAGCACATCTGATAACTTTGAAATTTGGTATACAGGTTCCTACGGATGAACTAAATAATATTAATGAAATTATGACAAAATCTGCAATTTTGTATTTTGGGGGCAATTTTTTTCCATTTTGGTCAAAAATGTGTTTCTCAAAAAGTACTGGTCCAATAGCTTTGAAATTTATTATACAGGTCCCTACAGATTAACTAAGTAATATATGTTGAATTTCTGATGAAATCTGTAATTTTGTATTTTTGGGGCAATTTTTGCCATTTTTGGTCCAAAAAATGTGTATTTCCAAAACTACTCATCTGATAGCTTTGAAATGTGGTATACAGCTCCTATAGATGAACTACAGGATTATGATGAAATCTACAAATTTGAATTTTAGGGGCATTTTTTGCCATTTTTGGTCAAAAAATGTGTTTCTCAAAAAGTACTGGTCTAATTTGAAATTCGGTATACATGTTTCTACAGATAAACTAAGTAATATATATTGAATTTCTGATGAAATCTGTAATTTTGTATTTATGGGGCAATTTTTGTTTGCCATTTTTGGTCCAAAAATGTGTATTTCCAAAACTACTCATCTGAGAGCTTTGAAATTCAGTATACAGGTTCCTACAGATGATCTAAATGATAGTTATTGAAAAAATGATGAAATCTGCAATTTTGTATTTTTGGGGCAATTTTTTCCATTTTTGGTCAAAAAATGTGTTTCTCAAAAAGTACTGGTCTGATAGCTTTGAAATTTGATATGCAGGTTTCTACAGATTAACTAAATGTGATATATTGAAATTATGATGAAATCTGCAATTTTGTATTTTTGGGGCAATTTTTGCCATTTTTGGTCAAAAAAATTGTTTCTCAAAAACTGCAAGTCGATAGCTTTGATATTTGGTATACAGGTTCCAAGGGATTATTGTAATATATGATATATTGAAATTATGGTGAAATCTGCAATTTTAATTTTTGGGGCAATTTTTGCCATTTTGGTCAGAAAATTTCATTCTCAAAAATACCGCAATTCCTTTGATATTTGGTGTACAGGTTCCTGGGGGTTCTCTTAGTGTGATATACCGTACTCGTCCGAGTATAAGCCCCGGTTCGGCAACACTAAACAGCGTTAAACCTGGGGAGGGGCTTATACTCGAGCAACCCATGTTATCTGGCGTGGACGCTTAATTTATGCTAATTTTATGCACGTTTTTTTTCAACACCACTCGATCTTTCTATCGCTTTCAAAATTGACTTACACATCCAAAGAAATTGATTGTACAATCTCTGAATACAGAAGTGACATTTTGGTGAAATTTCAGCGTCGAAAAAACCCAAACTTGAAACAAAGACGTCATGTATGCTGCTGATCAACAGTAATGTGAACAGGCATGCATTGCCTACACGGAAAGGCAACTCAATATTCCAGTATCAAACTGTCTACATCTTGTGAAAACAACAACATAGCAGTGAAAATCAACATAGCAGTGAAAATTGTAATAGTCACCAGGAAAAGTCTTCACAAATGAAAGGATAATTGCTTCAAACAAAAGAAACTGCATGTTTCAAGCATGAAAACATCGTGGCCGTGAATGAAAATAAACAATGGCGGACGTGAGTGAGACTATTCTATTTAGGCAACGGGGGTGAGTCGGGTCAAAGAATCAAGATAGTACTGGGAAAACGTGTCATTTTCCTTACGATGCTGTCAAGGGAACTCCAGTTTCCCATTGTTTTAACATCTTTTAATAGTTTCTTTATTATCTAAAAGTAATTTTACCAAGTTAAATGACCAAATATATTCTCCTTACCTTTCTGTATTTTAGTTACACTAGGGTAGGGGCTTATACACGGATGTAATGCATTTTCTAAAATCCTCTGAAATCAGTAGGGGGTGCTTATACACGAGCAGGGGCTTATACTCGGACGAGTACGGTACCAGTATGGGTACCAAAGATCAACAATAAATGTTGTTTCTATCTGTTCAGTGCAGGAAAATTCTACGTTGATGTTATGACAATGATTTCTGCACAGTACAACCAGAAAAAATACAAGAATATTTAAACTCAGAAAAACAAGTGACATAAGTTGGACACACTGCTACAGAGAAATAGATGTTTTGATCAAAAAAGGGCAAAAATTGTCCTAAAAACACAAATATTGAAATTTCACCACATTTTTTGCAAACAGCTTCTCAGCTTGTCAAAAGATGATCTGCAACATTCAAAAGATGATCTTCAACATTTCGCGAAATCTATCAGCAATATAAATCACTGGGCCATATGTATGTTGTAGTTACAGCATGCAATCTTATTTGCGCTAGTGATATGGATGTACATTGTGTCCTCAGACAGCGTCGAACTGAAATAAATTATAAATCTGAAAATTTACTCAGAAAAAAAAATTAGCACAGGTTTTCTCATTTGGAAAAATTTTTTTTAGAAATTTACAATTGTAAAAAAATGTTCACAATTTCATTGTGACCACCCCCCTCCCAAGATCCAATGGTCCGTTCCTTAGTTTAAGCAGGTCTGTTAATATGTAACAGTTCATCAACAATGACAGAAAATGACTCAAGCTCAGTGGAGTAGCATGCTGGCAGCCACCACTCCTGAACATTTGCAGAATTTCCCTTTTTCTTACCTCATTTGGACATTTTTGACACTGACATGTTCATTTGAACAACGTCACATCTCAACCCCTGCATCTACCTGTACACCACATACTGAGATGGTAGCTTTGGCTGTATGGGAGCCTTTGCGTGTGACGGACATACATCTGCTTATACATACCCACATACATCCGTACAGACATACAGACGCCATCGACTCACCATATAAGCTCTTTTTGGTATTTATATAAACACCAAATATGAGCTAAAAACTACTCTTCAGATAGCTTTGGTTGACATGTTCTTAGGGATGATCCAATGTGATATATTCAAATTATAATGAAATCTTCAATTGTGTATGTTTGCAGCTATTTTAGCCAGTTTTCTGGCCACTGAAATGAGCTATCAAAAGATTTCCACCTTCTTCATCAACATGTGTCAAAAATAGTTATTCTCTACATAAACACAGTGGGGCTATATCGGCCGTTAGGTCGCTTGTTTATAATTTTTACTTCTAGTACTACTTGCTTGCCACCAGAATAGTGTAAATGGTGCAGTCATAATTGTTTTCTTTGACTTTTCATCTGTACAGATAGATGAAACTGATGAACCAGACTCGCTCTTCAAAAGAATAACTTTGAAATTAAAGGGCCATGATGATTCAGTGTTAGATAGTTATCAGCAGTTTGTTACCATGGCAGCAGGTGAACTCGATATTAATGTATCAGACATGTAAGTAGTGACCACATCCAATCCAAGACAAACTTCAACACTGTCTATCAAGGATGATTCGGGTCAGTGAGAAACAAATTAGCTTCACAGTCTGCTGTTACAGCTGTAACAAATTTCAATAAGTGGCTTCAGACACATAGTACCGGTACATCTTCCACCTTATAAAGTGGGATTAAACTTCACCAGACGATATTTTTGTTTCATCACCCGATCATAGGTCAGCATTTGAACTCCTCTTTTAAGACTGCAGCAACTCAATGAGCTGAACATAGCAAACTTTTCCAAACTCACAGAAATCAATCTACAAAATATCCAACTTTGATTTAATCATTATTTTAAACCCTCTCCTTTAAGTTTAACAGATCTCAAGTATCAACACATACAAAAAAAAACACACACAAAAACCATAAACCCCCAAAACAGAGGCTGATATTCAATGGGCCATCAAACGAGACAACTGGAAAAAAGTTACAGTACATTGCTGCAATGTAAAATTGTTTTTCTTTTAATATTCCTAAACAGTAAAATTCTGGACAGGCACAACAAAAGATATACTCTTTTGAAATCAAGACACATCTACAAGAAACATAGAGTGCAGTATGAAATCAGAACGTACATGAGACAGATTGAGGTAAGATTTCAGTGATCACAGTGATAAGACAGACGGATTGAGGTAAGATTTCAGTGAGAAATTGGACATATTGAAGTAAGATTTCAGTGATCACAGTGATAAGACATTGAAGTAAGATTTCAGTGATCACAGTGATAAGACATTGAAGTAAGATTTCAGTGATCACAGTGATAAGACATTGAAGTAAGATTTCAGTGATCACAGTGATAAGACATTGAAGTAAGATTTCAGTGATCACAGTGATAAGACATTGAGGTAAGATTTCAGTGATCACAGTGATAAGTCATTGAAGTAAGATTTCAGTGATCACAGTGATAAGACATTGAGGTAGGATTTCAGTGATCACAGTGATAAGACATTGAAGTAAGATTTCAGTGATCACAGTGATAAGACATTGAGGTAATGATATGTTCAGACAGGGAAAAATTGAAACGCTTCTGCAACACTATTTGTGATTTGTAAACACAGGGGATTAATAGATAGAGTCCGCTTGCGTCCACATACACAAAATTAAGCCATTGTTTGATGTTTAAGACGTCTTAATGCGCCCTCTCGAGTTCAAAAGGTGTGTATGGCCAAGCAATGTTTGTAACAAGATGGCTGAAATGGACGACGTCGTACTGGCTGTAAAGAATGTGAAAGAGGTTCCCCACCTAACTATCCAAAATGTTTTTGTGTCGAGTTTGTGTTTTATTCGTTTCTAAATGTGTTCCTACATTCTTATCCGATTGTTTGTGTTAATAAAAATGTTTGTTTCGCCTCGCCATAAGCTTTCCTCACACAAACAAAACATTACCGTCCACACTAATCCAAACTTCCCTACAAATATCCGAGGCGAAACAAACATTTTTATTAACACAAACAATCGGATAAGAATATAGGAACACATTTTTGAAACGAATCAAACACAGATCTAGACTTAATGACTCAATCGAATATTTTTGTTCCCAATTAATAAATCATAGACAATCTCAATTCTCGGTTTATGGCAATTTTTGTCGACTGATAAAAGTCTTTTCATCTTCAACATTCCATTCTAATTTCACCTACGGTATATAATATCCTAACCTCCTGTGACTTTCCTTCTAAACGTTGATTTGCCTTGTGCACCAAAGAGACGCTGTATTTTATGCCAAACGATGAAAAAATATGTGAAGAAATAACCATGTATCAGTCAGTACGGCAGGCGAAACGCGGACGGCCATATCGATTGGGGACAGAGCAGAGTAGATCGAAACGCAAACGGGGTGTTATTATAGGAAAGGCGGTGACTTATTTTAAAGCTGAATAAAATGCTGTCTCTGGTTGTGTAAGTCTGTTGATCGAAATATATATTTGTTCCCATTTGATTAATCATGGGGATGGCAGTCTCGATCTCCCCTTTATGGTTCGATATTTACTGACTCGTTCCCTCTCATTTTTGTCAATCGATGAAAGCATTTTCGTCTTCCATATTCAATATTACTTTGACCGATGTTACATCCTGACCTATACTGTCATTAGTTTTGACCAACGTACAAAGACATTGCCCATGCGTCCGGCCGATGAGATGTTTTGCAAAACGGTGAAGAAATGTTGGCCCGGGAGACATCGATGTCAGTCTTTCCGGACTGTTTACATGTAGCTAATAGGGGATATCAAAGGAGATGAATCAGTTAGTTGAATAAAACATAACTTTCGGACTTATTTTATGTCAATTTTGTCAATGTCGGACTTTTGATTCAAGAGAAATCAGAATCACCTACAGAGATGTCTGTATTAAACACGGACGACAATTGGGAATAGTTTGTTATGCTACTGTCGGTCTCAGTCTTGGTGTCTCTCCCATAAAATGTCGAAGCTATAGGTCTACACTTGTCGTTTCGATTCACAGGTACCGGTACACCGATGACCAGATATTGTACCGTTCTTAAAAACTAGTCTAAGCAATTTTACGACACTGCACTATTGCCATCGTGTCTCCCCGTGAACGTCCTTGAACCTATGGACGTGACCATTGTTTTACTGCGCCCATTAAAGTGTAAACCCCTGTTCGTTACCAGCAGAATATTTTTAAAGTTCTGTACATCAGTGTACACTGTGTGTATAAGCCCTAAACCTAGTTTAATTCAATTATGGAAAGGTATTAAAGAATAAAGGGTCGTTACAGTTGCTAAAATTGCGAGAAAAACGGCACTTTTTACTCAAGTAGAATAGTCCTATTCACAAGCGCTATTGTTTTAAATCACGTCCATGGTGTGCTGTTGATTTTCATTCTTTCGTGCAATTTCATTCGCTTGAATCAATTATCCTTTCATTTGACTGCTCTGTGGGACTCTTCTGAATATGTGTTTTGGATAAAAAGAACTCTACAGTGAAAGACATAAACTTCGACGGTGATAGGTATACAATATCGGTTCGATGTGTGAAGATATACAGATTACAAGTTATTTTAGAAGTTCTCAAAACCAGTAAAAATAATTCTGCGCGCCACTTATTGATAATTTCTTCTTGTGAACGTCCTTGAATCCGTGACCGCGACCATCGTTTTCGAAGTGTTCGACGGTCGATGATCGGTAGATTAATGAAGATATATGTTACTGAACTATCGTGTGATTGTTTAATAGCATGGTTAGGTAATAGACGGTGTAGTCTGTAGAGGCGATACGGCGAAATTCCACGGCCCAAGGGAGCGTACATCGCATGGTTTCTTACAACGAACGAGCCGTCGGTTTCCATAGCTACTACGTGAAATCCGGCCTCACCGATGTCCCGGGCCGATGTCCCTGTCCTGATTCGGAGAACAACTTTCAAGCTGCGTGTTGAGGTTCAGATGTCCGATTTTTTCATATTCAAAAGGCTTATTGATTTACAGAGAATGCCCGTCTTGTTTTTAGCTTTAAATTAGCACATGATGGCAATTGAAAATTCAAAGCCAAATAGCCAGTGGGAAAAACATAGACGACTCGCTCTCACCAGCGGTCGAGGTCGCAATGAAAAAAAAATCGAAGTCTCTGAAATCGGTATCATTGCTCCGCCATCATGGATGTTATTGTTGGTTGTACGGCCTGTTTAAAGTCACAGACTTTCTTCACGGTAAAATTCATATAATTGCCATACCGCGAAGTTCCCTGTGCATTTCAATATGTCTATTTGGAAGCAAAAGCACCACGGACATTCGATCGATGGTGATGAACTTTCTCCAGGCCGTGACATGTCACCAGTTACGAACTTTACCGGTTTTCGATACGAAAGATGCAATATATTATCAGCGTTGTTCACGTTGTGTTTGAGTTTGATATGGAATATAACAGGAAAACACTAACGATTAGAGTGACGATAGAGACCATGCCCGATACGGAAAAATTGACATCAACTACTTGCAATGAGCAGTGATCTGAAACTTCAGACTGATATATAAATGTCGACAATATAAAACATTGAAATGCCGGAGAGAGAGAGAGAGAGGGAGAGAGGTTTACGCTGTCGCGAACTGATTATACTCTTTCGGATATGACTTCGGTGTAGACGATACACAGACATCGAAAATGTACACCTACTTTCCAGAAATTCGACTAATCTTATAATAAAGAGTGGAACAAATCCAAAAGTGTTGGTTGAAGTAAATCTTCAGATGTTGGTTTTCTAAAGTTAGATAATACTTACAGAAATATGGTCGTCATAGTCTTCTTTTAAAAACTATTATCTTCAACACCACGTTTCTTATGATCGGTGATGTCATTTTTTATTATTTTTACAAACTTTCAATGCATCAAACGCTATAAGACTATCTCATCTGCCTGTCAAGGAGTTACAACATATTTCCAAGGGCTGGCACACGGTGTCAACTTACGTGTCGTCCGTCGAGCGGCCGGTGGCAGTGTCACAGATTGTTCCGTCTGTAATCGCGGCCACTTTGATTTTGATGTGACACCAACGTGCGTTTGAGGTTTTTGTTACGAAATTTGTCGACCTCACAAAATTTCACAGTCCATGCTTTGAAGCAGTCTCAACATAGCAAACATGTCTCGCTTAAATTTCATCCTCGTCGTTCCAAATTAAATTCGACCACTAAATTATTTCGGCAGTTTTAAATTTCCTATTAATTCGACGTTTTTTAAATCGTAATGAATTTTTTCTGGTCGAATTGATAGGGTTTTTGGTAGCAAGCTTATCTCTTCGTCGGACCAGTATACCGCGAGATGTAGTACTGTGTTCGGCAGCCATGGCGAAAGTGAATATTGTATATTGGTTGTTGTTTGTTTTATGTTACAAATACCTGTCGCGTGAGGGCGTTTGAAACGCTTCTGAAGCGGCTCAGTCTGTCCACACAGCGATTTGCGGATAGAGTTAATCCCTACAACGGCTCTGGTCGGGCCGACTAAACCGTCTCAAATCTGAAACGCTTCAGAACCACTTCGGAGTGTCCACACATAACTCTCTGTGTCAGTATTGGCCCAGAACCGTTTCAGAGACGTTTCAATGGCCTGTGTATGAACGGCTATAAGACTTCAGTGATCACAGTGATAAGACATTGAGGTAAGATTTCAGTGATCACAGTGATAAGACATTGAAGTAAGATTTCAGTGATCACGGTGATAAGACATTGAAGTAAGATTTCAGTGATCACAGTGATAAGACATTGAAGTAGGATTTCAGTGATCACAGTGATAAGACATTGAAGTAAGATTTCAGTGATCACAGTGATGAGACATTGAAGTAAGATTTCAGTGATCACAGTGATAAGACATTGAAGTAAGATTTCAGTGATCAAAATGATAAGTCATTGAAGTAGGATTTCAGTGATCACAGTGATAAGACATTGAAGTAAGATTTCAGTGATCACAGTGATAAGACATTGAAGTAAGATTTCAGTGATAAGACATTGAAGTAAGATTTCAGTGATCACAGTGATAAGACATTGAAGTAAGATTTCAGTGATCACAGTGATAAAACATTGAAGTAAGATTTCAGTGATCACAGTGGTAAGACATTGAAGTAAGATTTCAGTGATCACAGTGATAAGACATTGAAGTAGGATTTCAGTGATCACAGTGATAAGACATTGAGGTAAGATTTCAGTGATCACAGTGATAAGACATTGAAGTAAGATTTCAGTGATCACAATGATAAGTCATTGAAGTAGGATTTCAGTGATCACAGTGATAAGACATTGAGGTAAGATTTCAGTGATCACAGTGATGAGACATTGAAGTAAGATTTCAGTGATAAGACATTGAAGTAAGATTTCAGTGATCACAGTGATAAGACATTGAAGTAAGATTTCAGTGATCACAGTGATAAGACATTGAAGTAAGATTTCAGTGATCACAGTGATAAGTCATTGAAGTAGGATTTCAGTGATCACAGTGATAAGACATTGAGGTAAGATTTCAGTGATCACAGTGATAAGACATTGAAGTAGGATTTCAGTGATCACAGTGATAAAACATTGAAGTAAGATTTCAGTGATCACAGTGGTAAGACATTGAAGTAAGATTTCAGTGATCACAGTGATAAGACATTGAAGTAAGATTTCAGTGATCACAGTGATAAGACATTGAAGTAAGATTTCAGTGATCACAGTGTAAGACATTGAAGTAAGATTTCAGTGATCACAGTGATAAGACATTGAGGTAAGATTTCAGTGATCACAGTGATAAGACATTGAGGTAAGATTTCAGTGATCAGTGATAAGACATTGAAGTAAGATTTCAGTGATCACAGTGGTAAGACATTGAAGTAAGATTTCAGTGATCACAGTGAAAAGACATTGAAGTAAGATTTCAGTGATCACAGTGATAAGACATTGAAGTAAGATTTCAGTGATCACAGTGATAAGACATGAGGTAAGATTTCAGTGATCACAGTGATAAGACATTGAAGTAAGATTTCAGTGATCACAGTGGTAAGACATTGAAGTAAGATTTCAGTGATCACAGTGATGAGACATTGAAGTAAGATTTCAGTGATCACAGTGATGAGACATTGAAGTAAGATTTCAGTGATCACAGTGATGAGACATTGAAGTAAGATTTCAGTGATCACAGTGACAAGACATGTTGAGCTAAGATTTCAGCAATCACAAGACACAGACTTGTGAATTTGAACAAATGATGTTCAGTATCTATTTACAAAATTCACTTTAAACCATTTCCTTAAGGGCAAGCACAGAGAATTAAGTCTCCTTTAAATTTCAAATCATAATATCCCTTGGTTGGTGTATCATGCTTTGATCTACTCACACTCTCACTCATCATAACAAAGACCCCTCTTCATAATTTCCAGTCAAAAACTCAAAATGTGGCAAGTGGTCTTAAGAGAGATGCAAATATGACTTCCATTTTGGTTGAACAGAGTTCACTTAAGCCATTTTGTGTTACCGCATTTGTCATTGTTCCATGTTTTACAGTTGAAACATCTAACTGGAAGTACAGCTGATACTTTTCTAGAATACATTGAAAGGAATCTACCAGAAGGTGTAGCAATGCATGTACAGAAGGTAAAGTCACTGTTTTTCTCATTTTGTTGTTGTGATCAAATGCAGAAAGCACTCCTATGACAGTTCAGAAACAATGAAAGGCTGTCAATGTGAAGTTCTTGCTGTATGCACGCGTTTTGGAATGTCAATTCTATTTGAAAGGAGGCTCCATGGGACAGTGGTTAGGTACTGGACTTACTGTTGGAGGATGGGAGATTGAGACCCTGCAGGTCTGGCATAATTAACAGGATTGAGACCCTGCAGGTCTGGCATAATTAACTCACTGTGGAAGGATGGCAAGTTTGAGATTCTAGTGTGGTGTTGTGTCCTTGAGCAATGCGCTTTACTCCTCATTGCTCCATTGGGTAATTGGTAGCGAGTTCCTAATCCTAATGGGTGTGTGCTCGTTGGATGATGGATTGGGCAGAGGAAATGCAGAGTTCAGTTTTCTCAATTGATTTAACACACTGTGAATTGCAAGACATTAACTTTGATGCAACTTAATCAAACACAGCATCTTTACGTAAGTCAGAAAATGGCACTGTAGCATGTAGAATGTGAACAATAATTTAATGACTGATTTTCAGCCTTAGCGCTACCTCTTCATGTGAACTGTTATAAATTATATTTTTAGTTTCATATCTCAAATTTCTGTGGTACTTTTTGATTTTCCTTTGCACATCACAAATATGCCTTTGTTTCTTAAAATTTCCTCTGCTCATGTGAATATTTGTTCCGCCAACAGTTCATCAATCAGAAATTTAGTTGTGACCTGAATGAGGATGCTTTTTCATGCAGTACAGACACCTAGCCTGACCAATAAAACCTAAAGCCACCTAGCTTGCCCAATACAGCTGAACTTCATCCAAGTTGTTTTGTTACTCTCTGTCTGTAAATTTCATTCTATTTCAGGTGAAAGTTGAAGAAGTACCGTCACACATCAAACCACCAACAGCAACATCAGACAAACAGTGAAACTTAATGACCATATTTTTGTTTGCACAGTTGCACAAGGAAAACTGAACATGAAAGTCTGACTGTACATTTTATGTTGACAGTAGCAGTAATGTTTGCTCCGTCAGAGTTTTTGTTTTCATTGGAGATTGACTGCTGAAATAAATTATTGAAAATTTCATACGGCTTCTTGAGTAATGATTATGGATAACATCAATTCATGAAATGAAGATAGATACGAAATAATCTCTCACATGATGCTTTCAACACAAGATTTGGTTACCACCAGCAGTTATCTGGTGACAAGTTCATGCAGTATAACATTTGTCTGATCAATACAGCAGCTCTGAAAGATCACTGTGAGTTACGTCTGTGAGCTATGTCTGTGATTTCTTTCTGTAATTGTTTGAAAATGAAATGTTGAGGTCATTTAGTTTCATGAGAATTGTAATATGGCCTGTTAACATAAAAGCATGGCCTTTCAGAGTTGTTTTTCCAGTGACTGGTTTGATATTTTAACTGTGAAATTGAAACAGCCCACCAATATCCACAAATCTTTGCTTCATATGAGTTGGTTAGGCAACTGTAGTGATCAATGATCAACCACCAAGGACTTGTCAATTGTAGTTTATGAACATACAATTTATTTGTCTTAGATTAATTTGTTTTACATTATCAAGATTTGATTGAATTACCACAAAACAGAGGAGATGGAAACAATATTCGATGTGATAAATTAATTAAAAAATTCAAGATTACTATTTAAAACTACACGTGATGTATATTGTTTCATTTAGTACAACCACACAGCAGAGTGTCTAGCTATGTGATTCACATAGGATAAGAAAGAAAAATAGATGAGATAAAGCTGTGCTTTACGTATAAGCACACAGCATAATGAAAGCTGCATTCACAGATGAATCACAGTCATGATGTTGGTCATTGGCTTTAGACGAATGACCTGATCACTTTTTATCAAAATCAAGCAGCCGTCTTGATTTCTGTCAATATTGCACACAATATCAATGAAATCATTATCCTTTTAACATGCAAGCTGTGTCTGAAAGTTAACTTCACCGCTGACACTTTAGCTCCTCTACAATGAACAGTTTCTACTATATTAAAGTCAAGTATCACTAAAAATATTTTTTTTCATTATGATTTGAAGAATGTCACTTTCACCTCTCTACCCTCCACACAACATGTTTTATGATTTTTGCTATAGTGTAAATATAAATTATGGTGAATTCAAAACATAAACATTTACAAAAAGAATCAGTTGTAAATTTCCAATCACAATAATGATTCCTCCAGTAGAAACAGCTAAAATACTGTACTGTATGTGTTGGTAATTTGATACCATTACATAATACACTGCTAACTGACATGCTTATTATACCTTACTAAACAGTATAACTGATTACATTTTAACACAGCAAATGGCGCGTTGTTTTGCTAAAGAGAAATATTCAGATGCACAATTTTCATATACACGTATCTGCCACTCCCAGACCAGCAATACAAAGCTTTCCACCTTAGATCAGACCTCGGCAACAAAACTACCTGTCACTGGGTGTACAATCTTTTTACAGTTGTATGGTCTCTCAGAGTTATCACTGTGCTATGCTTGCATGTCAGACAACAGTTTGAAAAGTTGTACAATACAGTCAAACCGTATGGTATTTTGTGTAATAAATATCTGCAAAGTCCCAATGAAAATGTTACACAGTCAGTGGTATGTTTGACAATATTCTTCTCTGATTAAACTGTGTAAAACTGAGTTGCAGCGGAGGATTGGATTTCAATTTGACCCAGTTTGAACTGTAACCTCTTCAGCCACTTCAGCATTATCTGGGATCGGTATGACATCACTTCACTCTTGGTTGGATCAGCGGGTTGGTAGTTTTCCACTGTCTGTAGTCGTACATGCATACTGTCTGGTAACTACAAGGGAAAGGTAAACAGTATTATTCCATGTTCTGCCGTCAAACCAAACAGTATCGCTCAATGTTCTGCAATGAAAGGCGCACACTATTACACTGTTCTACCATGAGATATTCTGCATTCTTTCCATACTCCCTAATTTGTTCGTCCCAAAATTTTGTAATTGTGTCTTGCCAGTCTTCACATAGGTATTATCAGATTAATGAGAAAGTACAAGCAATCTGAAAATTAATCCAGGCATATGAAAAAAGCATACACTGGCTGTAACATCTCATTGAAACAAAATCTGGCCACATACACACGTGTGACAAACTGGTTAATGAATATTGAGTATTTTGAAGAAATTTTCTTGCAAAATTTTCTTGCAAAATAAACTCAATAATTCAATCATGCCCTAAAATTTAAACGCTTGAATTTCATCATCATTCAAACATCTATATGAGGTCATCTTAGGAATTTGCAAATCAAATTTGAAAGTTATTTGACAAATGAGTGATGAATGGGAGAAATGATAAAATATATTTCTGCAAATGTCGTCGTCATTATGGACAGTTTGATCAAGATTATCCTTTGTAATTTTGAAGGGAAAATCTTTTTAATATATTTGTATGTAAATTTTATACTCATTTGAGATATCTCAATTCAGACATCCCTTAGGAATAATAGCAACTGAATAAGCACTTTCTGAGCTTTTGATTGTAAACAATTCTCATTATTTTAAAGGTATACTGTCACCTGTTCCAATTTTGTCACAGTTACCATGGACAGAGAAAATCTAACCAATCACAGATTCTAAGTGGGTGGCCGCTTCTTAAAAACAGCACCCTCACATGGGCATTTTGAATACTAAGGAACGCCCCTTTGACCATATATGGGCATATTTAGATTACAGGTGACTGTATACCTTTAAGCTCATTTGTAACCTTTTTGGACCAGCATACTTATTTGAAGAAAATTCTATCTATGACTCATGATGCATCTTGAATCTTCCCATCAAATACTGAGACCATACATGCAGTGGCTCTCAACGCTTTGCAGTATACAGTAACACATGCAGACATACATGTATATATGCTGATGACAGATGCTAACTGATTCTCATCTCCCCCTGCTTTGCAAATGTATGGCAGATGGCAGTTACAGACATTTGTCAATCAAAATGTCAAACGGCAAAATTTTAAATTCAGAACAATTAAAAATTCTGAGGTTTTTACATAATTTGTAGCTTTCAACAATGATAGTTATAGTCTTGTTGACACGGACACAAAATAATCATCATTTAATAATAATCGTCTAATAGTCTTGGAAAAACAGATGATTGATTTACATCCACATTTGATTTCTGTGCCTGGCCATTGGTTGATTCAGTTACCATGGTAACACTGCTTATGACCTCTGACCACCATTATTTACATAGTAATGTGACGGGAAGACCATGTCTGAAATGGGGACCAGGGCCAGTGTAAAGAGTCTTCACACATAACTTTCAACCTCTCAAATTTTGTAAGGATAAATCCCTCTTGGACTTAACTCACCTGACTGTAGTCGGACATAGTGCCAAAAAATTGATCATTCTATGCAGACCTAAAACCCACACCTGCTCTTATCTAATTGTTCAGTGTGAATCACATCTATACAAGTTATTGATTGGCAACATACAAACTTACACTGTGTAAAAGTTTGCACAATATTACTATGAACAATTAACTGTGAGACAAAGTTCATCAAAAGAGGAACGTTTCTACGATCATACTTACATGGGCATGATAACTGTAGAGAATTGGAGTCCACAATGGAAAAAGCTGAAGACACATAGAAAGATAATGTTGTGAATATAAACAATAATCTTGTTTGATGACTATTTATCATGATATCATGCCTTGTAAATAAATAGTATGTTCCTCAAAACTTTTACTCAAACATTTTGCTATAAACTTTCAACAGTTTTCTGAATCAAGAATAAAAAATGCAAATTTTGGTAACATAATAAACAAACTGACTTACATTTACTGATATTTGAAATTCAAAATGACTGCCATCCCTGTGTTAACTCTATGGGAAAACATTACATTTTTGATTTTTGCAAAAGTAAGATGGTGAAAATTTTATAACATTCCTTCCATGAACTTCAAAACAAGCTAAGATCAGAAAACTATTGTAAAAAATTGAGTCCAAATATCTGTGCCCCAGGGTATTAACAACATTCTACAAGGTACTTTGATTGATGATAGAATGAATTATACATTGTTTGACATATTCATACTGGAAAATCAGCACAGTCGCTGATGTTGATATGAAATTTTGAGTTAAAGCTTGTATTGATTTTTCAAGTGCCACCGATAATGTGAAATATTCAATTAAAAACGAATAAAACTTCTACCTCTAGCAGTAAAATTTGTCCTTAGTTGTACACAGATTCAGCATATTCTGGTATAAATCACATTTCAATACTTGTATGAAGCATGGCTGGTAGCAGACATTGGAATATCTTAATTCCACCTTACTGATTTTCTAAATAATATCATTACAATTTTTCCAAGTAATACCATTCTAATATTTCATTTGCTGATTACACAGTGTATTGCCAGGCAGGTCACACAGCCATGTCGAAACTTCTCAAAGATCACATGTCACAGTCACTTGTAAATCTATCTTACATTCCAAAATCAAAATGTAAGAACACTGTGACTTTTATAGTGTTTTTGCTTCTGTTATTTGCCTTCAAACCTTAAAAATAAATACAAAGATAACTCACCTTGGAAAGTACAGAGGAGTTGCATTCTTGCAGTGCTTCCATAAGTCCAAGAAAGTGCAAGTTTACCATTTCAGCCAACTGAGTATGAAAAAACCACAATATATCTAAGTTATCTGTCATACAATTCTTTCCTTTATTTTACGATATGATTCTTAATGTCAGGTGCTAACAATGAAGTGTGAATTCTTTGCAACAGACATTGACAAACAGCATACACCTTTCTGATTTTGCACATTTAGTGTCGGAGACTGGTGTGGCACACCGGCGTTCTGATAGGTGCAATGACAAAATGCAATGGGAAATTCACAGGACTGGAACAATTCTGACAAGGTGTTCATAGATATGTGATATTTTTAGTGCCTAGTGGATTACTGATGATAACTTTTAAAGACAAAAAGCCTTAATTGCTATGACATTGGTGAATGGATACACTGTTTACAGTATTTACTCCATCACTTTGCCCTTGTATCCCACACCCTGTCACCCCTACACCCTACTAATAGGATCACCCACACCACTAACAATGATGGGGCAGTTCCACAACTGCTTTTATGGAAAGGTTGGTACAGCATTGTGCCAGTGAAGGCTTTACCTGTGTAAGCCAGGACACATATAGTTGGTGGGGCTAGCTTGTTTCTTTGATGGCAAAGATTCACCTAACCATTTTGAGCTCACAATATATTCAGAAATGGTTATGGTTCTTTGGACAGATTATGATCAGAAATCCGTTTAAAAAAATCAGCCCTCCTGTTCCTGTTCAGAGACTTGAAGGGTGGAAAGACAGTTTTAGTGTTAATTTTCTCGCGTTAGAAAGAGTGAAGGGAGTAAATCAAAGCGAGCAGTGAGTTTGCCAACAAATAAAAATGTGTAACTGTTACTGGAATGACAGTGATTTGTAGACCTTGAATGTGATGTTAAATAAAAGTTAAGAAATAAACTGAATCAGAAAATAAATATATTCTAGATGTAATTTCCCACTGGCAGTGATGGAGTGACAGTAAATGATAAAATTAAAAATGGTGAGACGGGGAAGAAAGAGAGAGAGAGAGACAGGTTACCTCCTTTCCAGAATGTTCCTACATAGCAGCAGTCAAAATGCAATGAAAGACATGCCAAGAAATGTCAACTGTGTACTGAAGTTTAGAAAAAAGTAAGTAGTTGATGCCAGTGGTGAGAAGTAATAAGTGGAAAACACCAAATGATAAAAGTTAGATTTTAAATGAAAACAGAAACAGGAGCCATGATTGATGGCTTTGAATTGACTGTGACAGAGTTGTAAGGAAGATACGGATTTGATGAAATCATGGAAAACTGATGAGGTCATGATTTTTGAAAAAAAACTTTTTTAATTTTCATCATAATATATTCAATCATAAGTTTCTGATGATGGAATACATTTTACGATTCAACTGTCTCTTTGTAGCAGAACTGACATGTGAAAACCAATTTGTTAAGATCAATAAAATGACTTGAATTGTCATTTTATACATCAGTAAAATTTGGCAAATATGTTGACCTAAGTTGACATTGTTAAGAAACGGATGGTACTTTACATCTTTACTGGACTGTATTGGTATCTTCAAAACTCATTGTACACAGAATTTGAAGCTTAACTGCACAAGATGACTTACCACTTTGGAATGAGATAACAGTTGCAGCAATCCCGGTGTAACTCGTCCCCAGAAATCCATGATGGTGAGTGTTGCTATGCTGTGGAGGTCAGAGTTCACGGGAGTACTACTGGCACTCTGTTCACAGTACATTGTCCACAACTGTCACAAAGCAAAAGTAAAGCAGTCATAGGTAGAGCTGATTTGAATGTCAGTTCACAAAAACATAAAGTATTCTTTCTTGTTTCATCTTTCAAAGTGATGAACCATAGGAAATAGAATGGTTGACTGCACAGACAGTTTATTAATTGAAAAGGGCAAAATGTCTTCCAAGTGTTAGTTCAGTGTCACTGTGCAGTGTGCAGACGTCATGGGCAACTGAATGTGTGCAACCATAGCAAATGTGATTGCCAGACCTGCATGTTACAGCTAGTTAGACACTGGGTACCAGGAAAAGTAGATTGTATCATTTTGAAGCAAAATGCAAACACATACTTTCTCTGTCTGGTTTCCTCAACAATGATTGTGTCAAGGAAATCAGTGGCCAGAACAGTTTGCCAGATGATGAAATATCTCCAGACCAATCCCATAGTGCTTTGCAGTTATCAAGTTTGATAATGTTTGCACTATTAGGGAGCTGTCATTATTTATGATGGGGTGGAAGAATGGGAGAGGGTTTTTTTAAAGGTATCCTGATTAGTAAGATGGAGGAGTTACTTACATTAGGAAAAACAAATGAGGAGAGGGGTTGGGTAACGCAAAAATGTTGGCTCAGGAAATTCTTTTGATACCCCTAGCCAATAATAATCTCAATCCCCTAATAAATCATGAATTTCAGAACAAATTTACAAAGCTGTGCTAATTGAAAAGTTGCTAAAAACTTTGCAAGAACCAAAAGAATTGGATTATGATGTTTAGAAAATGGGTTTCCGTTTCAGCTAATCATCACTACAAATTAAAGCTAAATAACTGCACATACCACAAATAACAATTACAAGAATAGTGCACAGATTACTCTGCTGAAAATATTTCCAATATTAGTGATAACAAGTTGAGAATGAGGCAAAACTTTGAAACGACATTTGAAACTGGTATTACATTATCCAAAGTTCAAAGCAAGTTTCTGGACAAATGGTGTTGAAGGACCTAACACTCCCTTGAAATCTTAGACAGGTTACATCATATGAGTATGAAGTATAAAGTAACTGATGATGGAAGAAGTAAAATTAAGAGTTTCAGGGCATGCAAAGCATCCCCTGGAAGTCAATAGTTAACAAAGTTGACAGTTTTAAGCATATGACTTGCCAACACCCTATGTTTACTGGTGTTTAATGAGCAATTGTTCCATTGGACATTGAAGTGAATACCTGTGACAATATGGGTAAATGTTGAACTGATTTGAATATCTGTGTCAATACGGGTACGTGTGAAACTTGATTTGAATATTCTGTATCAATATGGGTATGCAACTTGATTTGAATACCTGTGACAATAAGGGTAAGTGAAACTTGATTTGAATATCTGTATCAATATGGGTATGAAACTTGATTTGAATACCTGTGACAATAAGGGTAAGTGAAACTTGATTTGAATACCTGTGACAATAAGGGTAAGTGTGAAACTTGATTTGAATATTCTGTATCAATATGGGTATGAAACTTGATTTGAATATCTGTGACAAGAAGGGTAAGTGTGAAACTTGATTTTCAAGTTTGCTTGAGGTGTCAAAATAATATGAATATAGCAAAATGATATAACGCATGGGGAAGACTGGTATCAAGATACAATGATGAGAAGTATTGTATGTGACAATATAGAGTGAGATGTTTTTACCTGGCAGAGAATAAAGGCATGAAAGAGTGATGACATGTGTAAGACAGAAGCCTTGGACTGCTCAGCAAAACCAGTCAGAATTACCAACATGTGATCAGCAATGTGAACTCCAGCTTCCAAAGGAATTGGTTGACAACTTATTCCAGTGTTGTCCACACAATCATCAAACATGGCGGTGTGCATCAATGATCCCAGCAACAGCCATGACAGCATACGTATGTGAGCGATACAGTCGATGAACTCCTTGGGTCTGTAAAATCAGGATGAATGGACAGGATGCAAGCATTTTACTGATTGTCTCTGTATCTGTAATGTTGCATGTGTGTAGTATTTAATCTAATTTCACTATCAAGGTTATCAATTGAAAAACAAATTACAAATTTAGCAACAGTGGTCTTGCCAAAGGCTTAATACTCATCAAAGCTTGGGCATATAAGTAAACTACTACATTGTAGTTACCCTGACAAAATGGAACTGCAATCTGACAAAAGCTAAAAGTGGATAAACCAATTGTGAGTAAGTTTCCATGTTAAAAAACATTTTAACTTCATGACTCCTTTCTTCAGAGTAATTACATTCATTTGATGACTTTGTGATGGAAAACAGACTGTTTGCTCTGTAAAACAGATGATGAATATTAATGCTAATATATATGAGATATTGCTGGCACTCTCAAAACCATTAATCAGACGTTGACTCAAACTGCTCACAGCAGTAGGAGGCCCTAGTCTACTGATAAACAAACTACAATCATGAAGAAATATCATTATGCCCAGATGTGGAAAATATGTCTGATAAGAATGGTAAATAAATCAAACTTTACTAAATTCCCTATATTGGAAGAGGTCAGTGCTTGAAGAGATTGGAATGACTCTACTCTGTAAGAAAATGAGACAAGTGGCAGATATAAAATTTGTACAGTTGAAAACAATACTTTACAGAATTTGGCGTTTATATCTCACCCTTGTTGCATTGCTGACGGTGGATGATACAGCCATGGTAGGTAACGGTTAATACCTCTGGTATCACGTTGGTTGGCATATGTAAACTCCAATGCAATAAACTGAGCTATGCCTGCTTTCAGATGACTTCCCAATGTATCTTCATTCAGATTCTGAGATCCACCTCTCATATTGTTCTGTAAAATCATGGAAACGTTGAAGGAGAATCAAGAACAGATAGTGGCCATGGATCAAGGAAATGGAATTATTGGCTGATTCCAAAATATGCAAAGATCAATCGATCAATTAATCAATCTTTATTATCCCAACTTGGGCAAGTAGATTACCTACTCACAAGTATCATATCTTCTCAAATGGGCCGACAATAGGAATGTATAATTTCATGAAGACCTTAAACATGAGTTGCAAATAATTTATGAGTAACACTTATTACCAAATATGTATCTTACAGATATTAAATATGATATCAATACAGCCTCCTCTGTGTGATATTACCGAGGACCTTAAATAGCAGACCTGGTCTCATGGCTGTGAAATACACTGTGAAAGATGGCAACTTTGAGATCAGAAAATATACAGTGACAATGTCTGTTTTTCTAATATTCAAAGATAACATTCTGCATACAGTGAATAGAATATTCAAAGAAATTGTAGATAAATGCAAGCAGTTTTGTTGTTAAGAAGCTCAATAAGGATGTACAATATAATGAATTAGGTTCAATTTGTAAAATTCTTATCATTTTTATGACTTAAAGTCTTTTGCAATACCCCTCTAACTACAGTTACCCTTAACTGTAGCTTTTTATCGCTAATTTGTTTCATTGGTATTATTCTAAAGTTGTCTCAGCCTACCTTGACCTTTGTAAGTGTGTGAAGGTCACCAATAAATTCAAGGGCATCATTCAAACTCTGTTTCATACAGTCTGCTGCTCCAGTTGGACCCTTGATACGACAGAAGTAAACAGGAGAGCATGATGATGATGAAAACATATAATGTATATTGGTTATTTTTCATTTACATAAAGCATAGCACATAATGTAAACCATGTTACAATGAAAATCTCTGCATGAGCCATATTCTATTCTATTACCAAAGTAGGCTGGGGGTCAGGGTTAATATCCTATTAGAAAAGGGTCAAGGTTTAAATCCTAAGGGGGTCAGGGTTTATATCTTATTACCAAATGGTCGTTTCCAAATTTAAATTTCTCATTTTCTTGATGAAAGCACGGGTTTGATGAAAAGTATAAAATGTAATGACAAAAGACAGATTCACAATATTTCACAGTCTATTCAATAATTACTTTTCTGCAAGTACATGAACTAGTTATCATCTCATTTAAAATTAGAGTACATGTACATTGGAGAGTAGAATGCAAATAAATGAAAGCATTGAGACTCAGAAAGCGTTCAAAATTTTGACCCATTTACCACCAACTGTACCTACAGCTCTATTGTTTACTATTGCCATGATGATAGTCCTCTGTACAGGAACCCAGGAACTGAGGTCCGAAGCTGGACACTTACCAGTGATTTCATATCGTAGCTGCCAATCTCCTCTTCCAAGATGTTAGATTCACTGAGTTTGCCACCAGCATCAAGCAATACTAACTGTACCAGAATCAACAGATTTTCATCCGGTAATGATGTTTTGAATTTCAATGCTGTACTCAGTTCCAGAACCACCGTCCTTGTCAGGAAAAGCTTGTCTCTTTCCTTTAGAAATGAAAGAAAGACATCATTCATGAACTGGTAAGCTAAACCAAACTAGCAATTTATATGCCACTATAAAATAAAGGCTAAACCACCCTGTATGCTCTGGTAAACATATAAATTAATTTCAATTTTCTTTTGAAAATTTCCAAGTTTATGGATTATCTGAGATTTTTCAGAAGAGAGTTACAAACATTAGGAGCAGCATATTGATCACTCACTGCTTAACTTGCCTGCTATGACAGATTGAATACACATATTCATCCTGCTGCTCCCCTCCCTTCCTTCGTCTTTCCTTTAAATCTTCCCTACCATAAGCTCTCAAAAATAGAATAAGGTTAATTCTTCTAGAACTGGTCACTGATTAGCAATTACTGGTCACTGGTACTAACTGGTTAGTAACTGCTATGGACTGGTCACTGACTGCAGCTAACTGGTCACTGACTGGCACTAACTGGTTAGGAACTGTACTGGTCATTGATTGCAGCCACTAACTGGTCAATGACCAGCACACACTGGTCACTGACTGCCACTAACTGGTTACTGACTGCCACTAACTGACATTTACTGGTCACTGATGCCACTTACTGACATTTACTGGTCACTGATGCCACTAAATGGTCACTGACTGGCTTTCTGACCTTGGTAAATGTCCTGTGACAAGCCATACAGATGTCAAGTACTTGTTGAAGTTTACATCTACATTTCTGCACTGACTGACTCAATACTTTGGACATAGGATCCAACAAGGCTTGAAGATTCTTGGACACTGGAGTTTTCAGCAGGGCAATGATGATACGGAAGGTTGAAGTCATGTCACACTGGAAAGGAAAGGAAAGGAAATCAATTGTAACTCATAGCAATGTCTATGAATAAACTGAAGGAAGTAGAAAGAAAACTGAACATGAATCACCACAGCTGTCGACAAACATGAATAATTAAACAATTTGAAACAAAAAGAAGAGATCTATGTATACGCTTATTATTATGATATTAAACCTTTATAAGCTGATAATTATGTTTGATGATTTTTTCAAATTCAAAACTTGTGTTAAACTTTCAGGAGATATGCTGTTCTACTAAGTAGCATCTGTGTACACGTTTAACACTTCAATAAGATTTTGCAATGTATAGATATGATTTTGAAAATTGGCAACATTTTGTGCAATTTTTATATTTTCATACAGAAATTTCTTGATTTACTTTTCTAAAACAAAATAAAATTGCAAAGAAAGTATGCCTGGGCTTACATGGTCTGGCAAACTGCCTAACAACTTCCTGAAGAATGTTTCAAACAGAGGTAAGACATTAGCCCAGACGGCAGCAGTTTCTAGAGGAACACACTCCATGTAGTCAGCCAAGTTCTTCAAAATGGTCAACACTTGAGGGTTGGGTAGCGTTTTCTTGGAATTCAAACCCTGTAATGATAAGGAGTTATGCATTGGAAATAAAGGACTGGAAATGACTTAAAAGAAAACACATACTAATAGAAAGAAATGCACCATTTATATCTTGCATTTCATGTCTGTCTTGAAAAATGCTTATCTTTATTCAAAATTTGGTAAATCTTCACCCATCCTGAAAAATCCTGGATGACATGTTTGAACAAACACTGCACACTTCTCAGTTTGGTATGGTTACATGGTTTGCGTAGTTACATGGATTCAAGCTTCACTGACTAAATTTTTGAAAGATCTGCAAACCTACACCAGAACTAGTTCAAACTCACCTCTAGCAAATAACTGATTGGAGCAGTTGGATTCAATTCATTGAAATCTGTGAGCGATGCTGCTACTGTCTTCATGAAATATGGATCTGAAACATAATCACCATCTGAAAATTAGCCATACAGATCACCAAACAGTGCTCATAATGAATGTGCATGATGGTAGTCGGCAGAGCAACTTGCCAATTTTTCTGTTAAGATGTTCTCACAACATTGACACAAATTAAACAAAATCTTTCTTCACATAACCAAAAATGGGACGTACAGTACATGTATCTCTAACCTAGTGTTTCTGAAACTTACCCTCAATTCTGGTCTGAAAGAGCTGAGGAAATATTGCAAGTGGGGCTAACTGGTGTAGAGTGCATCGCAAAAACTGTCTGGCAACAGTAATGGAACTGGCTGGTGTGTTGGTCAAGCTTTGAAGAAAATTTGTAATAAAAGAATGTGATTAGAATTAAAGGGACAAAGTCTGCCATTTTTTATGAATTTTGTTTGATGCGAGATACTACTTATATTGTTTGACATGTTGAAAGATACTGAATAAATGGGTGATCATGCATATATTTGACCCCAGTTTTGGACATGATCAATGAAAAATCGCGAAAATGAATTAATGGTCATGACCATTAATTCATTTTCGCGATGGTTTTATTTAATTTGTCTAAAAATCGGGATCGAATATATGCATGGTCACCCACCCATTTATTCAGTATCTTTCAACATGTCAAACAATATAAGTAGTATCTTGCATCAAACAAAATTCATGAAAAATGGCAGACTTTGTTCCTTTAAAAGTGGAATCAAGTATGTGGTAATAATAAAAACACCCCTTGTCTCCAAAATGGTTTATTTCTTACTGATGATTTATTTGTTCATTCATTTCTTTGTCTGTTTATTTGTTTATAAATAACTTCCACAGCCATGGCTATCAAAGGAAGACTTAGTAAAAATACTGAGATACAATGTTAAATGTAGACTCTAGACAAAATACACAAAGTTATACTCAGAGATACGAAGATACAAAAAACCTCATTGTCACTCTGTCTTTGGATTCATGAACACAATTTGCTCAATGTACAAGACATGAAACAATTTAGTAAACTGAGCTTAAAAATTTCACTGCACCAAAAGCTAATCAGATCTTGCCATTACCTAACAGAACCTGTCTACTAAATTTGTTCTGACCAGGGAGCCATTTTGAGACGTTGCACATACCAACAAACAGACAGCCTGACATGCATACATCACATGTTTAACATGTTTGAGCGATAAAAAAGTAACCTCTGTACCCAGAAGTATACACCAGTACAAAAGTACATGAACTTTTGACAAAAGCAATAATTCAATCAGAACCCCTATCTTGCTCAAGGGTCTTCACACAGTATTTGACATGTAGCACACTTGTTTGTTAACTCTTACCATGAAATGATAATATTTTACATCAACGTAGCTGGTCTTACTGGACTCTGATGTACACATATACCTGTTTATTTGCCTACACACTTACAATGTACTGATGGATTGTTTTTTGACACAAAGATAGTGGGTCACATTTGACTTTTGTTCCACGCATACGTGTATTGCAAGCTGATACTTGCTAACACACCTTAGCAAAATGGCAGCTGCTTCAGAAGCTGAGTTTTTGGAAGGAATTGGTGAAGATTTCCTGCGTTGTACAATTTGTCTTGAGCAGTTCAAGTCTCCTAAAGTTCTACCATGTCTGCATACATTCTGTGAGCAGTGTTTAGCCACACTGGTTGAGAAGACTGGATCACTAAACTGTCCAGAATGTCGACAGCAATATCAGCTTCCTGTTGGAGGAGTGCCAGCAATAAAAGGCAACTTCTTTATGAAAAATCTGATTGAAATATTCCAGCAACGACTTGAGTCTATGCAGGAAGCTGAGATAAAGTGTGAAGGTTGCCAAGAGAATTCAGCCACTCACAGGTGTGTGGAGTGTAAACATTATCTCTGTGAAATAACTTGTGCTAAGGTACATACAAATCTGTTACCCGCACAGAAACATACAATTGTGACCATCGCAGAATTTGAAAAAACCAAGTTAACAAATCCACAATTGATTCAAGCAGTTGAATATTGTAGTATTCATCCCAAGAATGAAATTGAATTCTACTGTGAAACCTGTCAGGTACCTGTCTGTACAAACTGCACCATTGTCAAACACCGTATACCAGAACATGTACACAGAGACCTGAAAGATGCAGCAGATGAGTATCTTACAGAATTGAGAGTACTGGTTGACAGACTGAAAGTGAAAGAACAGGAGGCGGACAAGAACAAAACCCTTGCCAAGCAGACACACAGTGATCTTACAGAGCAGTGCAGCAGAGAAGAAAAGAAAGTCAGGATGAAAGCAGATGAAATCATACAGAAAATAAAGAAAGAAGAGCAGAGACTTACAGATGAACTGAAAAACAATTACAAAGTGAAAATTAAAAGAGCAGCTGTTGATGTCGATGAGTTGGAATTAAAATGTGGTAACATTAAGAGTGTATGTAGTTATGTAGAGACACTGATGCATCACGGGAATGCTGCTCAACTTCTTGCAAGCAAGAGTGATGTTTGCAATCGTATCAAGCAACTTGTTACCATGGAAACTAAACTAGAAACATATCATGCGGAAGTTGCATTCAAACCATGTGTTGAGTTTTCTGAAATTGGGACTCTTGGTGTACTGGTATCACAAATTGACATGTCTAAGTGTACAGTTGAAAACACTCCGAAACAGCTCCTAAAAGGTGACTCGGCAGACCTTCTGATCACAACCAGAAATTCAATGGGAAAACAAGTCATCCCAAAAGAACGAGTGAAAGCGAAGATAAAAAAACCTGATTCATCATGGGAAGAAATGAGTGTATCGAGTTACAAGAATGGTACTCATAGGGTTAGGCTAGATGGGCAAATGGAAGGACAATATGAAGTTACCATAACAATTGGAGATCAACCGATACCCGGCTATCCTGTCATAATACCTGTCATTAAAGGATTGGTTAAGACCATTGGCACTGAAGGCAGTGCTTTGGGACAGTTCAAAAATCCATATGCTGTGGCAATAAATGATGTCAAAGACATCGTCACTGCTGACAGAGACAATAATAGATTGCAAATAATGACAAAACTTGGCATGTGTAAGAAAATCTTGGAGTTCAAACAGTTTGAGAAACCATTCAGGCCATGTGATCTAGCCATATCAGATGATAATACATACTACAGTCTAGATGATAACAATAAGCAAGTAGTTGTCGGTGATGAGAATGGCCATGTTATCAGAACATTTGGTAAAATTAAATTAAAAAATCCAAGGGGTATAGGTATTAGCCCTTCAGATGGCAACGTTTATGTAACAGACTATGGTGGACACTGTGTCAGGATTTACACACAACATGGCAAATACCTAAGGTCATTTGGGTCAGAGGGTAAAGGTCAAGGGGAGTTTGCCTTGCCCTGGAGTGTGGTAGTTGGAAACAATGGGACAGTATTTGTAGCAGATTATTGGAATAAGCGTATCCAGGTATTCAATTCAAGTGACCATCATCTGTATTCATTTGACTGTAAGTCTGGAGATGGTAAACTTGGATGCCCCAGGAATTTGTCAATTGAAAAAGATAAATATGTCTATGTTACAGCTGACAACCCCGACTGTCTGCTGAAGTTTGAGAGTGGGGGTAAGTTTCTTTGTCAAATTGATAGTGACAGAGATGGGCTGAAATTCCCTATGGGTCTAGCACTGACAGATGATGTACCTTGCAGAGTGGTTGTAGCTGACAGGGGAAACCATTGCATCAAAATATTTGCACAGTGATAAACAATGGTTCTAGAAGAAGTGGATGAACTGATATTAAGGTTTCAAAATTGAAATTTTACAAAGAATTTCAGATTTTTGATGAAGTCATTATATTCTTAATTTTGAAAATTTCCAGTTTACTTTTAATTACTAACATTTCAGTAATTTATACAAAAGGCATATGTTATCTATCAAGGGATTTAGAAAACTGATAATTAATTTAATATCAGTATTATCCTTTCAATTCTGACCAAATATATCATCACTGGGGATAAATGTAAAGTGAATATGTATGTACATTGTCATTTTATGAGGCACATTCAATGATGAAACAAAGTTGACTTGAGATATCATCAAGTTATTCAAATTTACAGTTCTGTTATTTTTGAGAACAATTTCTCCTTGATCAGAAGTATATCACACTGTATAATGGGAGGTGTATTTTATTGTTTTTTTTTGTTTGTGACTACTTTCTGCTTTTACAACAACATAACAAAGCAACACTTGGAGGAACCAAGACTGTCTATTCTAATATACCTTGGCACTCACCGAAACCATGGATGTAAAAAATAGAAGTTCATATCTCATTTATTAATATTCTATTGCTACTCAGACACTTTTCTCCTTTTCACAGATTGCCTTAATATTGCCGGGAACTGATATTGATTGAAGTTATGTACAATGCTTGGCTTAACCTGTTCATACCTAATTTCCTGTAAACTGGTCCATTGTCACCACTTGTAACAATGAGTTTGGGCCAAACCATGGAGGTGACAGGGTCCAAGAACCTAATCATATAGGATACAGCTATCAAAACATGACATTAGAGAGTGTGGGGTTGATGTGATAGTGGCATTGTCTTTTCATAAAATGATGTTCTCAAACATGTCATTTCAATATTTGACCTTTTACAGATATGCAGATCTTAGGAAAATCTTAAAAAACGTAATATGACATAAGGAGTATACCAGATGCATTCTAATGGCTAGTGCCATGGTTTCCTGTGGACTCCCAAGAATAGTATCAATCAGTACAACAACACAGTTCAACAACTTTGGAAAATATCCACCCATAATCAAAAATTGTTGCTTTCTTGTCGATAAGTTTTTTCAAAATTAATCATTTAGTCATTACTCTTCCCTTAAAATCTACAATACACCGATTACATCCCTTTTTTATGAATTTATAGCAAAGAAAAAAAGGTAGTAGAGACGTCATTGAACAAACACTTGTCACTAGATGAACAAGAGATGGCTGGCTTCAAACAGTGTCAGTGAAAACACAAAGATTACCAAACTGATGATTTCTGTACATACTAAAAAGCCAGGGTTGTCACTGCGTTTAAATCCTTTAAAATAAAATTGTATTCATTTCTTCAGTGTCTCATGTATATGTCACTGCAAATCTACGATACAGCCATTGTCTCATTGCTAATGTTTTTAAGACTTGAATTTCAATACTTATAGATCATATTTCTGGGATTGTAATCTCAAAACACTTGTTTGCCTTACCTGTCAGTTTGCCATGGATACAGCGTGGACCCAGCGACCCTGAATGGCATTGACAAAAGGTTATTATAATACATTCATGCATTTGGTGGGTTAAAGAAAAGAAATGATAACTGAGTATGCAACTGAAATTAACAAACAAACGATTTACTGTAAAAGCAGCTGTATAAAAAGACAACAGTAAGTTTGAAGAAAATTGTCATCAAAATATTTGTATCTGCATAATTGGTATGTAACCAGGACAGAACTGATATTGGCAGCATACACTGTGTATAGATTTGTTAGTTGGTATGAATATTCAGACAGCCTACCTGCCAACCACTGTGAACATATCCATCAGAAGTGAGGCTGCTTGTGCGGGGTCTCTGTGTGTGAATGTTGACAGAACCACTATGGCTAAAGATATCGTGTCTTCATCATACTCTTCAAGACATGAACCACACTCAGAACATCTGGAATGTGAAAAGATGTAATTTTTTCATCTTTACCCTTTCACCACAATGGTTTGGCCCACACCCACTGTTATCAGTGGTTAGTGCCGACCTATTTACAGGAAATTGGGGTGAGCAGGTTTAATGCAACTTCTTAAATTCTAAATATTTCTCGTAAAAGATTCTGTAATTAACAGCCCTCATTGCTTTTATTTTAAAAAGAACAGCATACAACAATTTTATTGGAGTCATTACTTTATACTGTACAATGCAAAATAGAAAATATTTTCTATTTAAACATTTTCTGCCTGACATTTTGTCCAATCCTCAAGCGCATTTGTATCAACTTGGTAAAGACTTTATGAATTTGATGTATCCTACAGAGAGTGAATATTGACATCATACAATGGAAATGTATAAATTCAGAATATGGAGTTAACATCTGTACGGACACAGGAAAGAAATTATTGTTCAAAGTGCTGACCTGTTTGCTACAACCACATTTCTGTCGTCATGAAATCTTCTCACTGCTGAGAAGACACTACTCCTTTTGGATTTGGTTTTTGATGTGCGTCTCTTAGACCGTCCTCTGTGCCTCCGTGATTTCCTTTCACCTCCATCTTTCTTTCCGCGATCACTGTCTTTCTGAGATCCTCTATGTGATTTCTTGGATAGCGTCAGTTTAGAGTGCTGTCTTTCACCACCGAGGGCAAGCTTCTGTGCAACCACCGAACTGAGTCCCAGCTTGCGTGCTTTCTTGTTCCGAAATTTTGGATGAATTTTGGGATGTTCTGATTCGCTCTCTGATGTCCTTGCTGACTCTGGCGTCTTCTTTTCATCCATGCTGTCACTCGGGATTGGAGTGCTTTCATGTTGTTGCTGCTGCTGTTGCTGTTGTTGTTGTTGTTGTGTGGTGTTTGTGTCTGGAGGTGGGGTGTTTGACTGACCAACATCTGAGCCTGAGCTATCATCTGCTCCAACAATAAAGTCTGAACTGTGATTGGTCAGTTGAGTTGACTGTAGCAGATCACGCGTCAGGTCATCAATGCTGACCAATGGTGTCGGGTCGTCAGTGTTTGTCAATAATGGCTGTTCAGGTTTTGGTGATTCCGACTCATCATTCTCCTCATCTTCTTCTTCATCTTCTTCCCGGATGACAGGTGAACCTGGCAAACCATGAACATGGTGTTTAGCATTGACCACTGATGATGACCGGTGAAGTTTATGACTGTTATCTCCCTGTGCATTGCCGCCTTTACCGTCTCCACCTAAGGCACTGTATGAGATGCTCTTGGCCATCTTCCCAGAATTCTGTTTACGAAGGTCTCCAACACTCCAGCTGCTGCTGAGGGACTTCCCCTTGTGGTCATCTTTGCTTTTGGAGAAAATTTTGGAGAATATGCCGGTTGATTCGTCCTTTCTGATTGGAGGACCCTCCTTTGGTGTGCTGGTGGTTGGCAAAGTTCCACTGATACTGGATGGCTGGCTGGGAGTGTTCTCTGATTCTAAGAGAGGTGATGTTGGACTGTGTTGTGGAGACGAATCAGAATCTACGGTAGATCCCTCTTCTTCAATAATATCTGAAATGAAATCATCAAAAGTTGATTTCATTTTCCTTCTTCCATGCAGCATTGTGGCATGTTCAATGTATGAGAGATGACAAATCACACATTCAGCATGGACACAGTGAGATTCCAAGAGAGTCATAACGATTCCAAATTGTCCTGGGACAGTCTGAAATTCAGAGGTCGAAGAGTAGTCTAAGGATGATGCCTGATCGATTGGAGAGAAGAAACGTGAGGATAAAGCATGCAAATATGGGAAAGATTTTCAAATGACTTCTAGAGCGTAAAGATTAACATTTATCTGTCATTTTGTTGAAAGTTCATTATTGATTAAGAGATACTGCTTTAAAGAGAACATTGGATTTCATGTACTTTAACCAAAGAATAAAGATACATTGTAACCATTGGTTCAATACAGATGAGTAACACAAAAAAAATACACAAAGCAAAGACCGCCCTTGATTTTCATTCCAAATCAAACAAATCACAAGAGAAAATGAATCTCTCATTTTTTTCATTGCATAGTAACATTTTGCACCATATTAAGTCTGTGTCATAATCAGAGAAAGTGAAATAAGAAACCTACAGACATCTTGTAGACCTTGATTATCTTACAAAATTGAACATTGCAAATGATAAATGACAGTTTTACTTTTCAGGTAGAATGTGCCCCAGGGACAAATCTTTAAACTCTAAAAGTTTTACACTGCTTTTTTAATCTACAACTTGTGACAGCTCATTTTAAAGCTCATGAAGTAATTAAAATTTTGTTTTTCTCTATAGCGTTAACACAGGGATGCAGCCATTTTGAATTTCAAGTACCAGTAAATATTAGGCATTTTGTTTCTCTATTACCAATTTTTGCATGAACGACCCCTGATTTTTATTTATGATTTCAAAAAGAAATGGTTTAAAATTTTCGTACAGAAAGTTTGAGCAAAAGCCTTTCAATTTGAGGCGTATGTTGTTACCTTAAATTAAAATGGCAAACTTTCAATGTTACCTGTTTTTTGAGATGGTAATGCTGGACTAGTTGCACCCCAGATATCTTCAGCCTGTGGAGGTTCTGGTTTCTTTGGTTTACATCGATGGACTTGTGCATCAATGGTGTTTACAGTGATTCGAACCAAGTCACGTACTTGTTTGCTGACTGTAGACACGTCAAATCGATACTGTATGTGGAAATCATTGCAAACAATACTTGTTAAGTACTCTTTTGTAGAATGTGAAAGTTATTAGCAGACTTCATACAGATGGGCAGTTGGTTCAATGTGACAAAATTAATTTGTACTATCACTGGCGAAAAAAAATCTCTACTGGGACTAGTATCCATAATGACAAGCTCAGGGATGTAGAATTGGGTTTCTAAGGAAACAAAACATGACTGTAAAGCTGTGAAACAAAGAAAACTAAGAAAACTTTGTCAATAAAGTAAAATGTTTCAACTGAATACTTACCAAGGATTATAAGTCACAGTATTTTTTTCTTTACATAGAGCACAATGGAGTGGAAATTTTTTTCACACAGAAAAAACAATCAAGGTCTTAATTCTCTGTTGATTTGTAGAACATTCAGGCAGTAGTGTGGGTTGAAAAGTTTACCAGAGTTCAGCAACAGTTTGTTTTCTTACCTTGTAAAGAATTACCAACAATGTCAATAACCAAGACTGTCTGGTGTGTGGTTCTAGATACCATAAACTGTAATCGACTGGCTGAAAGTCATGTGGTGATTTCTGTGGTGATGGGCAGTATTTCAACAGATCTAATGTAAGCACCATCAGCTGAGTTCCAAGTTTTATGTTATTGTCTAGTACCTGATAGGTATCATCAAAATGAAAATTTTTAAACAGTCAGCAACAATGATCAATTCAATGCCACTATGACACAATACATTTAAGTTATACAGTAGAAGCCATTGGATGCCATTTTAGCGTGTTTTACTTTGCAGAATTGATGATTTAATCTAATCGTTCTTACATGTGTGCAAATATAATTTCACTGATACACGTCATCCTTGGAATTCAGTCAAGAGAAAACCAAAAGTATTATTTTGTATCATCATCATTAAGATGTGATGAAAACTTCATGATACCAAACTGTTGTCACTGTTTGATCTCATTCAGACACTACAGAGTTGAAACCAAAAAATAAAGACAAAAGAGTCTGCTGAGAGAAAGAAGAATGATTACAAAATGTAACTCATATTTGTATTTGTTGTGAAGCTATACCTACTTTTGGGAGGCCTGTGATGACCGCATAGAAGGCAGCTGATTGTCGTAGTTGATGCGGTGATAAAGTGAATGCCTTTTCATACTGGTTGTATCCTAGCAACACCATCAAATGTCTTAGAACAGTTGTCTATATTGGAAAGAAACACAATGCAGGAATATTATTGATTTTCTACATATAGGTACACTTCTGAGATGTGTGCCTGCATGAAATTTTTTATGAAGAATCTTTTATATAACAGTGAAACAGATTCAACATCCAACATTAGGATTCTCTGGTAGCACTTTCATGCAGCCGCCAAAGAGATGGTGCAGTTACAAGTGAGGATAAATTTAGTCCAAATTGATGAATCAGTGAATGATAAAGGAGGAAGTGAAATTTTTGATCTGTTTCTAATGTTTGCAATCAGGTTTCCATCTTTGTTCATATATTTCAAGTAACGTTTTGATCTTGAATCTGGAAAGCTGTGCACACAACTTTACATGTCACCATCCTTCATTCATTACAATACATGTGCTACAGTTATATGATATGTGAATCTCATTCAATTGCTGTTCCTATTAAAAGGGAAGCTTTCCCCTCAACTCACCATTGCTTTGCCGGCAAATCTCTCATCCTGGCTGTCTTCAATATCTGTCTTGGTCATAAACTGGAATAAAAATCATAGAATTACAAAGTTTATGAAGCCCTCCAATCTGAAGAATATCATATAATGCGAGTACATCAGAGACATGATATTGTAGTTATTTCCTAATCACTTCCTTAAAGTACAGTGTCTTTTGAAACATCCTAC
Organism: Ptychodera flava; assembly: GCF_041260155.1. NCBI lineage: Eukaryota > Metazoa > Hemichordata > Enteropneusta > Ptychoderidae > Ptychodera > Ptychodera flava. Next base: position 2,793,954 of record NC_091941.1, read on the forward strand.
AAAACATGTACAGGTTTCAACTTGTAAACTTTCATGACAATCTACTTTAGCTGTACATACTTGTTTTACTTTCTGAGAAAATAAAGTTGAATGTAAGAATGTTAGTTTCTGATGGTGTGTACACAATTACACCTGCTTTTGGTATGTCACGTTTGTTTTGTGATGAGCAGATACTTATTCATATATTGTTTTCATAGATGGCTTTTCTTCACTGGAGGAATATAGACAACATTTTCAATACAAACGTGTTTTGTTCACAAAGTCCCAGTTTGAACAGACAACTTTTGTTAATAAACAACACTTATCTGGTTTGAAAACTACCTTCATCATCAGAAAGAGCAGTTGATGCACGGTCTCTTTGTCTAAAGATGAAAGGTCAATCTCCATGGGAACCTCAGGATACCAATGATCTTCATCCATTGTCTTTAAGCTGCCATCCACAAACATCATATCAGCCAGGCATGACACGTGCATGGCAGGTGCTGAAACTTGACGGCTGTATGTAGACTTTTCACCTGTCAATAAAAGGTCAAAGTTGAATTGCAGACTTGATGCAGGTCATGTCAACAAGTACAACTGGTGTAATAAATGCTGGGGGTAATAATTACCTGACTGCCGATGGATCCGTTTATTTCCCATCACACTGGATGGCATGGAAACTGTTCGTTTGTAATCCTTCTGGTTCGGACTTCCCTGAAGTCGGTTTGTTGTGGTGGAGCTCAGTGATCGTATGCTCTCTGATCGGGAGCGAGCAAAACGAGCCCGGTTCAACTTTCTCATGAATGCTTCACTACGATCCATCAGTCCAGCATTAGATCGACTCATATCTGTATGATCAGAAAAAAATGGTATTTTCATTCATGACATATGCAGGGCTCGAAATTAACTTTTTACCCTGGTAGTCCACTTGGGCTACCATTTTCTGAAGTTGGTAGCCCAGTGACAATGGCTGGTAGTCCATGCATAGTTTAGTTTAGGGATACTGTACTCGTCCGAGTATAAGCCCCGGTTCAGCAACACAAAATAGCAGTAAAACTAGGGGCTTCAACTCGAGAAACCCCATGTTATGTGTCACGAACGCTTAATTTATGCTAATTTATGTACATTTTAACACTTTCTATCACTTTCAAAATCGGCTTACACATCCAAAGAAATTGTAAGTTGAGTAAAGAAAAACAGAAAAAAAAATATTCTCATGATCTTTATGGACTGGCCTTGTTACACCCGAGTCTCTCTATACAGAACGTAATACATGTACTGATCGACAACCATAGATAAAAGACAGCGAAACTCAGCCAAGCTTAACTGACAGTTTTATATTACTATTTCAAATCAAACTGATCACACAATGTCTTGATACAGAAGTTACAGTTTTGTGAAATTTCAGCATCAAAACCCAAAACTTGACACAAGTACGTCTTGTATGCTGCCGATCAACAGCACAGTGTGAACTGGCATGCAAAGACAACACACGGAAAAGCAACTCAACATTCTAGTATCAAACGCTCTGCATCTTGTGAAAACAACAACTTAGCAGTGAAAATTGTAATAGTCACCAGAAAAAACTCTTCACAGATGAAAGGATAATTGCTTCAAACAAATGAAACTGCATGTTGACTGCATTTAGCTCGTCCCAAAGTGACGAACATCGCACGCCAAGTATTTCATGTCCCAGGCTTTGGTAGTCCGTGTGGGCTACCATTTCATGGACTTTGGTAGCCCCAGGGAAAAGTTGGTAGTCTGTGGACGCGGGACTACCGCTAATTTCGAGCCCTGCAATATATCTTTACTGTAGCATCATGTTTATGTTGCATATTAAAACTCAAAAACTCCTAAATTATAGGAGATACAGATTGGAAGCAGGTCTGTGCATTTCATTTCTTCACATGCAGCTTTAAATGAAATGTCAATAGGCATGCTAATTACAGAGAAATTCAAGACACAACACAAAGTCTGAATATGTATTCTACAGTATTTCCAGCAGTATACACAATGATATGCAGACATCTAAGATTGTAGCCCTACAGTTGTGTCAATCATCAAGCATTTCAATGTCATCACTGACAGCAGACTTTACTTACCCACTGGAAAGGCATCAGATTTCACTTACTGACCGGAAAACAAGGATATTTTACTTACCTACTGGAAATGGAAATCCTTGTTTGTTCCAGATCTACTTGTGCCTCCAAGGAGACTGTATCTAGTCTGTTCATGAAGAATTCCCAGGATAATGCATGGATATCAGGAACAAAGTGGTGAAGGAGGCTAATGTGATGCAGAATCATTGGACGATCATCGATGACAGAGTCCCATTGGAATTCGAGACATGAAACCATGGCCTGTGGAAGAAAGACAGGACCACTGTCAACTTATTTATCAGTGCTGACTTGAGGTGGAGTTTATGTCACAAGAATCCAAACAAAAAAGACTGCCAACATTTTGCAGAAGTTTAACTTTGGCCAAAACTTCCGACAGTGGATAAGTGTGTTGTACACTAACAGTGAAAGCTGTGTAATGAACGGAGGATTCAGCACAGGCTATTTCAAATTAGGAAGGGGGGTAAGGCAGGGAGATCCACTGTCTCCTATGCTTTTTATTCTCGTTCTGGAAACTCTCCTGGTTTCAATACGGTCAAACAAAGACATCACTGGCATCACCATAATGGGGAAGAAATTAAGGATGCTGCTTTTGCAGATGACATGACTTGCTTCGTGTCTGATACTGAGTCTGCCGGGGTGCTATTCAATTTGTTAAACAAATTTCATGAATGCTCAGGCCTGAAAATCAACATGGAAAAAACGCAAGGGGTATGGCTGGGAAAGTGGAGGGACAGGAAAGACAAGATGTTTGGGGTCAATTGGCCCGCGGAGCCTATCAAGATAGTAGGAATTTATTTCTCATACAATAAAGATGTTAAACAGAAAAACGTAAGCAAAGCAGTGGATACTTTGAGAACTATTCTCAACTCATGGAAGAGCAGAAAGCTCTCATTATTTGGCAAAGTTCAACTGATAAAAACGTTCGGAATTTCACAGTTTACATATATCCTAAATTCCACTGCTGTTGAGAAAAACACCATTCATGAAGTGCACAAAATAATGTATGACTTTCTATGGAATGGAAAAGATAAGATAGCAAGAAAAACAATGATAGGGTCCGTGGGCCAAGGTGGCTTAAACATGCCAAATCTAAATTTAATGAAAAAACAACAAATAATCATATGGATACAACGTTTTATCAACCCAGAGATTTCACACCCATGGAAGCTTTTCATAGAAAAGAAATTGGAAGACTTGGGAGGAAATCTCTTATTTAAATGTAACTTTAACACACTAGGCTACCGGTGCGGTTTACAGATTTTGTCACAGAATGTCTTGATGCTTGGTCCGAGGAAACTGCTACGCAAAATGAAGAAAAAAATCAGATTGTGTGGAACAACAAAAATATACTCTTAGGGGTAAATCAGTCTATTTCAAAGAATTTGCCTCGAAAGGAATTTTGAGAATCTCTGATCTCTTCGATATGGACAAAGCAAAACCATGGCCAATAATTGAAGGGGCACATTTCTCCTTGTTACACAAACTTAAGTGGATCGGTCTAATCTCCGCCATTCCTGGCGATATTAAACAAAAAGAAAATGAAGTAGACGATATTCACATTCTGATAAACGATACACCAAATCTATTAGAGGGCCTCTCAAGACACATTATAAGAGTGAATTGACAAGCAGGATCTTTACCACATCGGCGAGTCAAGCAAAACTGTATGAAGTTTTGAATTCAGGTACTCTGGATTGGAAAAAAATGTATAAATTAATGCTGAAGATGACCATCGACAGCAAAATGAGGGAATTCCAATTTAAATTACTACATAATATTCTTTATACCAATGAAAACTTCACAAACTAAATCCCAATAAATTTCCAACCCCTATGTGTACATTCTGCATGAACGAAGTGAAAGCTATGAACATTTATTTTATGCATGCTCATTTTCAGTGTCCCTTTGGAGGAATCTATTACTTTATTGGGGAGACGCTCTAGAGTTGAGCTCACCACCAAGCAAACTCTGCTTGGTTATTTCAGATCCAAAAGAATCTCTGTTAGTTAACTTTATTAGTTTACTTGTGAGAAAACACACCTATTACTGTAAAATGAACGGTGTTAAGCCAAGTTTTGCAGGATTGGTGTCTTTCATACGACGGATATATCAGATAGAGAACTTCATTGCAAAAAAGAATAACAAGATGACAGTGCACTTGGAAAAGTGGTCTCCTATATTATTATTTGTGCGATAATTGATGTATTTACAGAGAAAAACTAGTACACTAGCATAAAGAATTGTAACATTATAAGGAAAATACCCAATAAAATTCCTTAAATATAAAAAAAAAAAAAAAAAAAAAAAAAAAAAAAAAAAAGACTGCCAACATTTTCATGGAAGACTTTTTATACCTAGTTAGCTACAGACTCTATGATCTAAAGCCCTCTGTCACAAATAAGCCATAAATATGGGAAAGTACATATTAACTGTTACTGGCCATGTGACTGCTTGGAATGTTGTAGAACCAACTATGTATAAAAAATTTGACAGAAGTTCAGCCAGATAATCAACACTACCTGTGTCAATCTGTGAAATAGCATTTTGCCTGTTACTTTCTAATGAACCATACTTGGTAATATTGTAATAGAGGGATTGTCCCATGTGATCAGATGTAAGGCAGCAATGGAGTGACTTACTTTCAAAGATTTTCGACGGATGCTTTCCAACATGAGTACACCTTTAGCAGAAACTGACGGACAAACATCATCTACTGAACTGATCAGATAGCAGAATGCATGGGCCAATGATGACATGATCAGGGCATTGTTGGCAAACATCTTCTTCTCCACAAATCTGGACAGGACCGTCACTTGCTCAACTTGAAATAAGAAATCATGAACACTTCAAAATGTTGCTTATAAGGCAAGTCAAACATACGTGCTGTACAACAATGTAAATTCATGAATGCAGCAGTCTAGAATACTGTAATACACAGACTAATTGATCACTGGGTTTGAAAGTAGACTAACGACTACAATATCTATTATTGATACTCTTTCTATTACAAAAGCAATAAAGTTGATCTGAATGGTGGCAAACAGAAAAGACACACAGATCATAGCATGTCAGTGAACCAAGAATATATGAAATGCTGCAAAGTAATTGTTCACTCTGTGTGACCACTTCATAATTTCACTCTCTTTAGGGAGAATTTTGATACTTTACCAGCATTAAATCTGGTCTGCCAGTTATCACTGTTGAATTCTTTGTCAACCAGTTCCCAGAAGACATCAATGGCTGCCGGTAGAGCCATGCAATGCAGTATCAATGGAACCAGTATCTGAGCAACATGGGATATGTCAGCATGTAGTAACTTCAAGAAACTGAAAAAGACAAAATATTGAAAAAATTTTTTAAAAATTTTATCAAATGGAATCATTGGACAACTACATTCACTTCAGGAATACACCAATACACAAATATGTCTTAGGAGGGGTGGTCAAATTAAATTTTATGATCAAGATTGATAGGTTTTTTCTTAAAAGAAGTATTAGTCTCTCAGTAAATTCAATGTCATTACAGTACGGTATCTTTTTCACAAAATTACACATTCAGTTTTGAAAAATGCTACAAAATCTCAAGGATTTACCGGTAAGTCTGAGGAAAACAACACAAAGTCAGAAAATGAGTTCAATATTTACTTTGGAATGAGGAGGTTCTCCTGGAGCCATATCAGGAAACCAATATGATCACGTGACGCTCTGTGAAGACACTCAGCATTCAGACAGAGAACTTTAATGCAGCTTACGATGTGCAGCAGAATATCTGCATCATCATACTTTGGTAATTCCTGTATTACGGAAAAAGTAGTTGAAAGCGAAGATAAAAGTTGGCAGTAGTATTGATGGCAACTACTTTTATATACCTTACGATATGGAAATATTTAATTATTATTCATGACCTGAAAATTCAGAGCCTGGAAAGAGCATTATGAAGAACGGTGACAAATTGTATTCCCACTCAGCTATGAGAGTGGAAGTCAAGCCGATGATGAAAAGTGACAACTTTGGATGGGTGAAGTGCATGCCAAAAGGTCCAATCATGCAATTTTAAAAACACAATTGGGAAAGTTTATGCTGCTTGTGAAATAATCTCAGTGTCTTTTAATCATTAAATTTGATCAAACCTGCAATTTTCAGGATTATGGAAAGCCCTCATGGTGTGGTATCAATCATGCGTGTTGAGGGGCACATTTTAGCACAGGTATGTACCATTGTATCATTGATGTCATGAAATCTTGTCCACACAGAAGAATACATCAGTGTGCATTACAGACTGATATAATATATCATGTACTTAAAAATGTAATTCCTACAAGTCTTTGATACTGCGTAATGACTTGAATTAGAGATCAATTTTTGATAAAGGACTGCATTCCATCATTGCATGTCAAGCAAGGGTCATTTATAGTCAGGGAGAACATTACATGTCAAACAATCTGGTTCGTTGCACAACATGCGTGTGTATTTAGGAAACAAGCTGCAGTAAAGGAAATTTGAAACAACAACTGACTAAAAACACCTACAGATGACAGACTCTGACCATTCAATGGTGTTCATATACCTGTACAGTATATTCACAAGTGACGACATTCTACACATGCTGACCTTTGCACAACTTGTCACAAGATCTCTTTCAATGGATACATAACTGGGTACATGCAGGAGGTGCTGGTGTTGGAGGATAGGTCATGCAAATAACAACTACAAGGGAAAAAGAAAAGAAAGGAAAAGTATCATGTCATTTCATAAGTGTCTTTGATGTTCAAAAACTGAAATCATGCACATCAAACTAATAAACAAATTCAAGCATTCAACATGTATGTATGATGGTTTCAGTTGTAGTATAACTATTTATTTAAAAGGCCATACGTTGCTGGGAAAATTATACAAAGAAAATGAAAGTTGCTGATGACAATTGACCTTACCTTCAGAAATGTATACAAAAGCTGCATTGCTTTGGGGAATTCACTGATTTGAAATTTAAATATACCATGTGTAGTAGTCCAGGAGTCATCTGAGTCATTTGACTCATCAAGTGCCGTATCTGTATCCTCTGTGCTTTCTGTCGTTCCTGTTTTCAACTGCTGCTCGTGGTGATGTTGATTCACTGTAGTTGTAATGCTGTCATTTGACGATACATTTTTGGAGCTGAGGGAAGGTGAAGCTGAGATGAAACTGGGTGCTACCGGTTCTGTACCGATGTCACTTTCTATGTTCAGCAAGTCATCCACCGATGGTACAACTTTAGATATATGTTTCTTTTCCGGTCTTATTGTATGACGTGGATTATTTTTCTCTTTGGTAGCTTTCTTTTTTGGCTTCAAAGCTTCTGAGATGCTGTGTTCCAATTTCTTCTCATTGATTTCCATCATCTCTGAAATCTTGATTTCCTCACGAGGTGCGATGTATGTGATGAGATCCAGAGCCAACTGATACCACAGTGCAGACATCTCACACAGTGTACAACTGACATGGTCATCTTGGCTGCAGCGGTGGTCTTCATTCCAGTCTACTGCCACCATTTGACGAAGAAGGGAGATGATGTCCTTGGAGAGCGTTTCCTCCATGCCTTGGTGAAATGGAATTTCCTGAAGTTCACTCTGTGAAATGAAGACATGGATGTAGTCATTCTGGAATGTTCTGTTTTCATTCAAACAACAATGATGTCTGTTTTTCTTAACAAAGTCCTCATCACAGACAAACATATACCGGTATATGACAGTATATCCTATGTGTCAATGTATAGCAATATCATTATAAAACTAGAAAGCATTTGCAAGCAAAAGCGAAGTTCCAGAGACCAGAGCAGCGGAAGAAACAAGAGAATGTGTGACAAAGATAGCTGCAGAATGAAAGAGTGCTTTGGATTTTAATATTCATGCACGTAACCTATAGTTTAATAGCAGTAAACACAGTTGTATTAAATACAACTAAAAGCAAGGCAGTCCGGGGAATTACAGTACACAGATTACAAATGCCTACATGTACGGTAAAAACGCAACAGATACATACTGGGGCGACAACGCACGGAAGACGACATTCTCGCGAGCCAGAGCAATTATTTTCGCTCCGCTGATCTACGCAAAAATCAATCGCTTGACGGGTAGCGCTGAGTTGTTGCCGTAAAGAGGCGTGTAGCCGAGAGGAAACATCGGACCTAGGCCGTTGAAATTGAAAACCGAGGCCACATGCATTTTCATTCGATTAAAAGCACAGACTAAAACAATTTTCATTGCTATGTCGCTGTTTTCACAAGATACTGACCGTTTGATCTTGGAAAGTTGAGTTGCTTTTACGTGCAGCCAACGCATGCCGGTGCGGTGACAGACAGTTCACTATGAATGCCTAGCTCTGCATGGCAGGGCTGTGTGTTACCGGCGTTAAACGGCCTCCCACCACAGCCCGCAGACTGATATAGGAAAAACCGCTGGTGGCTCCTCAGAAATACGGCGGGCAGTTTCTCCGCCAAAACAGCCGATTTTGAATCAAAATTTTGCATTGATCTTCGTTTTCGAGCACACCCACCTCGCCTAGGTACACGATGTGCCCAGCTGCGCTTGTAAACTGATGGAAAGCCTAATTTTCTCTCTCTATGCGAGCGAGGCGATCGTATGCCGCCGCCATTTTTAATCTCATTCAACCATGAGCATTCGGGCGAAACAGTATAGCGCCACGTACGGCGAGTATTTAGAGAAAAATAAAATCAAAAAGCAACAAAAAACAAAGCGAAAGAAAGCTAGAATTATTAATAGCTGAACGCAATATGATAGTTGAGCAATCCAAAATGAAAAATAAATAAATAAACAAACAAGAAATGCCCGTAAAACCCGTCCGAGCTGAGCGATGACGTCATAAGCGTGACGCAATGCATTCTGGGTAACTAAGGTAAAATTTGTGTATAGCATGTTCTATGGTAGTAATACCGGAAATAGAGAAAGAAAGAAAGAAAGAAAGAAAGAAAGAAAGAAGGAAAGAAAGAAAGAAAGAAAGAAAGAAGGAAAGTGAGCAAAAACTAACAGTTCCAGAGCTGGTCTCTGGAACTAATTACAGCTTTGTCAATACCAGTGAATTTTGTGACGTCATCCTCAAGATTATTACTGATAATGTATCAAATTATCCAGCATTGTGGCCCAGATGTTTTCTACATCTACAATTCACTGGCATTGCCAAAACTATAAAATAATAGCAATAATGTACCCCCTCCTGGCCCATAATGGACTCAAGCAAACTTTGCACTCAATAATGTACTTAGCTTTGCCTCATACATTATTTAGTGCAAAGTTTGCTAAAAAATTTGTCCATTATGGCCCAGGAGGGGGGTACATTTTATTATTTAAATATTATTACCATATACACTGTATCATATAATTCTAAATTTTATTTAATATTTGACCATGCCACTCCAAAGAGTAAGACAGTTCAAGTTTTGTGGAAGACTTTACATTTTGTTTGGACTGTAAAAGATACCGGTATACCAGTATAAGGGTTACATGTAAATCCCAGTCTCATATTTTTCCTTTCTTGTTGTGAGTCTGTTGATATGCTTTTCGTTTAATAGGCCTGCAGGACGGTGAAGATCGTTCATATCATCAGTGAACAGCGTATTTGGAGAATTGACTGTCCTGTCAAGGAGGTATGTAATTGTCTCGAAACTGACATTGTACGAGCAGAAGTACGGCCTCGTACTTTCCATATTACGAGTGACGTAAGTCACACATGCCTTTTGACCTAATTTTTTATGAATACGCCTAGGACTATGTTGTATTCCATGGATGAAAGATTTTTGTTTATGTGAAAGGATTTTACGACAAATGAACGCTTAGACACATTTTCTGTGTATATTCGAAACTCGGAAGTAGGAGCGGGTGTGAACTTCGTATGATTATTTTTTTGGTCGTGAGAGCGGGTTCAGTGCAGTGGGGAGGAATACTTTTAGGCTTTGACTTTCGGACGAGTCGGGTCAAGACTGGAGACGACGCGACACTCTGACTTATTATACGCCACGATGGTAGACTTTTTTGCAGACGTCGATTGTAACATTAAGCACCAAAAAAGAAATTGCAATGTCCGAACATGACAATCTGAAGTTATCGAAACAGTTTCTCTTCTCAGGCTGAATTTAGTACGACCGAAAGCAATAAAATAAGGCCTGATACTGAGATACATTAACGAGAATGAAATCCGACAGTCAAAACACTTTATCTTCCGAATATCGTATTGATGAAAATCAAATGAAATCCGACGATCGAAAGTTTCTCTTCAGAATTTAGTATGACCAAAAGCAATAAATAGCGCCCGATTCTGACGTATATTTACGTTTAGGCCTATGTCAAAGCCAAAAGAAATCGGACGGTTGAAACGGTTTCTCCCGAACAATACATGTTCGAAATACCTGTACGTAAGGCTGTGAAAACAAAAGTAACACTCTCATTACAGAGCTCATCGTAAATAATGATCAGTTAACGAGGTGTCAAAACTTTTCAAACAGCAATTTTTGGTGTGTCACTCTGCGCAAAACAATAGTAAGGGTGTTACCGTTTGCTTTGTGATAACCCGTCGAAACACCCGGGTATAGAAAACTCAAACAGTCAAAACGAGAGCAAATCAGGCAAATAATTGACACCTATAGAATATCTGACGTCGGCTTGGTTTATGAGATTGGCGACAGACCGCTGGAGACAATAAGTTTTGGCTCATTTTGTTGACCGCCGGTCGACCTCGATTGGTTGTAATGCACTTGAACCTACCGCCGTTGTAAATCTTTTTTACTTTCTCGAATTCGAAAGTGCAATGATTTCACATACATAAAACCTGCGTGGCTCGCGAGTCAGCTTATGACCTCGAAATAGTCTGATCACCACATTGTGTTAATCACAGTGTACAATGAATAATATGAAGGATTTTATGAGTTGGCGGGAGTTTTTGTGGCATCCGTATGTACCTCATATTTACAGTCTATTTGAAAATGACCTCTTCTCAACAATGATTTTAAAGACTAACATTTTTCTGACCTCGCATTCAACTTCAAGTTTTGAAAAAGCACATTATCGGAACCACACTTTTATTGGTGTGTATTGTTGAGAATACGGCCCTGCCTATTGAATAATGGTATAGTCACGTCACTGTGGGGTCAATATTCCTGTTTGTCATCGCGGAACTTGCAGAAGCCATACAAGATATCGATGCTCGATACTTCTATATTCAATTCATTCGTTCACGCTCCTGGACAACAAAAAAACATCACTCAAAACCAAATCATCACATTCCAAACTTACCTAGCTACACTCAGTTCGGTAGATAAGTTCCAGGCATCAGTCGTAGTATAAATGCTGACGTCGATTTGTCGACGTCGACGTAATAATGTATTTTTACAAATATATTTATTTATTTGGCGTTAATTAGAGGAAAATCACATCAGAGGGTGGATGACGTATGTATTACAATATCGTGGGTAGGCTAAACTGGCCGTTTTGTTTATCGCTATTATTGCCTACTCCCACCGTACCGCCCATCGTCTGTAACTTGCACGCGATGTTTGCACACGAACGAACGCCCAATGCCAGTCACTCAGAGTCGTCGGTTTTCTTGCTACCCAAGTTGAAATATATGCAATTATGAATGTCATTTTTGAAAATTCACTAATGCATGCAATACCAATTACGATGAACCCACAGTTTATTGTTGTTGAGATTTTGTCAACAGTGTTATAAATATAGTGCTGCAAAGTCAGTAGTAGGGCCTACCCACGTGAAAGACGTTTTGAACTGTTCCCGTACTTGCTATTTCAAGCTGAAATCAGTCAAGTCATTACGTGTTTATTTCGCATATTTGCTATATTTTAGCACCCGTACTCAGAACCCCACTTTGACATTCTGTTTGGCATGTTTCTACGTTCGTTTCGAATCCTATTTTGTCTTTTTTTTTCAACACTCAGTTCGACGCTGTTTTTGTTTTTCCACGCTCAGCTTGACGCTCACTTTGTCGATTTTGGGACCTGCATTACGTCACTCGTACTTTGAAAGTACGGCACATTACGTCACTCGTACTTCGCTCATACGAGCTCGTAGGTCTGCTCGTAGTTCGTCCGTTTTGAGATGATTAGATAAATGTGTCAAGACAAATTTTACTGTATAGGGTCTTCTGTAAGTTAGTAATATATAAAACCCACCTGTTTTAACACCAAGTCCAACATCATCACAAAACAGGATATTTTGAGTTCATTTCCAGTCAGTCTAAGTGATTCAGGCTGGTTGCGTTTGTACCTTGGATTAGAGCCATCACTGCTTCTGCCGAGTGATTTCTGATAATCAAAATAGGAAAGTCTTCCAGCTGAGGCAATCGCACTCACTCCTTTGGCAAACATTGTCAGCACAAGTTGTAATGGAATTACAATGTCCAGCTGGGACAAGATCTGAAAAAAGACATTGAAAAAATGAATTATGATCGGCATAGTTGGAACATTACAGTGATATGCCAGTACAGTGAACAATTTAGAACAATGCATAACATCAACTGATTTGTATACTCAAACAATACTTATTCATACACTTTGGATAAATGAATTCATTTTATAAGGTATGGAACATTTTAAGGTAGAATGTGCCTGAGGGACAGAAATTCAGGCTTTCAAATTTTATAAATTCTCTTCCGATTAAAGCTCTTGAAGAAAGAAAAGTTTTCTCTGTCTTAGTTTTTAGAAAATCGAAAATGTTATTTTACCTCATGAAGTTAACACAGGAGTGGTGGCCATTTTGAATTTAAAATATTTGGAAATCTTAGGTAATTTGTCTCTCTAGCCCAAAATTTTGCACGGTGACCTCTGATTTTTATTTTTGCTCTGGTAAGAAGATCAAGCATTTGTCACTGACACTGTTGCACACAGAACCAGGTGGTAAGGACACATTTGAAAACTAGTGACCACATGGCATTAAGGTAGAATATGCCTCCAGGACAGATTTTCCAACTCTCAAATCTTTTCAATACTTTTCTAGTCCATCAATTGTGGGGACTCATTTTAAAGCTCTTGGAGTAAGAAAAGTTTTCACCACGTAAGTTTTTTCAAAAATCAAAAATTATATTTTTCCCATGGAGTTAACACAAGGATAGTGGCCATTTTGAATTCTTAATATCAGTAAATATCAAGTAATTTGTTTCTCTTGTACCAAACTTTACATGTTGACCTCTGATTTTTCTCCTTGATTTAGTAAAAGCATGGTTGTAAGTTTCATTGAAAAAAGTTTGAGCAAAGTTTAAATCTTACTACCATATCTAACTAGTAGCACTGCAAAGCTTGAAGGGTACAGAGATGTACAAAGTGAAATCAATCAACTAAACCATCAACCTTGAAATCATATGTGTTACAATAATTTCTCCATTTGAAACTGGATTGCCAACAAAATGATAAACGAATAAAATCCAAATTGATTATCTATTGATAAGTGAGATGAAGTGAAGAAAACAAATTACCTGCAACCAGATAAGACCCTGTTCCTGCTCTTCTGCCGAGGTATCTTCAAATTTCCTTGTAATGAAAGCAAACATCTTCTCAGTGGAAAATGGTAATGGGCAAAGATCAATTGCCAACAATTTCTGTAGCGAGTCTTGCAGCTTTGGTAAATCTTCATCTGAAGTATCGGCATGGATAGCCTCCATCCAGTGAGGCATGATGTAATCCCATACCTGAAGGGGAGGGAGGAGGTATGGTAAGATGTCATAATAGTGTGTTGAGGTATGATGTAATCCCATACCTGAAGGGGAGGGAGGAGGTATGGTAAGATGTCATAATAGTGTGTTGAGGCATGATGTAATCCCACACCTGAAGGGGAGGGAGGAGGTATGGTAAGATGTCATAATAGTGTGTTGAGGTATGATGTAATCCCATACCTGAAGGGGAGGGAGGAGGTATGGTAAGATGTCATAATAGTGTGTTGAGGTATGATGTAATCCCATACCTGAAGGGGAGGGAGGAGGTGTGGTAAGATGTCATAATAGTGTATTGAGGTATGATGTAATCCCATACCTGAAGGGGAGGGAGGAGGTATGGTAAGATGTCATAATAGTGTGTTGAGGTATGATGTAATCCCATACCTGAAGGGGAGGGAGGGGTATGGTAAGATGTCATAATAGTGTGTTGAGGCATGATGTAATCCCACACCTGAAGGGGAGGGAGGAGGTATGGTAAGATGTCATAATAGTGTGTTGAGGTATGATGTAATCCCATACCTGAAGGGGAGGGAGGAGGTATGGTAAGATGTCATAATAGTGTGTTGAGGCATGATGTAATCCCACACCTGAAGGGGAGGGAGGAGGTATGGTAAGATGTCATAATAGTGTGTTGAGGTATGATGTAATCCCATACCTGAAGGGGAGGGAGGAGGTATGGTAAGATGTCATAATAGTGTATTGAGGTATGATGTAATCCCACACCTGGAGGAGAGGGAGGAGGTATGGTAAGATGTCATAATAGTGTGTTGAGGTATGATGTAATCCCATACCTGAAGGGGAGGGAGGAGGTATGGTAAGATGTCATAATAGTGTGTTGAGGTATGATGTAATCCCATACCTGAAGGGGAGGGAGGAGGTATGGTAAGATGTCATAATAGTGTGTTGAGGTATGATGTAATCCCATACCTGAAGGGGAGGGAGGAGGTATGGTAAGATGTCATAATAGTGTATTGAGGTATGATGTAATCCCACACCTGGAGTAGAGGGAGGAGGTATGGTAAGATGTCATAATAGTGTGTTGAGGTATGATGTAATCCCATACCTGAAGGGGAGGGAGGAGGTATGGTAAGATGTCATAATAGTGTGTTGAGGTATGATGTAATCCCACACCTGAAGGGGAGGGAGGAGGTATGGTAAGATGTCATAATAGTGTGTTGAGGTATGATGTAATCCCATACCTGAAGGGGAGGGAGGAGGTGTGGTAAGATGTCATAATAGTGTATTGAGGTATGATGTAATCCCATACCTGGAGGGGAGGGAGGAGGTATGGTAAGATGTCATAATAGTGTATTGAGGTATGATGTAATCCCATACCTGGAGGGGAGGGAGGAGGTATGGTAAGATGTCATAATAGTGTGTTGAGGTATGATGTAATCACACACCTGAAGGGGAGGGAGGAGGTATGGTAAGATGTCATAATAGTGTGTTGAGGTATGATGTAATCACACACATGGAGGGGAGGGAGGGGTTATGGAAGGTCATTTAAGGTCACTTAGTGTAGTACACATTGCTGGGATTCAAGGTATTCCAATTTTCTACTATTTTTCAATTAAATGTTTGTGATGATAGAACAAACTAATTTCAATGAAAGAAAAACTTCAGAAAAACTTGAAAAAACAAGTTATTGTAAATGACATTGTCCCCGCTTGGCTGATGAAATTGGAAACGACTGATGGAAACTTTCATGAAGTGAAAGAACAAGAAGAAATGATAATAATACACTTGATATTCTTGGGTTTGAAATGTTGGCACCTAGGCTAATAAATCATGAATCTGGTAAAATGAATCTCAGTCAAAATGTCTTAAATATCCAAATATGGTAGTTAGATAAAATCACTGACTGAATGAATGTTCTGACAGGGAATAGTTTAAGGTTTGAACTTACCTCAAAGCTTATGATGTTATATGGTGTCAGTGCTAAAATTCTGTTGATGCCTTCGTCTAGCTGTACCAGTGTCCCTGATAGGGTCTCCCTGTGATCAAGAAGTGAAGTTATTACAAGAAGTCATACAAACTTGACACATAATGTATGTGATGTTTCTAGTGATTTCTTTAATAGTGTTATATATGATAGTTTTTTCGCTGCCTTTCCTTTTTATGTATATCTTTTTTAACTTTTTAACCTGACTGCTGTCATACTAAGAATTGCCCGCATTTTTGGGATAATAAAGAGCTATTGTATTGTATTGTAATTCAACAGAGGGGTGGACAGAAATGCCCGAACAGCTGTTATAAGTAATTTGTTGATGTGATAATCAGGAATTCTCTCATGTACATCTCACTGTAATTTCACTGGTTTGATACAAGGAAGAAAGAAATTCCACTCACCAGTGTCCACCTACTTTTGCATACTCTGGTGGATGTGGTATGAGACAAGATGCAAACACATCAAAATGACTGTGACTAAGTCCAATAAGCCAGTTAGCAAGGTATTCTGGTTTCAATTGCTCCAATGCAACTCCAGCATCATCTGTAGAGACAAAAATGTTCCACTCAAATTTCTGTTTATAATCATGTAATTATCACTCTTCTGTGCAGTGACTTTGTCTGTGGATTTACTCGGTAAAATGACTGAAACCTCTTGCCCTAAATACATCCTACTGTATAGAGTTTTACTTCATAAATGACAACAACATTTGAAGTGAAAAATACAACCAGAAGTGGCTATCTGTTCTTTCATCTCGAAACTCTTGCAAATACAAGCTTGTCATTTAGACTTACCACATTATTATCCTGGATATTTTTTGATGTAATGTGAATTTTACAAATTTTATGCCATTTGTGCAACAAATGTTGAATAGTAATCAACAACATGTACATTTTTCTGGTAACAAATATAGGATTCATTGCAGATTTGTTTGAAGAGGGCATTCAGAAATGCACACAGAAATTGTTGAAATATTTAGCTGCAGCTACAGTTTGCATGCTGGGAACACTCATACAATCCATGGAACACTTGATAATATCTCAGACAAGAAGTCTTTCTTGAGAAAGAGAGAAAAGAACTGAGCTCACCTCCAACTTGGCGAGCTGTGGACACAAACCACTGAAATAACATACTCAGCATTCGACCAAATACTTCCATTCCAGTACTCTCAGTAGGTGTACATTTCTCAACCAACATCCAGACACCATAGCGACTCAGAATCCTGGATCCCTCTGCTTCTTCCTGGCTATCCAGCTCTTCATTGTTCATAGTGTGTTGGGCATGAGGAGTGCCAGACCGTGTGGAATACTGGGATGATGGTGACACACCCATGGAATAGATCCTTCTCTCATCCAATGGCTGTGCTTCTTTCAGTAAGCTGTCACAAAAAAACAATGGATCTCAAAATTTTATTTGAGTATTTTGATTAGAACAGGGAAGTATTTCAATCAAAGGACCTGATAGTCATACAATTCAGTTCATTTGTCATGACTACTGAAATGTTGATTTAAACTGTCACAGAAAAATCCAGTTTATATCAATGTAACCTTCCTTAGATTTTCAACGTCTATAAGCTTTCCAATAAACAATAAACACATACAATTGATCCTCAGTATGACAACTTTAAATTGGCATCTCACTGTTATTAAGGTTGATAGTTCACTTACTATTTTGATAAGATTTAGTTCTCCATCCCACATTTCCTTACATGTTACCTTACCTATCTGTTGAAAACGATTTACCATCCCAAAGTGATGACTAGAGGTGAATGGGATAAAAGGAGCACAGTGGAGGATATTGTTTAGTTCTCTTTTTATTGCCTATGATTACAGTGCAAGGGGCTCAAGGCCAAAGATGTATTAAAGTCCTGTTAGCTGTATCTTTTTGCATTTTTGCTCACCGAAAATTCCGTCCAATCTTCGGAAAGGTGTTTTTTTTAATTCCCGTTTTTAAATCATATTGCCTTTGAAGATGTCGTTTTTTTCAATCCTTGGTGGGAGATTCAGTTGATCATTCACATATTTTTGTACTCGCTCAGGGCAGCCAGAGTTGACTTGTGAGTATTGTTGCAAATGTTTAAAAAACGTTCTATGGTCACACTTTGGCAAGCACTTTTACATATAACATTCCTTTTTATTTCAAATCATCTTATAAAAATGTCAAAAAGACATGGCAAATGGGCTTTCAAACTTCACTGCATCTCTGAAACACAAAGAACAGGAAACACACACAGTGATTGAAAAATTGAAGCGACGTAAAATAAGCTCACCTGACGACACTTTCCACCATGAAACTCTGCTCTTCCAGGGAACAATTCCATGGATCTGGCGGAAGACCCTGGATAACATGACTATGATGTTCTCCATGCTGATGTGAATGACAATTCTGACAGTATCGGACTGGCCTGTTGCCATGGTAACTTGCACAGTCACTGTCGTAGCAAGTCACAACAGCGAGTTTGTCTAAACTGGTACAATTCTGCTGAAATAACAAAGATGTTTTTAGTCAGCCTTGTGCAAAGTACGTTTTTCAAGAGGAATTTCTCAGTGAGCCTTGTGCAAAGTATGTTACCAGGTATAATGTTCAGTTCTGCAAAATATAGTTAGTTTGATACAAAAATTTTGGATTATCAATGTTCTTTTTCAGAGTGTGTCCCATAAGATCACTATCTTTCAAAAACTATCAACATTGTAGGAATCATACTCACCTTATTTTCACAGACTTTGGAGACGTGCTCTTGAGGCATCAGGACTGCTCTCATTGGCTTGTCAATTTCCCTGCAGAGTAGAGATATCAATAATATCACATGAAATCTACACATGACTTTGTAATCAATGGAGAAACTGAAATATGACAGTGGTCATAGAAAATCTTGGTACACCACACTTAAAGACTTCAGAATGATTGCTGACGTAGTTTCATATTTGAGAGTTAATCACTGAACCTTATGGAATGGCTGGATTGCAAAACCTGACAATGTGAGATATTAAACCTATACCTTTTGGTCTAAATTTCACCAATGCACAAAAAATCCTTTTTTTCTTACCTGCTGATGTATTCACTGCAGTCCATGCACACATACAATGGCGGTGCCTGCTCACTGTATTGAGCAGAGACTGATGGGTCCATGCAAAGCTATGCATCAAAAGATAACATAGCAAGAGTGAAAAATCTAACTTGTTTAGAAAAGACACTCGTAATTTTAAAAACAAATGAAATCAAAACTTATAGACAGAATTTTGATTACAAAGTAATTATGACAGATTCAGACGTAGCTAAAAAGTGTGGCTATATCAATAGACTGTGAAAAATGGATGATGATACCTACCTTGACAGCTGCATTGTTTTCCTGATTCACACACTTTGAACTTTGACACTTGATTGGGTCCCATGCTGTGTGAAAAGACAAACACTCCAAACTTATATTATCAGGAAATCATGGGCAGTAATTAGCTGTACCTGACTACACTGCCACTATATCACCACACTATACTATGGCTGCTTGATCAGTATTGTAATATTTATGTCAGTAGAGAAAGCTGATGGTTATAAATAGTTTGTCATTATCCTTTTTGTTGCATGTTCTGTCATTACAGTAATTAATGGCAATAATCTTGAAGAAAATATATCAACATACCGGTATGTCGGTAAAATTATTTACTATTACAAGAGTGAAAGATTAGATATGAGTATCTCATAACATTTCTCTCATCTGGTTGAACTGCCTCTTACTGAACAGAAAACTTTAATATGTCCACCAGTGCACCAAAAACCAAATTAAATTTTGGTCTTTCTCATTGAGATGTTTACAGGAAGGAGAATCTACTTTTTGTTTTGTGGCCTTACCTACATACTTGAAATCTCTAACTTCTGTCAGAGGTGGTATCAATGATGGCCAGTAATGGAATAACAACTGCACAGCAGGTTTTCTTGCAGTTTGTGGGCCATATGCTATCACACACAGCAAGTCCTGATATGAATTAGAAAAGATATCAGTAAATTGACCCTTAAACTATTTATGTTGGAAAACCACAGAGGGTATCACTGGTATATGCAAGGCTTGGCATAGAGTCCTAGGGACCCATAGCATACAGTACTTCCATTGAGAAAATTATCAAATAATCCTAAAATTTTTTATGGACTATGAACAGTTATCTATCAGTCATCATTTCATTTATTAAAGGAAACATCTGACAATATCACTCACTGAAAACTAAGGAACTTTTGAAAGTAATTCAACAGACATAACTACCAGTAGATAGTACATGGTACTGGTACTATCCAATGCTACATTTCCAGGAAATATCACAGTACTCATTTACTCACTGTTTGAGTATCCTGATAAAATGATAATTGTTCCTGATAAAATGATAATTGTTTATCACCAACGGACAATATTAATCACCCTAGAATCATGCACTATATATGTTGGTACAAATATGCTTAGCTATGCTCTGATGAACTTTGAATATTGTTTTCATCAATTTGTATTATAACATCATGCAAACATCATGCATCATGTAAACATTAAGCATCCAACACTTATCTACTCTTGTATCAATTGGCTCAAGGAATTGAAACATGCAATAGTCTTAGAAATACATTACCTTACAAACATTCTCCTTATATGTCATAAAACATTCCACAACTTGGGCATGGTAAGCTGTAGATGAAAATGTCATGAATTTTTGAAGTTTTGTCCTCAAAAACGTCTCTAATACTCTTGACTGAAAATTCTGGTTCATTGATTTCACAAGAAAACACATTGCTTGCAGAAATGCAGTAATTTCTCACACTCCAATGAGAAACAACATGTTTAAGCAATAATGTACCCCCTCCAGACCCATAATAGATGAACGCAAAATTTGCACAACATAATGTACGAGACGGAGCCGAGAAAATTTTGGAGTACAAAGTTTGCTTGAGTCCATTATTGGCCGGGAGGGGGTACATTATCGCTATTATTTTATAGTTTTGGTGATGCCAGTGAATTTGTAGATGTCGAATTTAGAAAACATCTTGGGCCACAATGCTGGATAATCAGATACATTATTAGTACCGGTAATAATATTAGGGTATGACGTCAAAAAATTCACTGGTATTGACAAAGCTGTGATATAATAAGGAGTAAAGTATATGTAAGTTAAGTTTATAAATCTGTCTATCTTAGTAAAATGGAGTTCAAGTGTTTTATGCCTCAGTGCAACTTCACTTGTAACTGTAATTTGAGAATCAGTCCTCGTTACAAACTAAGTTTTAAAAATAATCTATAATGTTGAAATGGGAGTATCACAGTTTGATTTTGTAAATTTTGAGACACTTTTCAGTTGGAGTGCATTGAATTTTAAGGTGATGTACTGGCATATTCAGTGCCTTGCACCTGTTTACCATGTTAGTGCTGGGTGAATGAACTATAAACTTTACAGCAGCAACTGTGGTTGTCAGCGTGGCACCAACCAGCATCAAGTTTGCAAATATGACATCATTGAGTTGAATATATGGACTTGTTTAAAGCAAGGCACTTGTAATGAAAAGCCAACAACAGACATTTGCTTTTTTCCTTTCTGCCGCCAATCATCAATATTGTCATTGCTGTCAATGTCATCTAAACTGTTGCCTGTGTTGTACTTGTGCTGTGACATAGTCACCAGCGTATGACAAGTTTCAAATGACAAGAGCCGAGTTCTTCAGATGAGGCTAAACTGCAGTTACAAACTGGTTTTTCAGAGAGCCTTTCTGAGTCAATAGAGGACAGCCATCACTCAGTGCATCAATGCATATAGTCTGCCATCAAGTTGGTGTACATGCTTTGGGCACTACAAGGGACTGCCAAATTGTTGAACAGACTGTCATGGGCAAACTGTTGTGAGTATAAACCCTACCTGATCAGGTATCTAATAGTGACCTGTATTTTACTGAAAATATTTGCTGTATTATTTAAGTTCATTGTGTGAATGTACATAGTAGACTCAGAACAATTTAAAGACACTATCTGTCTCCCTGTTTCTTTCACTTAACCCCAATACTCTAGCTTTCTATCCTTTCTGTTTGGTTTAGTTTATTTTTTGACATTTTAGCCAGGCCTACCCCTTGGCAAACTTGTGAAAGACAAAATATCGACAAATATGTGTCTGGTGAATTTTCTTGTCCTGTAATTTTTTTCAAATAAATTAATGAAGGTAAACATAAAGACATTTTCACCGAATGGATTAGGAAATCTATAATACCTTTATTGGTAGTGTGCTGCAGAACTAACATCAGAATGGCAGATGATGACATCACAGCGTACGATTGCTCTTCGTACAGCTTACTCTCATCTGCCAATAGAAACATGCAAAGAGTGACTTACAACTGAAATCAATAAACTGGCAACAGGAGGATGAGAGGTATTTGAACATCACTGTCAAAGATGGTAATAATACCTTCCATATGAGATGAAGCAGTAAGATCTATGGCGGAAATTACTGCAAATAAACAGTATCACAGACTTTTCATAGTATGATCAAAATCATATACATAAATTAAAATTTTTTTTCAAGTTGTCATGACACTCTTATTTCTCTCTTTCATGTCAGCAAGTAAACAGAATAAAAAGACAACAATACGACAATTTATTCAGGAATGCTGCATGAAGAATGAATAAAATAGATTTTAAAATTACAAGGAACCATACGGGAAAGGTTCAAGTTACCTAAAGTCATTGGTAAGAATGTCTGACACAAAAGTTGTACAATACTCTTTGGCAAAGATGATGGAAACAGAGATAGCGTTGTTGCAACAGTGTATGGTAGGGTGTCCAAGGTATCAGGTTCCAAGAACGCAATGATACAGGCAAAGGACTGCAGTATGGCTTGAGCAAGATCTGATGAAAACAAAAACAAAATAGGAATGATGATACTGTTCGGTTTGATATACTTCATTACAAGTTCAATGCTGGAGTTGAGTTTCACTAGATCGCACCAGTCAACACAATTGAAATATTCTGTGCAAAGGAACTCTAACTTCACTGAGCAAAATTGATATTTTCATTAGACAACCTGCTGACTAAAGAACTGATGTGACAACTTTGACCTTTGACCTTGTTCGGAAACAAGATATGATAATTACAGATCCATCAATATCTGAAAGCAAGTGTTTGTTCACAACAAGGTTGTTACCTACAAAAGATATTGTTGCATTTACATGTAAGTGTTTTAGAAAAGCAGTCTTTATGTCATTGCCAATTACTTATCCTGAGAATATTTAAAGCAGCACATCTTTATAATGATATTCACTTCTCAAAACCACATTAAGTTTTCTGTCATATATGTCTCTGTTTTGATATATTATGTTAAACTAAAGAGACATTGATTTGAAATATATTCCAACCTCTTTGTCCATATTGTACTGAAGGTACAATGTCAACCAGATTTACCAATGCTCCATACAGACCAAAGTAATCCAAACTTGGAAAGTTTTGAAGACGTCGATTGGTACGACGTTTGTAGCTCAGTTGTTCCTCTGCAGGTGGTGGTGCATCCTTCAATATTCTAAAGACAGATCAATAAAATCTTTTCAAATTCTTTGGAACATTTTGAATTTTCAACGTGACAAAATCCTACATTATGTCTGAATCTTCAGTTCATTGATGATACTCACCCTCTTAGTGTATGAGTGAAATATTTCAATGTGTTTGCAATCTCGTTGCCGATAGGAACTGGATTTATGTTATGCAGCAAACGATTCTGGTAGTCATGGAGAGTGCGGATCTTTGCAGAAACTGAAGGCAAAAGAAGATACATACATTCATTTCAACAGACTGATGCTTTCCTGGAATATACAATTCACTTTGTTCACAATGTTTGTTATTGTTAAAGAAATTAGTTCTGTTTTTGATCAACTTACAATGCTATCTTCCTCCTCAAGTAAACCTGTGAACAGAATGACTCGTCCTCATATAAGTCATTTGACAAATTGGCATGTACCCACAAGCAACCCAAAATATTTCTAAAACTGAAATCAACTCTGTATTCCATTACAGGAAGGCTCCATTAACTTAGGAATACCCTACTTCCCTAGAGGATCAATTTCACAGACCTGCCTTTCCTACAATGGCACTACAATAGCACCAGCTGGATCAGATAAACATAACAATGGAACATTCACACCTTGGGGATTAAAAGTCTTCTGTTTGTCACCGAGTTGCTCAGGCAAGGACTCAGGTTTCAGGTACCATACAAGTTAATGCAGTCGTCCCCTAACGCTATCTTTGTTTCATTCCGTTATGTGTAGACTGAGCGAGGGAGCAAAACCAACAAATGTCTCTTGACCTCATAATTTTCAAAATACATATCAACAAGAAATACAACATGTTTTAATTGCTTTGTAAGCTGTCATATTGCAAATGAAGAGATTGTTATGCTATTCTGTGACTCTTTAGGTGTGCTGATTTGTCAGCCTGTATTTTTGTAATATGCAACAGTTCTAGAATGAACATTCTGCATAGCTTAAACAGAATTGTTCTTGAGATTCTGTGAGCTCTAAGTGACATGAACTGCAGACTGGAAATGTGCATTCTCTCTCTCTCTCTCTCTCTCTCTCTCTGATATATTATATATATATATATATATATATATATATATATATATATATATATATATATATATATATATATATATATATATATATGAGTGCAATTTGCAGCCTTTGTATTGATAACTCACTAATTTCTGTCTCCATATGTAGTTCTTGACAAAAACTAAAAATTTATGAATGGTCACATGGAGTGATACTAATCCATACCATTGAAAAATACAATCAATTCATCGTTATGTTATTCATGAATAATTTATACCTCTCCGCCCCATCATCAGTTATGTGCATTTATGAGACCTTGACTGTAGAGTGAGATATGCAAATTCTACACATAGATTCTGCACAAAACATATTGCAGAACGGCAATAAGGTGGCCTGACATTTCACCCAACAGACTTAAAATCCATTCTGTAACTTGTCAGGCTATGTGCTAATAGAACGGGAGAATCGTACTGTACTTACATTGTTCCGATTTGGTAGACATTTTTTTCAGTTTATACTCCCGATTGCTCGCTGATGCTGTGGCCCGTGTGGGGTGCACAGTAATGAAATCAGGGCTGACAGCGAACAACCCGCATATTTTAACTAATAAAACCGATTAGTACATGGTGTATCGAACGATTGTTGCAAACGAATGAATTTTCACCGATGTCTGTGGCCGTTGCTTGTTTTAGAGTAAGATGCGGCTTGTTTACGGTGCAAGGCCAAGCTTTGCTTCTTCTTCATCAACCTCTCATCACATCTCCGAAAAAGTGCGCCAGCTAGAGTTCTCACAGCAATATCCACAATCCACTGCGGTTCCAATATGTCTGCGCCCTGCAAAAACGTCGTCGTACCACTTTCAATAACAATATCACGAGGTTTTTGATAGATTTTTCCATTAATTTGTCTTTTTAGGCAATCGATTGAAAGTTCATAATACTTGAAACAGTTTAATCGTCATTAAGCCTGTGTTTGTTCACTCGCTATGGGTTACCATAAGTCTCTGCATTAGGACACGTGGTGGTCGCGTTGAACGAATCTCGTTGTCTCAGAAACTGTGTGGTGTAGTTTTCAACAACATGAAACCGAAGGCTAACAGGGCCACCGGCAGTCTGGATATGCGCCAAGATCTCGTCGACGGAGTAGTCAGATTACAGCTAAAAGGTGAAGAAACATACATCTGTCGCTTCCAGACAAGTATTTTTCATCCCAAGCATTTTCAATCAATGATGTTGTGGTGAGCTATGGATGCATATGGTTTATACTGTAGGAAGACTCGTATACTATGTGAAAAGAACGTTTACACATGTCAAAAGTTTAACCATATCTATCTTTGTGCTACCATGGAGCCATGCCCTATCTAAGGGAGCCGTCATTATTTATGGCCGGGGGGGGAGGTCGGAGGAATTTCATCGGAAACTCTGAAATTTTGTGTAACCCCCCTCCCAATCATGATGAATTTGAGTAATCCCCCTCTCCAAATCAGAAATTTTGACCGACCCCTCCTCCAATTAGAAAAGTTAAATACCAAATTGTATTTTTAAAGTTACAATAATACAGCAGTAATAAAGATCTTTCAAATCCTGATGTTCCCTGCTAGATCATCATGTTATCTCTTGACGTTTGAAAAAGGTGAAACCAACAAAATGAAATTCAAAGTAACAGCAAAATACAGATATGAAAGGTCACGCTATAACCAGTATCCAACTATATGATATTGTTTAATTTGAATTGGTATCATGACAGGGTTTTCACTGACTGGGCAGAATTTTAAAGTACAGGGGAGAACACGCGGGAGGCTTATGGGATCAGAGGGGGCTATTCCCTGTCATGCATGGAAAATTTGAGAAATTGATGTATGCGATGGTGCAGTGTGGTGCAATCTAAGAGGTGTTTTGAATTCGTTTTTTTTTCAACTAAGTAATAAAATTGTGAGAACACCCCAAGGGGAGAGCACGAGAGGGGGGTTTGCCCATCTCGCATCAAAAATTTTGAGAAAGTGATGTGTGCAATGGTGCAATCTGAGAAGTGTTGCAATTTATTTTGCAAAAAAAAAATGGGGTAATCCCCCTTCTTCCCATGTTTTGAGCAACCCCCTCAAAGTTGTAAATTTTTTGAGTGACCCCTAGGCCGTAAATAATGGTGGCTCCCTAATAAATTTCTAATTCAAGCCACGAACGTAAAGTTGGCATCATCCTCATCCTCATCCTCAGGTGACCTTTCTAGCTGACGCTGAAAATGACGCTACTCAGCGTCAGCTTCAGCGTCGTATCCGAAGATTGCCGAAGTTACGCTACCCGATAACGGATAAATGATAAAATTCGCCCATAACTTAAGAAAATAACAACTCCATTCTTTCTCAACGTTCTTTTGAATCGTAAAACTGGTTCGCAGGTAATATTTTATCATTAGAATATCTCATACAAACTAGTTTTTTGGAAATGTTCGTAATTTACAGTCCAGGATCCGTTGATAGGTTTGTTGGTATCCTCTCAACTCTTGCGTAAAGATTTTCCAAACACTGGTGCAAAAAAGGTATACATGGTCCGAAATGTGTAAAAATCGCCACCATGAGAGGCGATATGAAAGCCCTAATCATTCAGAGGACATATAAAACAATTAACTCGTATGACTTGAGGCCTGAAAAGTCAACGTATTATACGTATAACCTTTGAACTTTAAGGGCTAAGAAAGTTGCGTTGTAACAACATCGTGAGAAACGGATATTAAGAGGAGAGTATTATGAAATACAAACCCCACTGTGTTTTGATTAATATTTACAGTGATATGAAACTTGGAGCACATTTTTAAAGTCGTTTTTACACTTAACATTCCATCAGACGCATTCGGGAATAATCGGATCTGACGCCGGTGGTACGCTTAACATTCCATCAGATGCATTCGGGAATAATCGGATCTGACGCCGGTGAAGCTGACGCTGTAGCGTCATCCTCATCCTCATTTTCGCGTGACCCCTGAGGCTGAGGATGAGGATGAGGATGACGCCAACTTTACGCTCGTATTCAAGCCCCAACATAAATATTGGGGGGGGGGGAGGGGACGTCAAAGGTTGAAGGTTAAGAGTTAACAAATATTAATAACAAAAACATCTCTCTTCCCACCCCTAAATAAAGATGTGTGATAGGACTTGGAATCAGAAGTCCATTTTCCATTGTGAAATGCATGATCTCACCTTAGTATATATTAGAAGTTAAACACAAGCAGTTCAAATTCACTATCTCTTATGGAATCTGCATTAGCATTTGTAGACTTTTTAGACCCATGAATAGAATATTGGTGTATGTATACTGTTTCTCACACAACTACCATGGCTCTAGCCATAATAATATCAAAATTATTTAGAGATACCAAAGAAATATCTCCTATTCTGAGGATGCCCATATGCTTGTATGGCAACAGTTTGACTCCAACATTAGCTCTAAAAGAAATGTCAGTTCTATGTCAAAGTACTTTTAGAACAAGTGGACGTAAATTTGAAGACAAGGGGAAAGGTTTCTCAGGTATTTTTTCCCAATTTCTACTCTATATGTATACATCTTTCACATTGATGTACATTATTCAAGTGCACCACTGCCTCTAAACTGTTACATGGGTGTCTATAACAGTGTTTTCTCATCTCATTTTAGATCTACTGACTAAAGCTAATGAATCAGACGACTCAACATTGCTAGTAAAATTGTCACAATGCCTGAATCCCAGTACCAGTCAGTTGGCAGAATATATGAAGATATTGTCACAGGTAATATCTTTTAGCCACAGTATAAGTCAATTGCCATAGTATATGAAGATGTTGTTACAGAGAATATCTTTCAACCTTAGTACTTACAGTTAGTTGCCATAGTATATGAAGATATTGTCACGGAGAATATCTTTTAACCATAGTACCAGTCAGTTGCCATAGTATATGAAGATAGTGTCACAGCAAATATCTTTTAACTTTAGTATGAATAGTTATAGTATATAGAGAGATTGTCACAGGTAACTATATCTTTTCATGCCTGTACCAGTAAGTTGGCAGAATTAGATAGTGCCCAGAATTAGATAGTGCCATTGGTAATATTTTTTAACCTCAGTACCAATCATTTAGCATTATATATGAAAATATCATCACAGGTAATATCTTTGACAAGTCTTATAGATTTCATTCACTGTCCAAGTTGTTTGTTTTCTTGGATATTTAGGGCCAGGTTTGCTATCATTTTAGGATGCTCAGGTCATATGAACAGACGGCAGTTTTTTTGCAGTGTTAAAAAATTAGTGTATCTGCCTTAACAAGATTGTTTCTTTTCAGCTTGATTATATTCATTGTCAGTGACAATAGGAAGAATAAACTGAACTCATATACGATCATGTTGTAAAAAGAGGTACCTGTTTCTCAGATTCACTTATATTTTGTGACATTCACGTCTATATATACTGGATTTGACCATTTGTGAGTTGTGTCATCTGAACCAAGTCGAAGACAAATTTCACTTTTTGCTTATTTGCCCAAAATACCAAGATTTAAGAATCCAATTTATTCCCCTGTACTATTTCAACCCACCTGTTATGTACAAGTTTAGCACTTTGCTATCATCTGAAAATGTAAAGACTCTAAGGAAACTTAGCAATACATATTTTATGCTATGCAACGTAGAGACATGATTTTAGGTACTGGTAATAGGCAGACTGAAGCACTCTAGCTATGCATCAAATTATAGTTATACTTTGCTGTACTTTTTGGCCGGTGGCCAACAGTACTGAAATAAAGAAATAATTGAATTGAAGGATTTGACCATTTTTCACACTTCTATCCTGTATATAATGAAAACATCATGCAGCGTTTCTAATTCATATTAATTACTTCAAGCAGATAAGCACATCTTTAAAAAAGTACTGTGACTGCACAGATGTAACTTGTGAAGGCTCCATTACAGTGTACATCAGTGTACTTGCTGAAATCCATTCAGCCGTGACAAGAAATCCAGTGAGGAGAATGATCAGCAGGTAAGAATCTGAAGATTGAAGTATTTTGAATGAATGAATCTTCAGATGAGTGTCATAGACAAGCACATTCAACTTGTGTAACTTTCAAGTCAATGAAATGAAATAAAGCAAATCTGGCTGAAAGATACATCAAGTTTTAATAATAGTGTAAATATAGGCTTTTAAATACATTTCTTCCCCTAATGAAATTGGCAACATCTTGGATGTGAAGGAAGAACGCCATGTAGTTAAACTTACTGGTGAATGTCATAATGTGATGCCGTTTGTTTCAGTTGATGAAATTGGCTTTTCAGAACACCTACATGCTGGTTTCATTCCTCAGTACAGCAAACTAGACTGGAAGACCAACCATCATATGAGGGCGCTATCACACTCTCTTCCTCTTTGTATAAAGAGGAAGCTAGAGTGGGAGTGCCCTGTTTGATAGATCTTCAAGTGTGAAGAGTAGCCTACATTACAAGTACCTTACAACTACTAAATAATTGTGTTTCATTTCTACAGTACTTTGCAAAACCTGCCACAGAGATGTCATTCCGTTGTGATTCAGCAGTTTTCATCATGTCTTCAGAGATACATGAACAAGACATCAGGTGATGATCCTGACCATCGGCGCCATGTGATTGACCTGATAGCATCTTATTTAGAAAACTGGCCACTTGGAGAATGTGTGCTAGCTGCAATCAACAAGCCAGGTAGTGTGGACCCATTATTCCACTGTACATTAACCTGTTCATCCCCATTCCCTGTACACAGGTCCACAATCACAATTGACAACAGTGGGTGAATTGAACCAAACCATCATGATGAAAGCAGTCCCAGTAGTTTAATCAAGTACTGATTATGCATATAATGGCAATATTGTATAAAGTGTTTCCTCACATATTTCAGTTGCAAAATTTTGAAAAAATATTTGCATTTTTAACAGTCATTCACAAATAGGAAGGTCTGATAAAAACAATCAAATTTACTATATTACATGTATGCTAACATGCAGTTAGTTTTCTTCGAATATGATTTACCATACTCACTTACTTTTAGTGAGTTTTTTGAGCATATATTATGTATACTTATTGTAGTAACCAAAAACCAATGTGGCTTATTTAAAACGATCTTTACCAAAGTACCGTACATCTCTCAGACATACAATAAAAAATTTCTATAAATACCGGTAATGCACATTTGTTCTCATCAGTCTGTGTTTTTCAATGCTTTTGTTACAGTGTTGGCATATCTGTCAGTTTCCGTGGCAACATTTGTGAGGGCATGTTGGTAAGTGAACGTACTGAGAAGCAGTGTTAGTTTTTTTAGCATTGTAGATTTTAAAAAAATCTTGAATTAATTTGAGAAAGTTTATTATGATAATCAAAGTACAATATGTTGTTTGATGGTTTTTTCAGCAGTTTAGAGAGGCTTCAGAAGACTATGATAGTTGTCTGATACAGTTCTACCACCACAGCAGCAAAGGATATTGTTTTGGCTCAAACATTTGTAAATGAAACATCAAAATGCAAAAAGGAAATTCATATCATCATCCTATTTTTGTTAATCTACATCTCATCAAGTGTTCCTGTCTTTCATTGTGTTCACAAAAATTCCTCATAATATCAGTGAAGCTGAGTCTCCGACAGCATTGACAAATTTGACTCAAAGCTGTCATGTCATACTGAAGAACACTATCGCAGTATTACAGAAGTGTTTCCATGGAAACAGGTCAGCTGGTACTGATAGCCTTCACCATGATGCTGTAGTTGGATTGAACAATGCAGTCTTTGATATCCTATCCAACAGTAAGTATTCAAAGGCACATCAACATTTTCTTAAGGTAGTATGCGCCTTGGAAATGAAAGACTTAAACTTTTGCTCAAACTTTCTCAAGGAATCTTTATAACTATCCTCTTTCAAAATCGTGAATAAAAATTGGGGTTCGCTATGCAAATTTGGTTACCAGAGAAACAAATTACCCAAGATTTACAGATATCTGAAATTCAAAATGGCTGCCACCCCCATGTAAACTCTATGGAGAAAACAAAATTTTTGATTTTCAAAAAACTAAGACGGTGAAAAGTTTTCTTACACAAAGAGCTGTAAAACAAACCCTAACAAGTGGTAGATCAGAATAGAATTGTAGAAATTTTAGAGTCTGAATATCTGTTCTCAAGGCGCGTTCTACCTTAACACCAACCATGTTATGGTAAGAATGCACTGCTTTGATTTATGAGTAGATTTAAAAATGTTGTATTTTGTTTCCCTGAAATCATCCTAATTATAGAAGTGATTCTTTTGTTTTTATAAGGATTTCTGAAAGCATTTAACAACTTCAACAAAACTTTGATGAAATAAACGATGAGCCAACTTCAGAAAATGTCAGGTGACCTGCAGTGTTCATCACTTTCAGAACTTTTGTCTCATCCATTGAAATGTATGATAGTATCAATCCAATTATTATGTAGAACAGCAATGCTAATTATCTAATGAAAATATTAAACTAATCTGAATATATTATGACAAAACAAATATTATTTATTGAACTTCAACACTACCGAAGCCGTAGCATAATGGTACATCTATTTTATCAGGTATTTTTACAACAAACTGTCAAAGTGTTGCTGGGATGACTTTGATAGCTGCGCTGAAATTGATGTCAGATTCAGAAAATATGGTCTCCATGGTAAGTTGTACTTCCCTTTATCATCAAGATTCAGAACTTCCTCCATTGGATCATGACAAGTTTGATATCAGACACTGTCCTATCATGTGCATAAACATTTTGTTTGCCAAAAGAAAGTGTATTTTATATTTCTAATATTGTCTGTAGATCATGAAGACATTACTGCCACACTGTAGTCCTGGACATCTACCAAGCATCAATAAACCAGTGCAAGATGTAAATGAAGAGCTGAGTAATTGCAGGATACATTGGAATCAATTATCTACATACTGTCAACTGTGTGTATGTCATGGTATTCTTGCTATGTTGGACATTGACAGTCTGGTCTCAGAAGTGCTCCCTCATACTACGTTGTTGGACCTCATGTTTACTGAAATTATGAAATTGCAAAAAAGGTATGCAAAATGTAAGACAGAAACTCATCTAAGCACATTTCAGTACAAGCCTGTAAAACATTTGTACTCTGGTGAATCCAATTACAAAGACTTTCTTGAAAATCTTGGTAAATTCTGTCATACCTAGTACCAATTCCAATTTTATGTTGGATGAACATGTTAAAAAGAGATTGTGTTACTGTACTTTTTGTGATGTGGGCATAGTAGATTTTGAAACATGAACAAGGTAACACAGTTTTACTTCAAACAGACCTTTACCAGCAGCACCAACGGCAGAGACAAATATTCAGGAAAAAGCTGTTGAATTTTTCAAAAGCTTTCTTTAGCCACTGAAAGTGCCAACATACACTGAGATATCTTCTTTGCTAAATCTACATCTATCTGAATAAACAACTGTGGATATCATTATAAAACACAACCCTGTAACAATTTTGAATACTGCCAGCAGAATTACATCAATATGAACTGATTACATTACAGCTTGGTTGACAGTTACTCCATCCTTGCTGCCTCAAGGACATTGACCCTTTGGACTCATACTGCCAAGCAAGCCTTACAGCTATCCACGCAGAATAATCTTAGAAGTTTGCTGTCAGGTCAAGGGTCAGTGTCCAAGCACATACTAGATTATGTCTGGGAAAACTGGGAACATGCAATTGAGGTAAACATTTTAAAAACAGATTCACATTTCATCAATGACTTGCCAAGTTTTGTATCCTGTCTTGCAGTTGACTTGTGTACTATAGATGCACATGATGAGTTCCCTTACTTTTCTGAAAATAAAGGTGAAGTTGTAATGTCAAAAGGGATGTTGTCACCTTATGATTTCAAAATTTCCAACATCTCCAGTACATTTAATGCCAATATTGTGTTGGTACATGTATGGTACAACAATCAAGGTTACACGTACTTCTGGCATAATGAATATTATTATAATTATTTTTGTGATAAAAAATGCAACGAAACTTAAAGCAGATATAATTTTGTTGCAAATTTCATCAATTTTTAATACAGGAAATTTTCAACGGAAAATTGCTTACAGGTCAATGAATATTTTAATTTCCCAAATAATTTGAGTGAATTATTAATTCTTTTATCTTTTCATTCATTTATTTCAGGGAATGAGGTACCAAATGAAAATAATATTTGAGAATGTGATTGAAATGCACATTCTTGCCACTGGCAAAGGTATGTGAAAAAATTGCAAACTCGATATATGACATCAGTAATATTTTCATATCTTAGACTTATGCTGTGCTATGCTTCTTGAAGTTGGTACATTCATCCATAACTAACTTGTGTTTAAATTTTACCTTTTTTTTCACAGAACACAGAATCAGCAATGATTCTTTCATTCTGGATCTATTTCATCAGTTGATGACAAACAGCTGGCATATCAGGAGCAAATATAGCTTTCTTATTACCATGGTAACATATCTTGGCAGTGCCGGGGTCTTAGAATTGCATCCCACAATGCCACAGGATGTATTAAGTGCCATGGAAGAGCAGACAACAGCTCCCTATGTAAGATTTGGAATTTCCTTCTAGCAATTCTTTTACGTTTATTTTCATTTTCTTTAGATTGTACAAAGACTAAGGATGTAAAGTAAAATTCCTTTTACAGACAACTCTTATGTTTTTATATTCAGTGATGAAATCACCAATTGTTTGGTATCCTTCACAGAATTGACTTAACTCAATTTGACTTCAAGAATACAGTGAGGGTTAATATAATTTATGTTTTGTTCTAAATGAATGCAAGTTTGATTGATTTATCCTTTCTACCAAGGCAAGTGACCTTTATAAGAAGTAACTGCAGTGTGACTCTCACAATTAATTTTCTCCTCAAGGCAAGTGACCTTTATGAGAAGTTACTGCAATCTCACAAAGAACAAATGAAGCAAATGACTTCAGAAAGCAGTTGTCATGGTGATGATACATGGCAACAAGTATGGCTGCCTCCGGTATTGGAAGTGCTAAACTCTAGAAAACTTGGCTCTACTTTACTTGTCCAGGTTAGTTGTAAGTTTTGACTCACAAAAGTAATTTGGTGAATTCACCTAATAAAAATGGATTTGTCGCTTTGGGTCAATCTTGACAGGTGCGGCTAGCTGGCAGGGTACGCTTACCAATTCCGGACACCTGGTACCACAACTATTTCGTGGTTCAAGATGACCCCATTGCCTTTGTCATCATCTATATGTTCCTTGGACCTGGTAAATTTTATAGTTACCTTGAATGATAATGATTATTGGACCTGATTTGATGTCTATTCCTTTAGTCTTCAGCATGACTGAACTTGAAGGTATGCTGAAATCTGTTTAAGAAGTTAGAATGTCAAGTTCAAATGAGTGCAAAATCATATGCATTAATGTTTGTGGTACAATGTAGGACTTTGCACTTTTTTTATGTTTTGTGAAGCAATTCGTGTTCCACCAGAAGAGCAGTTTCCAATTTTTAGAGCAACACATAGCAATAATGAAATATCATGTTGTGTCTTTGAGCTTAGACAGTAGAAGTGAAATTTCAGTCAACAAACTTTGTACTTTCACCATGTTATGAAAAGTTGAATGTTTCTTTTTCTTTTTTCTCACAGTATCTTTTACCAAGATTACTGAAAAATAACCCTGAAAGCCTTGACTATATCATTGGCAGTCTGCACACTTCATCAAATGAGAACCATCTGTCAGCCATGATCACCTGTCTGAAAGTTGCAAGAAGCCAAGGATTACTGGCCCAGAGACCATGTGACAACAGTGAGACCTGGCATGGTGTCATACAAGTGTCATTACTGAAGCAAGCTGTATGTCACAAAGACAGCCAGGTAAGATTTAGTCTGTTATCAAAGGTGTACTAGCATTGCCACAAAGACAGCCAGGTATTAAAGGTCTGGTGAAATGGTCCCGTTCATGTGACTGAATA
This sequence comes from Ptychodera flava, assembly GCF_041260155.1. Lineage (NCBI taxonomy): Eukaryota > Metazoa > Hemichordata > Enteropneusta > Ptychoderidae > Ptychodera > Ptychodera flava. Next base: position 2,829,257 of record NC_091941.1, read on the forward strand.
TCTTCCAGGGGGTCAATACTATTACATTCGCAACATAATTGCAACCTAAAAGTACACGCAAGTGTTAATTTTTTTGATATTTCTATGCGCGGCTTTCATGGGGTCATTTTGCGACACTCAGGTCACGCCGCAGCGGGATCATGGTTGGCCGTCTGTGACGTCACTGGTGTGTTCATTTACATCGAATAGCGGTCCAACGCCGCCTTATCTCTGCCCGGTATCCGCTAACAAAACAGCCTCAGTGTTCGTACCCGATGCTGCCCATTCGCCACGTTCGTTCGCCAATGCGAATCGAAATCCGAAGTGGCGAAAACAATCAATCCTAATTCGCCACAGTGGCGAAACTGATTTTTGTTTAAAAAATATGGTACAATAAAGAAAAAACGTGGGTTTTTAGTCTTTTGTTTAATCTGCGCTTCTCTCTCGGCGATTCACAAAAACTGTGTCTACTTCCGTATTATTGCGTTCTTTCCGTCGTACATATTGCAATTGAGCCAAGTCTCGCGAGAGATTTGACGTCATTTAGTCTATTGTACAACAACATGCATGCAGAAATGGCTCTCGCGAGAATTGAAACTCGACACACGCAATCGAGCCCTCGCGATAAATTTGACGTAATTTTGTTCTAGTGTACAGCTAGCCCTGCGTACGATGCTGTGTGTTCCGCTACAGCTAATCGCCCCGCTCACCACATTTAGCTGTAGCGGAACACACAGCATCGTACGCAGGGCTAGTGTACAGCAGGCATAGGAACGCTCGCTCGCGAGAATTGAAACTTTTGCTATACATAGCAGACATACGCATTTTAATCGAGGCAACAAGGTTCGGTGTTGCAGTTGATTTACATTGCGGTCTAGATGTTCTGTGTTGTGCATTTTAATTCCATGTTGAGGGTCGATTTGCATCGCGGTCCAGTCCTCGTGATCCGGTATTCCCCGTTGTTCTTCAATTTAATCGCCGTCCCAACGACGCGTTCCGTGTTGCTGTCGATTTGTATCAGGGAGGACTCTACCTCCATGATTTGTATCGCGATCTCTACGTTCCGTGTTGTTGTTCGTTTTAATGCTAGTCTCAACGTTCAGCGTTGCTGTTCATGCAGCTGATTTGCATCGCGGTCCCATTTAATTTAATCACTGTCCCATTTACGTTTCAAGTTACTGTCGATTTACATTGCGGTCCCTACGTTCAGACTAGTGCATTTTATAAGTGGCAGTCACAACGTTCAGTGTTGGTGTTCATGCAGTTGATTTGCATTACGGTCCCAACCTTCTGTGTAGCGAGTAGCGAGGCAGGCTCAGCCGAGGGACCGTGGCCGATCGTACGAACCAGAAGAGACAAGCACATTATGGTTCAAACACTCAACACTGAAAAAGTTTACAGTTGAGCCGTTCATGCTCTTGCCGCTGTCACAGCCACCAAAAGAACAACGTCTTCCCATAGTGAAGGAGGACACTGTCCTGATCATGTAGCGGAAACCCTAGAAGTTACCCCCCCCCCCCGTGGGGAGCTTACGGAGGTGTGAAATACTTACTTCCCGTTATGAGATACGGAGTCGGGCAAACTTCGGAAAGCCGAAAAAAGTCGACTGGAGAGGCTCGGAGGACACGCCCACATTGCATTTTTCTTTTGCCATATTTCATAATCACGCGCGCTAAACGAAAAAAGAAATGAATGTAACTGTTTTATAGACCATCAACTGTATTTCTGTGATTTTGCAACATGGGCATTTCACCAGACCTTTAAAGATTTTGGTCATTAGTAAAACTTAAACCAGCATTGCTCCAGACAGTTGGTAATATGTGTACAGTTACTTTGTATAGTATGTGTAATCTTGGACCTGTCTTTGTACAATAAACAGGTTTAGAGTAATCTGGGCAGTGTTCATGTGATTGTGATCATGGCAATTCATTGCTAAAAATAGTTCCGGTCACAGTGAAAATATGATTCATATTTTAACATGTGAAAGTACATGTTCATATCAGTACTCTCTGAACAGTAGGAGAATTGCAATACAGACAGAGCATGTATGATAATTAAATATACATATACTGGACTCGGCAAATGTTCTGAAAATTCAACTTAAAGAGGGTTGTACTTAATGAATGACAGTATCAATATATTTTGTTCTGTACATGTACTCTCAAATTAGCTTTTTATCTTTCAAATTCACTAGACCAATAACAACAGACATTGTATGATATAGTGTTCTATCTGACATGTTCATCATTGATAGATTTCCATACAGGCTCTCAGTTTAATCTGTGATTCATCCAAGTCTACTGAAGTATTCAGCAGTGTAGACTTCCATCTTATTAAACTGTTTTTGAAATGCAACACCAAGAACCAGTCCGCAGCTAGCAGACACTGCATCAACTCCAACGTCAAGAAGGTAAGTATTTGTGATAACATACAAATAATGTACACATTGAGATCAGTTTTATTTTCTTTGAGGGCATATTTTAGTGAAATAATAACTGTAAGTGCGTCTTTCATGTTACATACTGTGTACAGTTTCGGCAGTATTAATTCATCAGTATTCACTGTTATTGTTTTCTCTGAAAGATATTGTCACGGATACAAGAGGGAGGTTTGGTGCTATGGAAACAGAGACATAAAGAGGAAGCCAAGGTGCAGCTGACCTTGTATAAGGTGAATACATTCAAACTTTTATCGGTAAAATGTATAAATTACAGATATGGATTGTAGAGTAAAGTTTCACCCAAATTTTAAGTTAAAAAAAGTGGATTTTTTGAAACATTAAAATATAAGGTAAAAATCTTTATTTTGATATTTCCCTGTGATATGGTCATTGTGATGTTGCTGAAAGACTGATGTTTTTGCTACTCTAATTTTACCGTTCCAAAATATTTTTTTCTTAACTATCATACAATCAAACAAGATGACATGAAAACCTTCATTTTTTTTAACCCAATGACAGGAGTTTGTAGAATGGCTTTACAATTTTGCATTCAATAATCTCTACTGTGATGCTTGCTATCCACGCAGAGCAACAGCGTTGAGTATTCTGACCTTGCTTCAAGATGCATTTACAACAAAAGGTAATCTTAATCTTCCATATTGTATACGTCATTAACATTACAAATTGTCGTCTGACTATCAGTCTGATATGCTGCCATCTTCACAGAGTATACCTATCCACTCTGAGTCTGAGACAGATATGACAACTTGCAGAGTTGTGTCTACTTTTTATAACCCCAGATGCAGTGCTCAGCATATTTTGGGAGAATTTACCATCACTCAGCTGTTTGTTATGAAACATTCTTGAAACAAAAACGTCCTGAAATGAATAAAGAGACGATAGTCATTTCATTGCGGATGATCTCCATGTTAGCAAACTACGGTACATGTATTAAACAATAGGACAATATCGATGGTAACCCTACAAACCTACTGTCTATTTGTACATGTTCTCAATGATACCATTTTGTCTTGAATTCATGTGTAAAAATATATAATCTTTGATTACATCACATTACAGCCAAGAAGGAGGGAGTAGAATTTTCATTCTGGTCACAATGGACATCAGTCCATGTACAGAGCATACTGGAATGCCTGACAGACAGTTATGTTGGAAATCGAGAGATGGCGCGTAAACTGCTGGTTAATGTACCAACTATCCCAGACAAGGTAAAACTTTATAAAGATGACAAATCGGCACCTTAGATGTTCTACATTACCTCCTTATACACTGTATTATTATACATCTACCATCGAGAACAATAGAATTTAGCGTGCGCTAAAAAAGCCGTACGGAACTCGCGCCCGTTCCGTACGGCACGGTTTCAAGGCGCCCCATTCCCTGCGGCTGTATCTGCGCGTTCACTGTAGAACGGTTTCAAGGGACCCCTTGGGCGAGTGCCAGAACAAGTCTCGCGCGTCCGAGGTAGCGTTCTACACTGGCGCGATCAAATCGGAAGAAAAATTGTTGACATTGCACGAAAACGGTCACTACTCCGACATTTTGATGCCCCGATCAGGAATGTAAGATGTATAATAATAAGGTTATTATGAAAATACCGCTAAGGATGCACTCGGACATTGGCGCCTCGCATCGCCCTCCGCTTCGCGTCGGGCGATACGCTGCGCCAATGTCCTCGTGCATCCTTTGCGGTATTTTCGTAATAACCTCATAGTATCATCATCATTCACCACTAATTGAATTTACACAGAAACATTTCTGTTGTTTGAATCTGTTGATTTTGGGGAAACAATGTCCGTTTATGTGATCTACAGGAAATCATGGTGATTTAAAATAAAACGTTAATGTGACAGCTTTGAAACTTTCCTGCAAGACTGACAATAACAAAGATGTTACAGTCAGTCTGTCACACGAATCCAAATAATGGATTACTTCATTTTTCCCAATGTTTGTCTGTTATCATGTCAAGTTTGATATCCCAAACCATGACAACTACCGTATGTCATTAAACTCACTATAATTTGCAGATAAGCCATCTCTACAAAATTGGACTGGATCTGGCCAATGGCAGCAGACCGCAAGACAGCGTCATTGCTGCCAACATACTGAGTGTAGCTTGTCATTGTGGTGCTGTGACTGCCAAGGATGCCTTCACAGATTTGTTGAACGATTTGAAAGAACAAATCAATGAAGCCAAGATAAGTCTTCTTCAAGCTGCAGCTAGTTCTCCAATGTATGGACTTCTTTATTGCATCAGAGTTCTTCTGAAGGACAAGATAGCCAATCAGCCAGCTTCTGCCAGGTACAGATGACATTGTGTTAAATTTTCTTGAATTTGTACATTTCACCAGGAAAATGTTACAAATTTTGAACACTTGAAATTCAACTTCAAATTGCATGTAAAATTCTTTGTGTGTTTGTTCAACTAACATTTTATCAGCTGTTTTCAAATACTTGTGCTCCTGAATATTGTAAAATCCATATATATATAATAATTTACAGCCATCTCAGAGAATTTATGTGGCAGTTCTAATGTAGAGAAATCATTGTCAAGAACTTCCAGGTGCATCTATCATTTTTACAATCAATAGAGATTTCAGAAATAAAGTACAGAATGTTTATCATCATCAGATCAATCCTGTGTGTTTTTAGTTTCATGAAGAACTCAACAGAGGAACTCATACAGCTCTGTTTAGACGCTGCATCAGTTGTTTCACCCGTTGTTTGCAATACATCTCCCGAAGGCTACCTTCCGGTGGATGATGATAAAGGTAAGATACAAGACACATAGTTGATGAGACTGCCACAGAGTGTGTGCTTACAAAGATGGAATGAAATGCCCAATGAATGGCACCAGTAGTTTATGTCCAGTACCCCACTACAAATCTTTGTCTTCTGTGTGGTACAGTCTATAATTTGTTACAATGCATCTTTCTGCTGTGCCGGAAAATACTTGATCTTTGCGGTGTACACTCTGAATTTAAGCAAACTTTGTTGTCATTTCAATTATGCATCAAGTTTTCATCAATCAAAAATACTCTAAAATATTTTGATCTTGCCAATATTAGTTTTGTTTTTTCCTTCATCACAGGTGCCAGTGTAAGTCTGGAATGTTTGGTGTTCAAGAACTCGGCTGATGATGTCAGTGATGTCGATGAAGGCTCAAACAGTGTCACTGTCACACCACAGATGGTTCTAGTCTGTTGCTGGGTAACCATGAAAGAAGTCTCGCTGCTGCTTGGACAATTGACCCAAATGTCAAAGGGTCAAAGTTCACCACTGTTAGCCTCCCCACAGGTGTGTAATATGATACCCTTCACCAAACTTCACTGTGTATGTATGCAATTGTCTCAATTGAAGTCATGGATATTAGAACAAGAAAATGAAATGTATGAATTGGATTTGTCTAAATGAAAGAGAACTTGATCATAATGAAACACAAATTTATAGAATTGAGATTGTAATAGTATTGTTACAATTAGACTCCTTGAAACCATCACATATTGCTTTTCCTAGGTGACAGAAAGCATTTAGATTGGCTCTGTAACCTTTACAAACTGAAAATTACAAATATACACTTAGAAAAGATTGCAAAATTCATGCACTGAAAAGGTTTGTACTTTCTTACAGATGACAAAGATTGGTAGATTTTTTATGGATCTTCTGATGCAGGCAAGGCACAGAGGGGCCTTTGAGTTGTCCTACAATGGCTTTGAACAGCTGTGTAATCAACTTTGGAGGTACGTCATGTGTTGCTTGACATCAACACCCCAAAATGCCAAATAAGTCAGGAATATTTTCATCCAGAATTTTGTCGAGTGAGAATTGCATCAAACAGAGATCACACAGAACCACCAGTGGTGTCTAAATGAAACAAATCAAGTCTGGATCTCAGCTCTGTGTTATTTCAGAAGAAATGGAGAAGAGACTTTGCTTGCAAATGATAAATATTGATATTAAGAATTGTATTTGTGTTTCAGAAACTCTGATAAAGTGTTGAATTCCTTGCCAAGGCAATGGTTGCAGGTTCTACTGTCTGAGATTAGCAGTGATAGTGAAAACTCACAACTTTGTGCCACGAGAAGAAGTGCCGGAATACCATTTGCATTCCAGGTATTGTACAATTACTGTTCATGTTATACACAGTGTATGTGTTGGAGGAATGTGGTTTTATGTACTGACCTTTGAATCATGTAGTATCAGTGTTAGTCATTGCATTCAGCATTAACACCAGTGATGGGAGGACTCTAATGACACATGACACACAGATGTTGAGTTTGTGTATTAGAAATGAATGTGATAAAACTTCTTTAAAAAGTAATATTGGAATTGGCTCATTGTGGAAACATTGTGTGAGAATGTTGTATGTCGTCACCCAGGAATGCCTCTTCCCTGTCCACAGTAAATTTATGACATCAGATCATCTCATTCAAGTTGAAGTAGATTAAAGATAAATTACTATTTATTTGCAAGATTATACAAGCATGTTTCATAATGACTCTGACTACATGTCTTGTTGTGCTTTTCTATTTGTTTATAATCTATGTTTCATGCAGGCTATTTGAATGGTGAACCACCTCTACAAGTGAACGGCAACATTTAAAGCAGTGATGGAAAAATTGTTGACATTGGCCAAAGGAGATGGAGTTACTGGACCAACCTTCACACCACAGGTAATGTCATCATTTTCATCAGAGTTTTGAGGGACTGTACACTTCATTGGAAAACGTTGTTATCAGAGCAAAATTTATTTGTCACCATGACACATTACAAGGGACTTTCAGTGAGCAAGAGAATTTGTTTTTTTTTTACTTTTAAGTTGTTTTGAAGTCAATATCCACATCTATCATATCCTCTCACAATGTTTTAACCAACATCAACTCTTTCATACCAGGTCCATGCTTTGAATGTTCTATGTGCATTATACAGAGACAGTAAACTTGGAGAAGATGTCTTTCCATTCATTGCTGATGGTGTCAAGGTGGCCATCTTGGGATTTGATTCACAGAAATGGAGTGTAAGTACACATGTCGTGACAGATCTCTCAGTGTTTTGAGAATGTTTCTCTCAGTTTAAATTCTTTCTATGGTCAATGAGGGTAGTGTCATAATAATTATTATTGTCTTGAGTTATATTAACACCTATGCTCATGATAAGTATGGTGACTCTGACAAATACTAGTATCAAAACAGCTGAACATATTCTGAAGCAATTCATAGAAGATAAACCTGCAAGATGTGTTGCCAACTGACATCTTCAGTGTCTGCTCCTGTTATCTATGCTTTAAATTCCTTATCAGTGAAGCCAGAAAGGAGCTAGCCATGTTTGTATTTATCCAGCTAAACCCAGACACTTTCCAAGGAATTCATCTAGTTAATGCCGTACACTTTCCAAGGAATTCATCCAGTCAATGCCGTACACTTTCCAAAGAATTTCTCTTCAAGCAAGGAATGTCATGATTACTTTTCATAGTGCCTAGTCACTAAACATTTCAGAAAAATGAGATTGAATTCTATTCATTCATGTTATTTCTTCATGAATACATGTAACACCACTGCTTGCTAACTGATTCATTTATAAATTATCACTGACATTTTCAGGTTAGGAATTCATGTATGATGTTACTGAATGCCCTGGTTACCAGAATATTTGGTGTGAAGAGATCCAAAGATGAACATTCAAAGAAGAACCAGTGAGTAAACTATAAAAGAACAGGAGATTAACCTGTTCATCCTTGATTCTGTGTAGACAGGTCCACACTCACCATTGATAACATTGGGTTTGGGCCAAACCATGGTGGTGATAGGGTTCCAGCAGACATATAAGAATCATCTGTAAAACTAGAATTAACAAAGTGTCTTGAGTCAAATAACACTTATTTGCATATTCATCACTCAATAATGAGTTTGAAATGAATAATTGATTGATACCAATGTGACTTCTATCGAATGAAATCTAACGTACATGACTGGTCTTCCAGTGGCAACTCTTGTTAGACTTTCCTAAATTCCAAACATCCATTTAGATTACACTCTGATGTTACGTTATCACTAAAATTACATTATGGATTTTGCCATCTACCAGTATTTCTTGCAGCAAAACACATGTACTCTACAATTATCTGTGTTTTCGCAGCTGCATATGGAATTTTTGTGTGTGCCAATGAGTTCAAATGGAATGTAAAACAAATTGTATGTGTGTCAAATATTCACAGTACACCAGTTTCTAGTCAGGATTGATTTGCTTGTGAGAATTTTGAAAGCAAAATATTTTTTCTTAATGATACAGAATGAGTGGCAGAGAGTTTTTCTCCAGATTTCCCAGTCTTCATGGTTTCTTGCTAGATCATCTCAAGATTGTCACAAAACAGATGAACAAGTAAGTTAATTTTCATCACAAATAAAGTCAAGAAAGTCTACAACCTTATCTTACAATGTGGGATCTCCAAGAAAATGTGCAAGTTTCTAAAATACACCAATCCTGTTGATAATGATAGTGTGAAATAAATACATGTGATTTATGAGCCAATACACCACAATGTGACATGTGCAAAACAGTTGACAATTTTACGTTCAGTGTCCACCATAAGTGTGTACCATTATGTTGAATTGCAACATACATGTACAGACCATGCGGTTGTACATTCTTGATTTTATCGCCATCATGTTGGTAGAAGAAAACTTACTGAACATTAAATAGTCTCAGTAGAATTTTGCTGGTATGCTTGTGTTACTTGATGCAGATATCCAGTGTGGCACAGTGTGAACGCCATCGTAAAGTATGTGTAGCATGCCACCCCGGGGACAAATATAAACTTTTGCAATATTCTTTTGGTCTTCCACTTATGGGGTCCATTTTGAAGCTTATGGAGTAAAAGTTTTCGCTGCTTTGGTTTTGTGAAAATCAGAAACTTTATTTTCCCCATAGAGATAACACAGGGATGGCGGCCATTTTGAATTTCAAATATTGGTAAACTATAGGTAATTTGTAACTCTAGTACCAGATTTTCCATGGTGACCCTGATTTTTTTTCTTGATTTTGAAAGAGAACGGTTGAAAGTTTACTTGAAGAAAGTCTGAGCAAACATTTACTGTAAGTATTTCATTGTTAAGGCACAAACTTACCTTAATCCAATAATCATATGTTTTCTTTTTCCTAGTCTACAGCCCAGTCAGTTTGCGATACTGCTGATCCTGTCTCGTCTTTACTCATCCACATTTGATGGCGTGGACAGCAATCAGTCATCTGCGGATTTTATTCCGTACATTCGGGAGTAAGTCTGATCTCTTGTTGAATTTTATCAGAATTTGAATGAGTCACGGATATTCTTCCATGGTTCATCAGTGTTCACACTCAATCATACTCAGCTGATATTTTGATTACTTTGCACACTCTGTGAAATATTTGTAATTATCTTCAGTAAAGTGTTTAAGTCTTTGTGACTTGGATTAATTGTCATACCAATAAAATAAGATTGAAATTTAGAGATTGTTGTAAAAAAAACATGCTTTTTTAAATTCGCAATAGCATCTAAAGTATGATAACAAAAGTTTTACATTTTACTGAGTAACTTTTGTACACTATATACTGGTACCTACTCGGTGACCATATATTTTAAAATTCGCACTATTCTTTGAATATTTCAACTGAATAATAGTTTTGGTTTTACAGGTGTTGTAAGAGTAATGTGTGGAAAACACGGACAATTGCAGCAAGGGCATTGGCATCTCTCACACCAACAAACAAACTAGTATCCATGGTTACAGAGTTGATCAATTCACTGCCAACATCCCCAAGCCTTATCACCATATCCCAGAATACCATTCATGGTATCTTGTTACAGGTATGTTATCCAGTGTTAACTCAGATTTCTTACCAGACAAAATAAATCTCAGCTTTCAACGTTGTCCAGTCACTAATTCACTGTTGCTTTCATTAGTCCCCATGGACACGGTCTGGGGGGACTTATAGGTTTGCTCATGTCAGTGCGTCCGTGTGTGCGTGCATGTGTCTGTGTGTCTGTCCGTCAGTTCACGCAGATATCTCAGAGATGCCTGGAGCGATTTCATTCAAACTTGGTACAAAGATTACTCCTTATGTCATACGTATGCACCTCAATTTATTTTGTGATACGATCCAATATGGCCGCCATGCGGCCATTTTGTTATGATTTTTTTTCATGTAAGGAGCCATAACTCAGGCACATCTCAACTGATTTTATTGTAAGTTGGTACAAGCATAGACCCTCGAGGGTCTATGGTACAAGGACATCAACCTTTGTCATACATATGCCCGGCAATTTGTTTCTTGATACGATCCAATATGGCCGCATGGCAGCCATTTGGTTACGATTTTTTTCATGTACGGAGCCATAACCAGGGGTTTCATTAAGTTTTGAAGTAGGGGGCCATGATGGAAAAGTAGGCGGCTTGCAGCGGCCAGACCACAAAGCGGTCGGGTCGGGGGAGGGTCCGGGAGGGGGTGTTCCCCCTCCCAGCCGAAGGCCGGACACCCTGAAAAATGAGCTAAAATTCACTTTTTACAGCTCACAGTCACTTGAATTTCTAGTTTTTTCAGGAGAATTATCAGCAGTGTTCCAGGGCAATTTGTGTTCATATCATAAAAGCCATTTTACCTGGGAGATTAGGCCTAAATATGATAATTCATAATTAAAAATGATAAAATGTGGTAATGTTGACGATATTTTGAACAAAGAAAACTGACGTTTTAGAGCCTCTATGCTTTTAGCAGGTAAACTATAATAATTCATAATTATTAATGATATAAATTTGATATGTAGATGATATTATACAGTGTTACATCTAGACAGGGGGATAGGGGATTCCCCCTCTAGCTCTGTTGAAATGTTGGCACCCCCAATTTATTTGTCAAGGGGGACCACTCCCCCAATGAAATGGTGCCAGTCACACCATAGAGGTACACATAGAACACATGAACTGGTGAAATGCCCCTCGAAATTTTCTGGTAAAGGGGGAAAATCCCCCTTGTTGATGCCATCCTGGATGAAAAACTCATATTTTAAGCACAGTAAATGAGAAACTTTTCATTAATGTATAATGTTATGCTTAAAATTAACCTTGATGTTTGGTATGGAAATCTGCAGATGAAAAATTTTTATACCACTGGGGAGGTAAACAGGATAATTTATGAAACAATAATGATAAAAACGGACAATCATTACCATATTTCGCAAATAGAATCAAAGACCCTCAAGGTTAGTTGACTTATGGGTATGCAAAGTAAGAATCTTGATATAAGATGTGAAAATTTGTACGTTCAGAAGCTCATATATGGATTTAACCAGACGATCGTTTTTGAAGTGAATTTAGAGGTCTGATCGTATTGTAACCAATATGGGCGACATTCTTATTGGCATTGATAGACCGAAAAGCAGTACATATCATACGTCCAGCTGGTTATATACCTTCACATCTAAGCCTATCGCAGTGCAACGCACGTCGGCTTACTAAAATTCGAACTGTAATCGGGAAGTTTTTTCATGAGAAAAAAATCAGGTCATTGCCTTCGAAAACAGTTTAAATCCACGTAATTATCCTTCTCTTGTTTCTTGGTCCACTTCAAAATCGAGGATCGTACAGTGAAGCCTGACCTTGCGATCGCTTCCGTCTTCATTTGTTCATCGACCATTTTGAGTTGAGCTAAAAACGGCCGACAGGTGTAGTATGCCCGTTTTCATTGGCATATATAAAGGTCACCACATAGGAATCAGCAATTCAGGTAGCCAATAGAATCGTCTGTTGCAATTCCGATTTTTATTGAGGCAGTATGCGCAAGACCGTGCTGCATCGTAGTACAAGGCGATAGTAGTAGTCGCTCGTCTTCTAAATTTTGTTTCACATAAAAGCCATTAAAACGTTTGATTACACAGCCTGTGAAACTTGTCCGTATCATTTCAGAAGGTACAAAATATTTTAGCTATGAAAGAGTTCAAATTTCCGAAAAAGTAGCCGGCGAAATTGTGAGAGTAACTGGTCAAATTCGCCGGCTGCCGGCTCTTAATGAAACCCCTGATAACTCAGGCACATCTCAACCGATTTTATTGGAAGTTTGTACAAGGACATCAAGCTTTGTCATACATATGCATGTCAATTTGTTTCACAATACGATTCAATATGGTTGGGTGGGGGCCATTTTTTTACGATTTTTTCATGTCCCGAACCATAACTCAGACATGTATCAACCAATTTTATTCAAAGTTGGTACAAGGACATTGATGTATGTCATACATATGTATGTCGATTGGTTTCACGATATGATCCAATATGGCGACATGGCGGCCATTTTGTTACTATTTGTTACTATACCATTTTGTTGGCACGTCTCAACTGATTTTATTCAAAATTGGTACAAGGACATTGACCTGTGTCATACATAGGCATGTCAATTTGTTTTACAATAAAATTGTGTGGGAGCCATTTTGTTATGATTTTTTCATGTCTCCAACCATAACTCAGACATGTATCAACTGATTTTATTCAACGTTGGTACTGGGATATTGACTATATGTATATCAATTTGTTTCATGATATGATTCAATATGGCCGTGTGGCGGCCATTTTGTTACAATTTTTTCATGTACAGAGCCATAACTCAGACACATTTCCACCAATATCATTTAAAATTGGTACAAGGACATTGACCTACGTCATACATATGCACATCAGTTTGTTTCACGACATGTAGTAGTATCATGTCAATCATTGAATTTTCGTAATTAGGCTGATATGTCAACAAATACTGCATCAAATTTCATGAAACTTGGTACAGATGTTAAGGTCACATTGCTTAACAGTGAATAAAGACATTTATCAGTGTCATGGTAATTAATTTGTAATTGCATATGTATAATGAACTTTCCTAATTGGAGTGATTTGCCATCAAATACTGCATCAAATTTGATGAAACTTAGCACAGATGTTGATCTTAATGACACTTAGCAGTATTGTTTAAATTAATTGCTAATTTGCATTTACATGATGAATTTTTGTTTTTAGGGTGAATGTCCAGAAGCGCTGCATCAAACTTTATGAAATATGGTACCAGTGATAATCTGTCAGTGTTAATTATGATCGGATGCAACAATGTTTGGCAACATCCTGTCGATTAATTACTAATTGACTCATTTACTGTGGTTTTACGACTTATCCGGACACCAAACTTGCTAATTACCCAGCAACTTCGCTGATGATATTGAGACTTTGATCGGTAATTACCAAAGCACTTTGGTAATTCACCTCAAACTTGATACTTGATCTGGCTGCATGAGTGCTCCATGGGGTACACAATGTGTATACAAAGTCACTGATAAGTATCATACTAGTGCCATAAACTAATTTGTGACCAGGGGTTGGCATTCCACTGAACAGCATTCCTCAGTAAAACCAACATATGTACATGTGTGCTGTTCATCCGTGCTACATGTAAAACTCAACTACGGAGAGGTAAGGAGAGTATAATGGGTCGTTAGAGTTTTCTCAGAGCAGAAAAACTATTACTAACGTTAAAACAAGCTGACATTGGAATTCCTGTTACAGCATTGTGAGGAAAATCCTACATTATCCAGTTTATTTAATCCTATGACCCTCCGTCTCCGTCACATAAATAGAATAGTCCCACTCCACGCATCCGCCATTGGTTTTCCTCCTCTAAAACCTGCAGTTTCATTCATTTGAAGCAATTATCCTTTCATCTGTAAAGAGTTTTTACTGGTGACTATTACAATTTTCACTGCCAGTTGTTGTTTTCATAAGATGCAGACCATTTGATACTGAGTACACTGAGTTGCTTTTACGTGCAGGCAATGCAGATGCCACTTCACAGTTCAGACTGTGCTGTTGATCGGCAAAGTACAAGACGTCTTTGTTTCACTTTTTTTATGTCAAGATATGATTCATATAGAAATTTTACCAAATGTCACTGATGGGATTGTGTTTTCAATTTCATTTGATGCAGGGATATGAAATACTGTGTCAGTTTAGCTCGGAATCGTTGCTGAGTTTTGCTGCCTTTTGGCAATGGTTGTCTATCAGCATAAATGTGATCGAGGAATGCCCGTTCATGAAGATAGAGAGATTGAAAATCTTTTCTGTATTCTAGCTTCCTTTTCAATTTCTTCAGGTGTAAGTCGATTTAGGAAAGAGATTGAAAGTTTGAGTGGTGTTCAATAATTGTGCCTAAATCAGCACGAATTGAAAACACGAAAAGTATATAAGTAGGACTGTTCAATCAGACATGATGTCACGGCATGATGTCCATTGAAGTTACAGAAATCTTTTTGGTGCAGTGGGCAGGTTAACTGCAATGCAATTTTTATTTGTCCTGTGCCATTTTCATCTCTTTGTTCAGCAATGTTTTGTATGGGTACACTGTTGAAAAGTTTGAGTGCAAACTCATGTCTCAAATTGGTTTATGCTATCACTGTATTGCACTGAGATGTCGGCGTCTGTGTTTACACTTTGCCACCCAGGAGTTACTGCAGCAGATCAAGTATCAAGTTTGAGGTGAATTACCGAAGTGCTTTGGTAATTACTGATCAAAGTCTCAATATCATCAGCGAAGTTGCTGGGTAATTAGCAAGTTTGGTGTCCGGATAAGTCGTAAAATCACTGTAATGACCTTTTGTAATTAGGATGGCGGCCTACATTGGTTTTATGTTTTCATCACCATAGAACTCGATCATTCTCGGCCATAAACCCCATCTGTATCGCAGTATTTTTAATCACAGACTCTACTCTCTCCAAGGACTTGTAATTAATGGGACTTGTAATTAAAGTACCCATTAACCAGTGGGGACTGTGTCATCAACAATGACTTATTCCTCAATAATTTTTCTCTTGTTCATTGAACATCATCTCCAGAAAGTGAAACTTCAGACAGAAAATCTATTATCTTTCATATGTATGTGCTCTTCCATTGACAAAGTTATGTTTTAAACTTGAAGATTGTTGTATTGAAATTAAGAGTTTCATTTCTTTCATCTGTAGTGCTGATTCAGGATGTATTGTTATCAATCTCTCAATCTAATGGCCATTTTCGTTTTCTTTTCTTCCATCAGTTGCATCATCTACTTCAGCATTGCCATAGTGACCATAGATTACCAGTAAATGTTCAGGAAGAGTTGGTTGCCATGGCAATTCCAATGCTGAAGACCTCTCTGTGGCTGGGTACCAGGTACTGTATATATTGATATAAATGTACTTCTGTACTGCTTTCCAAGTACAACAGTAGAGTCTCAATCGTCACGACAATGGCAAATCTGTTTTGTTTTCATCAGCTACTTACAAGAAGAGTTTAAGGTTGATACAGGATATTGAATATTGATATACAGATGTATTGTATTGATAAAAACATGTTGTGCTGCTATGATTTCATCAAAATTAACTTTGAAGTCTCCTTCTCATGCAGACAACAGCCATATATTTAGTGTTTGCTCGTCCAGAATTGATGTACTTCTACAATGCACATCCTGGTAATTTTGGATAAATGACTGACCTCATCACAGAAAATATTATGCTTATTATGCTGTTCAATGAAATATCTCTCTGAGTCTGATGAAAACTCCACTGTAGCATTGCTGGAATCACAAGTCGACTACTTTTTGTCATTTTCAGGTGTAATAAATGTGACATCACCAGGGCAGCTTATCTTCAAGTGATCGATTCTCATGTCTTGACCTTGACTGACATTTCTCAGAGTGGCAAATTGAATGAGTTCAAAGACATTGTGAGATCACATTTGAGAGTTGAAATTTCCCATGATGCATCACCAGTAGAGTGTTCACCAGGAAGTGTGTTGGTAGAGGAAAAGATGGCTGCCATTTCTTGGAAGATCAACGCTTATGAGAACAATACTGATCTACAGTGGTTGATAGACATCTTGAACAGTCCATTTTATGAAGTCAGACTTTACAGCATGAAGGAACTTGTAGAAGTCTTCAAAAGTACTTCTCCATGCAGGGATGATATAAAGATCAGAAAGATACGGGATGATAATACACTTTTTGCAGAGTTAGTGAAAGTGATGTTACAAGAAATTAACACAGACTGCATAGCCAAGGTAAACAGTCCAAAGTGTACAAATAATCTTTTATCTTCATAATTATTTTATTAAATAAGTTTCAGCTATGAAATTTCACATACCATGTCATACCTACCCACAATAGTAAAACTTTTCACTGTTGCTTCTTAATTTTTTCATGGCTGAATTGTTCTGTCACAGGTTTATCAAGCATTATACCATCATGACCTCACATTGATGTTTCCATGGAGACAAGCAGATTGTGACCCATGGACATGTTTACAAGTGTTTGTGTTTCTACAAAAGAGACTTTGCAGTTCCCTTGACACAGCGAGGTTAGTTTAAATTTCATAAACAAGTTTGAATTAGTAATTTTCTACAAAAATTCTAGTTTTCTTGTGATATCAAATCATTTACATAAATACAAAAAAATAAATAAGATGAAAAAACATTGCATTATATGTTTTGTTTTCAGTCAAAAAGTTGCAAAGTGTGAATAGCATATATAAACTTTTCTGTTCACAGTCAAAATCAATATTCTTCTCCTGCTTTTATACAGATGTGATCTATCAAGTTCATTGATGCAGCTGATGAGTAAACTGGTGCCAGATATTTACAGTCAAGCAGCACAGGTAATGTATGATAGATCCGACAAGATTTTCCCAAAACAGGCATTTAGTTGGGTAGCCAGCAACAAAAATGGCTGATAATTATATCCAGTAAAGAGACAATAATCGAGTTTTGTTGTAATTTTGAACTCGAAATAATCTGGTTAGAACTAATTTCTTTAAAATCGGAGTCATCATAAGAATGCTTCATTGGTTAAAGGTAATTGCAAAAACATTTTGGACCTGACTGTGTGTTTCAGTTATTAAATTGCATGATTTGAACTTCACGTTTTTGTACCGGTCCTGAGTTTTTGACAACTGTTCAGCCATCTTTTCAATGTTAGAACTGAGGTGGCTGTATTCTGGCAAGATGATACTGCCCAGCCTCTCAATGCAAGATAGGTTTAGTCAATCCTGGTTTATCATTCTTTATACCTCTCTTTAAAACAGCCTAGTTGATAAAATTTCAACATGTACTGCTGCAAAATTAGGACCAAGAAATCTTTATTTGGAAATGGGTTTAAATCTCTTATGTGACATGAAACTTGAAGTCATAAAACTATTTCATCCGTAAAGATCTATCTAGGCACTGAGCATGATATCCTTTGATCACATTGTCTAACCCTGCAGAGTTCTTGTGCTGAAGAACACAGGAGGGTTTTACAGGACTGGATGGATACCATCCTCCAGACAACATCAGTGGAACAACCCATGGAGTTGAAACTGATGACAGCTCACAGCATAGTGCAAGTCAGTAGCTATCTTCTACATGATCCAGAGGACCTCCTAGGTAAGTATTGTATATGGTGAGCTGGTTTAACAGAACTAAAGGTGGATGGATTTTGGCAATTTTATGAAACTACAGGCTGTGAGGTCTGGTCAAAAATCTTGGTGGGAGATATCGCTGACCTTCTTCAAAGCTACTCATGAGATGTACAACACTGTAGTAGTTTTAAGTTTGCTTTGCTGATTATTTCTACTGTTTTCAATAATTTCTATTAAAACTCTAGTGTGACATACATGTTTTTATTTCAGGTGCTGTACCACTATCGCTATGGAAATCAGTAATTACACTGCTACAAGATGAGGAAGAAGAAATAAGACAAGCCATCACACCTGCTGTGACATCCAGCAAGTCTGGTAAGTTGTAGCTGTGGAAACACAGCTATCTGTTGGCGGGGTAGCGTGCGTCACTATGCGAGTCATCAAAAGTTAAACCCTGCCACGGATAGCTGCGGGCCAACTGGCAGCAAAAATGGGTCTGTGTCGGGACTTTGAACGGCAAAATAAACCAAAGTTGGAGTAATTCAATAAAATGACCTATACCTGCCTGAACTCTGATTATTGCTCATTCCCAAACTCCTTTTGTGAACAAAATCTCTGGTTCGTTTACGTAATTCAGCTGATTTTCCAGGGAGTACTCAAGATTTTCACTCCAGCAGCAAACTTTGACTTCTATTGATATGCTAATAAGGACGTCGCACGTTCGAACGTGAATAGTGTGACGGCCAGTCAGAGTGAAAATCTTGAGTACTCCTTGGAAAATCAGCCGAATTACGTAAACGAGCCAGAAATTTTGTTCACAAAAGGAGTTAGGGAATGAGCAATAATCAGAGTTCAGGCAGGTATAGGTCATTCTATTGAATCACACTCACTTTGGTTTATTTTGCCATTCAAAGTCCCATCATAAGTTGTGTTGTTGTAATAGACCCATTTTCACTGTCATTTGGCCTGCAGCTATCCGTGGCGGGGTTGACCTTTTAATGACCCGCACAGCGACGCACGTTACCCCGCCAATAGATAGCTGCATTTCCACAGCTAGGTAAGTTGCAACTTCTCCAGCCTTGCAGTGTCACACTGGCTATGACATACAGCAACATAGAAGAGTAATCACGACACAACCACTGCACTGTATCTATTGACCAGCTCCTTACAACAACCCACCTGTAAAGCAAATTATGAGTGCTAATATATGATAATATACCATTTGAATTTATGTGTTGCAGGGAATAAATAGCATGGCAAATCACCTATAATTTGCAATTTCATGATAACCTGCCATGTGTATTTCGATGACTCCACCAGTTGCATTGCATGTGTACAAGTAAACATGCATTTACTAATGGATGATTTAATATTGTTATATTGTTCTTTCAGAATGTAATCCATTAGATATGCATAGCTGTATTGCCTTGAACAATGTCTTTGCTACCATCATTCATCTCCATGGCAACAAACACTGGGATGCAGTATGTCAGTTTCTATTGACAACCATCACCAAGGAAGAGTCAGATGAGGATGAAGTTTGTGATGTAAGATACATCTTGCAGATTTATTAGTTATCTTTTCCTTCTAATGTCTCCGAATTTTATAGAATATGAAAAAATAAGCTTCTGTATACGGTATATTGCAAATCTCCCTTCTCTGATTTCTTTGAATCCTATTTTGAAAAGTACAGTGGAATTTGGAATTTTTCGAGAGGAATTACATGCATGTCAAGTTTAATACACTTTCAGTAATAAGGATTTCCTCTCATACAAGTAAAATTCTGTAAGATAACAATATTCATATTACTATTTTGCAATAAATATACCAAAAGTTGTGAATTTTGTCTTTCAGGAAGACCCTCAAGGGGACAGGTTATATGACAAAGGTGAAGCCAATAGTTTTGCTGAAACCACTGAACTGGTTCAGCTGGCAGCTGAAGCTCTAAAAACCTTGTTGGCCAGTTCATCACCACTGCAGCAAACACAGCTACACATGATTCAGGATCGGAGAAGAGATCTTCTGACAAAACTGAAAGAATTCACATCAAGACTTGATCTGGAGAATCACTGCCCATTTCGGAGTACTAGCACACACAGATACAACTGTGTCTTCCTATACAGAATGCTAACATGTCTATTGGCCCTGTCAACAGTTCCTTTGTCAGATCAAAACCGTAACATTCTGGAAGATGTTGGGAAAACTTTACAAATTTTAAAAGACACAGGCTGTGGTCTAAATGTCTACCTCAATGATCTAGTAAATGATTTCACTGATAAATACATGATCTCTGCAGTGACGTAGGACATTGTCACATTATGAATTATCTTTCAAATTCATACCTGTCTTTCAGCGTAAATGACTGTGGAATATTGTATAACTGGAAATAAAAATGTCACACTAATGTTGACACACGAAAACGTAATTCCAATGTTTTAAGTATTGGCATTTGACTTTAATGATAAAAGCAAAAAAAGTACATTATTACATTGCAAATACATTATTTGAAAATTTGATTTACAAGTATTTCTGATAGAAAGACCTGAATTCATTTGGAAGAGCACCGTTCACATGATGTGACATGTAATGTTTGGTGGCAATGGCAGCATACACACACACACAATCTTCCAAAACATGAATCCTTAGATCTACTGCATTAAAGCTCATCATGGCCCTTGCTCCAAGCCACAACTTGACTTGCTAACTTTAAGAAAGAGGAGAAGTTTCTCATGAATGTCTATTCTTTCGTTTTGGAAGATAAGGTTTAAATCTCACAGACAAAAGTCTGTGCCACACTCAGAAGCAGGAGCAATCCATACATGGACACCAATAAATGGACAAGTCTGTTTCTCTGTCATACACCTGATGATGGTCCAAATCATGAGAGTAGTTGTGACTCTCTCCAGTGTTACAACATTACACATGATGTTCTGAACAAAGGTCACCCATCTCAGGAAGAATGCTGGTCTTACATGGTGGAATTGAGAAAGTGCAGTAGCTGTTCTCGATTCTTATCACGCTGAAATGAACCAAAGAAACATGACAGAACGTGTGGTACTTGTCAGATACAGTCAGACTTGCAAGATTTAAATTAGTTATTCAAAAGTTGTCTTGACTGATAAATGTATCATGATCAAAAAACTGACAGATGAACAAATGACACAATAAATTCCTGTACTACGTCCATTCTGTAAATCTGATGGTGATCAGCCTGGCTTTCAACTCGTAACTGTACGCAGATAAGTTTAAACAGGCAATTCAGTCAAGTTTTACTTGACACAAATGTCTTAAGAGTCATCTAAGAGGTATGCACTTTCATATTCTAAGACTCTAGTCATTCTGCAAAGCTACACAGCCATGTCTGACCAACGTACTCAACCTTATTGAAACCTTATAGTCTGTTTTGGACAGTATCAGAAGTACACTGACCTCTACATGCCATTCACAGTTCAATGGCCAACTTTGCAAGGTGTCCATATAGGAATGCATGAACAGGTGAACTTATTTTTATCATCCAGTACATAGCATTGTGTTTTCGTATCTGAACCAATTAATGTGGATATGAAAATCACAGCAGTCTGTGTGCAAATTTCACAGAAATTTTAGAGCAGCTATCTGTTACTTCTCTCTTCTCATCAAAACCTACTACATATGACCATTTTCTGGTCCCATATGATACTGATCCTTGTCGTGTTAAAGATTTTTGCTCTAATTCAATATTGTACAAACCTCTTTGTCCTTACTGCTTTTCTTGACTTTCATCTTGATCTTGTGTCCCGAAACTGAACTTCTTGCTTCATCTTTTTCCCGACGTTCTTTCATGAACTGTAAAGACAAAAACATTGATATTCACCCTCTGTCACCTGATAGTACATGTCAATCCAATCTTACAAGAAGAAAGACACTTGACAACATATTTACATTATGACACAGAATTAATCATTACAGTTAGTACCATCCATTTTAAATCCTTAACATAGCATATTATGAGCCTTTCACTGAAATGATAGTTCTGCATGTACAATCTTACATCTCTGTATATAAAAGAATGACAGGGTGCAGTGTCACTTTCAACCGTACATACCTGTGATAACTGGACTGGACCACTTTTTTTCTTCTTTTCCCGGTCTTTTTCCTTCTTTTTCTTCTTCTTTTTGTCTTTCTGTGGAGAGTCAACAGATAAATTGAATACATGCAATCATGTTGACTTACAACCTTTAATCTGAAATGTAGTGTACTTGTGTATTCACTAAGAGAGACAAAATGGGTGAGAAGTGGAAACTAGCAGAGTCCAAGATAAATGGAAATTCAGCACTTTATCACATACATAGACACAGTTATTCCCCTGGTGTGACATCACACAATAGTACTGTAATCCCGTTTACACAATTTCCATATTCCCCAACTTCTGACGTGTACAAGCATGCTATGCTGCATGGCAACAATAAATTTTGAAGCATCTTTTGATGGTATCACTTTACATAAAATGCTGCATATGACAATGACAATACTAGTCTATCATTCTTTCACCTGTCCTTGGTGACGATGGCTATATCAATTCAAAATTTGTGAGAATACCTGACACATAATGACCCTTTGGAAATACCACCTGAGCACTCTGACTGGGAGTGTGCGTCCATGATGACCTGAATCAGCTGAAACTGAACAACTTCATCTGCCATGCTGACACAACAAAGGTCCAAATTGCATCGCACGGAAAGATTTTTTTATTCAGAAATAAAACTAAGTGGGTCTATGTGTGTGATAAAGATATAGTCACCCAGTGTTCCTCACTCAAGTGACATCATTGAAGACTCACATTTCCCCCAGCATAGATGGATACTGCTCCTATGTTGGGGGAACTATGACGTCACACTCCTACACTAGATCTTTCATACCCCAGTACCAATATTTCATGCATGAACACTGGTGTAAATGATGCATTTGTGTATTTGCCACTATCCCCATCCACTATGCCAATATTGTAACTGATTGAATGTCATCATGTTCGCAGTCAGCCAAAGTTGGTCAGTCCCAGTACCTGATGCTCTGTTACTTGTTGATGCAAGCATTAATATTCACATCTACACTTTGTGTGGTAATTATTTATGGTAAAAAATAGTCAAATCTCATCAATATTGCATACCTTTCTCTTCTTTTTCTTTTCCTTTCTTTTCCTTTTCTTCCTTTCTTCTAGAAACATGAGAATAGATAAAGTGAATGAAAATTACTTAGACTTTGAAAGGACATACAGGTCAAAGGTTAACTTCTACATGCTGTATCTTTGTTGTCTTCCTCTTTTTTTCCTGGAGCAATCCATGTTCTATCAAGTTTGCTTCTTAACACTATCACTTTGTTTGTATACACTTGTACAAAATGGTAATTAAGCAACGATTCAGACGGTGGTTGTATATTTTTGCCATCTGACCATAAGACGTGCCCTCAGACTGGGCATATAATTATCTGATCAGAGCAAATTGAAGGAATAACATTTGGCAGACTACTGTGTTGATGCTGAGATGATTGCAAAATTCAAGTAATATACTTTGGCAGACTGTCAGTGGATGGTGGGATATGGACGTCAAACCCACATTGGCTAAGTCTAAGAAAAGGCAAGCCGCTATTTGGCCAGTCTTTCTGGAAAACCATCTTTCTTGTTATTTTGGATGATTTAGTAAAAATACTGATCAACATCTGCATTTCGAAATTTACCTAGGGTCAGTCGACAGTGGGTCATACAATGTGTCCTCACAAATTTTTTGTTTTCATTGCCTAACAATATTACTGTCTATGTAAATGAATTCTTGTTATGAATCTTGCATTTTTTAGTACACATAAAATAATAATAATAATAATAATAATAATAATAATAAATACTCACAGAAACCAATCCCTCCATTGAGCTATAAAGTTAACTGTTGGTGGTGTTCCAGTTGTACAGAAACTTACCTGAACTTGAGTATTCTGAACTAGATGACGATGAACTCCTTCTCTGTGTTTTCTTGCTGTGTTTTACACCATCATAAGAACTGCTATTACTGCTGCTACTGCTTGATGAATGCCTCCGCCTCTTGTGTTTTTTCCTTTGGTATGAACGGCTACGTTCTGACGGACTGTGACTCCTTGAACTGGAAGAACTAGAACTTCGGCTTGAACTTGAATGCCTTCGCTTGTGCTTTGAACGACTCCGGTCTATCATCAACAATAAATGCAGGTTGCGATAAACATTCAATCATGACTCGTGATGATTTAAAATTCTTATTATGCACACTTGGCATGAGTGAGTTAAACACAGAATATCTTACTGTGTCGTTTTCATCTTTAAACACTCTCAGAAGAGCTATTGATCGTACTGTGTTACTGAATATAGTTCTGTCAAGATCCCCGTACACGAACTAACAAAAAGCAGTACGTGATAGTTCAACACCTACGGAGCCTTGCAGTGCTCGGCTAGCGGCTGTACGACTAGGAAGTACGGGACGAAACCTGCCACTGATCTATCAATAGATAGGGATCAGAGAAAATCTTTCTAAAGAATGACGGTGATCATGGCATAATATGGCAGAATTATTGAACGCCAGAGGGCCAGGCTCAGAATAAGTCAAACTTACCTCTCTCGTCCGCCATAGTCGAGCGCGTGGACTGATGGGTAGGTCATCATACACTTCCGTAAGAGTCAAAGGTTAAACTTGCACAACAGGTAAACGGAGAGACGACATGTGTGCCGTGCTTGTGTGAAAAGATGAACGTATCACGCACGATAAAATGCATTTCAGCTCGTCATTTTGTGTTTGTTCGTTGTTTCTGTAGCAGCCAAAAGGTTAGTAAAAGGGTTACCCCGGAAATACTTTGGTTCTTTGTATGTTTCGCACATCAGAGCCTCTCGATGGTGGTCCGGCGAGCTGTCGTAACTCGTATGCTTCGTTTGTACAGTGCGTTGGTGGCAATTCAATATACGAGTAGCGTGTCCGGAACCGTAATAACCCACTAAATTCATTGTCATGATAATTTAGAAAAAAAAAACATTGTCGTCGACAGCGCCGGCAACAACACCTAAATCAATTAACCGACAACACAAATGCTCCTTGCCTGTTTACAACAACTTTACTGCATAACACCACACTTTGGGAAGTGTGGTAGAGCAAGTACAATAAATGACACATTACTGACATAATCAGTTAGGACTACTTCGGGGGATGATCTTTTAGTATTAGAAATATATAGTATTAAAAGAGGTATCTTGTCTTCAAAGCTCATAATGTACAGAAACTTTTCTCTCAAATGTTCAACGTTCTGAAAATGTGACTTGAGAAAAGAGCTTATCTATGTTTTGCATATTTTCCATAGTATGTGATACAATCATTGAATGAAATTCATCTTCAACCAGAAACTTCAAGAATTACATCACCCCGCATCAAGTAGAATTTTTGGGACACATCTCCTCTCAACATCTATTTCAGTGTGCCCTCTGAGCCAATATGATGCGCCATGCAAACAAATTGCTTTTAACGCAAGCAAATCTTTTGGTTTACATGTGAAGACATAGGGCTGACACAAAGAATTTTCCACAATTCCCCATATTGATGCAGTTTCCAGAAAGACATGTATCTTAGATGGCACACTGATCTATTTGTAGATTGTGATCAGAAATATGAATTTTGCTAAGCTTCTTGCAATTTATATTCTTTCTATCTGTCAAGTGCAGATCTTCAAAAGAAGAGCAAGAAATGAGAACAGCTGTGCCCACCGTGAATGTAACATGGAGGTAGTCTTTGTGCTACCTCCATAAATGTAGAAATAGTAGAATAATATTACAGTATTTCTGTGGAATTGTACAGTGAAACCTGTCTAAAACGAACCCTGTCTAAACTGGAAATGTGTCTATACAGAACACCTTTTCTGGTCCCTTCCACACACAATGCCATGTTTAAGGAACCTCTAAAAACCGAAGTTTTCTCAGTCCCTTTGGTGTTTGGTTTAGATAGGTTTTACTGTACCATGACTTGATGCTTGAACTATGGTGAATATGGACAAGGTTAATTCATATTCCTTTATTTATTGAACACAGGTATTAAATACCAATCAGTCTCAACAGAATGATCCATCAGCAGCATCAAAGAGAAACTGGATAGGACCACCAGATAAACTTTCAAACATACGACAAGTGAAATATTACATCCCTGACAATGAATCAGAAGTTGAAAGGACATACAGGCTGATGCAGGAAGACAATGATAGATTTAACCATGAATTCTGGGCAAAGCACAATGCCAGTTTTATCAAGGTACAGACACTATACGTGATTTGTCCAGCAAAGATATGTCACTCTGAGCTATTCAAACAGTCTCCTTGTGTTCTCTGACTTTTGTTTTTCCGAACTTCATTCATTCCAGTTGTTAAGTGACACAAGTGGATCTTCCCCGACAAATATCATTTACTTTCACTGTTCAATGTATGCTGTACTGTACCTGCTGTGACTTGACACTCATTCAGCTGTAACAAAGGTACATAGGTATGTCAGCCTTGCTGTCCCAGGAGGGACCATGGTCAGCTAAACATATAGATTCACTTTAGCATAGTTTACATACAGATTCACTCTAGCACAGTTTACATTCAGATAAAGCTATCTTTCCATTCTTTCTTAATTAAATTGTCATGATGTGTCCATTATTAGTTTTCATAATCTTCAAGTACCTCAGGTGTATGATGGTTTCTGTGACTTTTCTCACCAACCTACTAAAGAAAACTCTCTTTAAATTTCAGGCAAAAGAAGAATTTATTGAAAAGAAGGAGCAGACCCAAGGATCTCTTCTTATCCATGGCGACGGAACCAAACATGTTCTGACAGCAGAGGAGATGTCTGAGTTTTACAGAAAGTTTGTCAATGATAACCAGATCAAACTAAAGGAATATAACAAGGAATGGTACAGACGGAATATAGGGACACTATGGCCAGCTTTCAAGGCAAACATGTACAAGGTGTTCAAAAGAAGGTGACAGACTAAGTCTGTACACCTACCGTCTTGAGTTGCAAAGATTTTCTGATTTATATATTCCCTCACAGTCAGCTTACACATTAGTCACATCATCTAATGATGCTTGGCATTTCTGTTAGAAAGTTGTCACACCTGACAACATTTTGAGAGTATGTTAATTTTAAATACGTACTGCCAGTAATACATGTACTCTTATGTGGTCAATTGCAAAATACTTTGGCAAAAAGTGTTGATTGCCCATGGCTCTGCAGTTCAAAAATGGCACTAAGAAGTCCATATGCATCAGGCAATGATTTTCATAGGGTATTGAATGTGTGTGCATGATTCTTGAATTGAATGCTGGTAATTATTCTGTGGTCCCCTGTCATATTCGTTTGTGGGGACACACTGAAATACCAAATTAAGCCCAATGTAAAATAACTTTGTGACGCCTATCATGTAGCAAACTGCCACCATCACCATGACATCATGAAAACTAGTAAAATGAAAACAAAGTTGTTAATGGTCGTAAGTTTTTTGTGTGGATTTATCAAAAAATGTGGAATACTATGGTTGTGTGGATTTCACTAATGCTGCTTCAAGTGTGAAGGACAAGAGTTTGGGATTGTCAGCATGTCAATGATATCTGTATTGGTACATGCAGAGAAAGACGGTAATGGCACAAAGCTTCTGTACACAATCTGTATCTGTCAAATATCCTCAATGTCTTTATCTTTATGCTGATCAAGTATTCACAATGTCTTTATATCTTTATGCTGCTCTGACACCAAGTGCTGCAAGTATCAGCAGTCCTAGAGTGATTTATCAAAATTTTATCACTTCTGCTCAAACCAGATCTCCATTCACTTAATTCATGTCATAAATAATCCTGTACAAAAAGGACTCTCTACTGACTGCATTCCAATCACATTTTAACAACTGATGATAACATCACTCTAAAGAAAGCCCCTCTATCATTTATAAAGGAAATCTCCTGAATTTGTTCAAGTCACATTGCATTTTTGGTGCTTTTATTGGATTGGAAAGTTCAGGAAGTAAAACAATCTTCCAAGGAATATTTATAGCCTTGAATCAGTGTGAAATTCTGAGTTTCTTGTTCCAAAGTTTTCTTGTGTTTTATTGATTATAACAAATTGAAGTGAATGAGCTTATTCATGGAGCTTGACAAATAACGATATACAATCATGATGCTTTTTAATGTAACAGAACTTTATTGTGAAATAAATACTTAAATGCAAAGATTACAAAAAGTAGAAACCAAAATCCTTTTTTTGCAGTTGTACAAAGCATTATTGACTGTAGTTACACATTGTCACAATGATCTAGATCTCATACACAACCTAGAACACAGCTCTAGTTCTTTGACACGTCCAACAACACTGCTACAGTACTGCATTATGTACCATGCAATTAGAAAAACACGATTGTTTGGTTTTCAGATGAGTCCACAAGTTTCCTGGCAAAATATCAGCCAATAATGCATCTAGCCTGCACACGTTGTTTGGCTACACTCCTTGAATTGCATTGGTAGGCTATGAGCATTCCACCATCAACTCTCCAGGTACTTCTGCCACATACACAGTAGGGTCTGTGATGCATATAACACCCTGTCATGTATACTTCCTATTTCCTTCAAAACACTTCTGTAAAGCCATTATATCAGACATCAACAAATGCATCTTGCTGAACGTAAATCATCCTAAGAGGCTGACGCACATGATGCACTCCAATCAGTATGATTTCCCTCCTTTGCTGGAGAAGTAGAAATCAATACCTCTGTTCTTGTGTTTGGGTGGAGTTCTTGATGGCCCTTTGCCTTTCTTCCCCTGTCAAAGAAAACCAACACAAAGTCTGAATTCCTATTTGGTTTGATGAGGGCTCTTTTCAAAGCCTGCATTGTTGTACACATTTTTTGTTCTCCAAACCATCAATAACACTGATCTCAGAGGAACACATTTCCTTATCATTTACACTATCAATGCCATTTGCTATTTTTCTGAAAATATTTTTGGGAAATTGTGATGTTATCAGATTTAATCCTCTATAGTACAGGATTTATCAACAGCCAATATTTCTAAAGACATTACTCATACTCACAGGTTGTTTCACGTGTCGATTCCATTCCGGAGCCATGACAATGGGTGATGGGTAATTCTCTCCCAGTGAGATACTGGCGTGTGACAGTGATGCCTTGCTTAATATCCACGGTGTGTGAACATCCCCAGTCTTGATGCCTGCCAGCTCTGGAACCCAGAGTCGGACATAGTCACCCTGAACCAAACAAAAGCAGACAGCTTAATGGTTACACTTGTGAGAGGCCGAGAGGTGGCACACAGAAATCATAGCACACAGGCTGAGAAGTGGCACACAGAAATCATGGCACACAGGCTGAGAAGTGGCACACAGAAATCATGGCACACAGGCTGAGAAGTGGCACACAGAAATCATGGCACACAGGCTGAGAAGTGGCACACAGAAATCACGGCACACAGGCTGAGAAGTGGCACACAGAAATAGTACACAGGCTGAGAAGTGGCTCACACAAATCACAGCACACAGGCTGAGAAGTGCACACAGGCTGAGAAGTGGCACACAGAAATCATAGCACACAGGCTGAGAAGTGGCACACAGAAATCATAGCACACAGGCTGAGAAGTGGCACACACAAATCACAGCACACAGGCTGAGAAGTGGCACACACAAATCATAGCACACAGGCTGAGAAGTGGCACACAGAAATCATAGCACACAGGCTCTGAAAAATATCTCAGACATGAAGGTACAATATTGATCAAACACAAATGACACAAATCAGACAAGATTGTAAGCTGTAAGTTTCAGCAACTCTGCAAACAACAATTGCATAAATTAATTACAAGAAATGAAAGTCTAAAGTTACCAATGTTAAATATCAATAGGACAATGTCTTTTTCCTTTTGAGTGCTCTTTACCTGAGGATCATAGTCAAGCCCTTGTTTCACCATGTTAAATTTTCGGTCTTGTCTTGGGTCATTGCCAATACCAGCACTGTACAACCAGTTGCCATAGTTACTGCATACATCATGATCAATCTAGTTTCAAAAAAAGTCAAGAGAAATGGATGAAAATTTGGCACCTTTTATGTGACAATTGTACTGGATGGCTAATTTTCTTGATATCAGTAACATCACAGATGTAGCAAAGGAAACACTTGATCATCTTTTGTGAATTGTATACAAGTAGTTCAACACAATTTGAATGGAAATGTCTGTAGAGATAGTTTTTTCAGGATATTGTTTTTGTTGAGAAGAATTTAATTTCTTTAAAGTTAATGATGTCATAGTTGCCTGTCTTTCTAAAGGAAATTTGACGAAGCTTTTTCCCATACACTACAAAAGGTTTCCATTGTTTTGCTTTAATTGTCACATTTATTAATATATTGTTACGTGCAGAGAAAACGAACAAAAGGGTGAACTCAGCAGTTTACGTTTAAACAAATTTATTACGAAAAAAAAAACTAATTGCTAAGTCAGGGATAGAGTACAAGCTTTAAAAGTGTACAGACTACTTATCTCAGCTGGGACGGCAAAGCTCCAGTCTCAGAGTTGTAACAGTCAGTTGATGAATGAACAGTCCTTGCAGGCTTGCAGCTGCACAAAGTCCACAGTATAAATCCAGCGTTGACAGTGAAGGTCTTGAAAAGTCTTGAGAATGACTACTGCTGGAGTTATAGTAACACACAAGAGACACGATCCCAAAAGTCTGACTGGAAGCTGTGCACGTCCCTTTTATAAAGGCATATAAGAACAATCTAGAACTTTTATTGACATGCTAATTACTGTTCTAAAATTATCTCCCTTACACAACTAATCAACTTTCCAGAACATTCCAAACATGACTAATTGAATTCAAGGTTGTGAGGTCATCAAGGGCAGTGACCTTGAGAATGTTCTAGACTAATTGAACTCAGGTCATGATGAGTGTGGGGAAATGACCTACATAACACACCCCCTCTTCAAAAAAGAAAATTTTCAATGAAAAATCTTTCTTTTACAAATGTAATCTTAAAAGTGTGAACAACAATAAGTTCTAAATACGAGAGAGACAGTCTGCAATTAAATTGTCTCTGCCTTTGATATGTCTAATATCAAGATTAAACTCCTGTAACATTAAACTCCATCTTAGCAATCTCTGATTTTTGCCTTTAAATTTCTGCAGAAAAACAAGAGGGTTGTGATCAATATAAACCACTATTGGCTGATTGAAGAAGTAACATAAACTTCAAAATGCTGTAAAGCTAATATCAAAGATAAACACTCTTTTTCAATTGTAGAGTAGTTTCTCTGGGATTTGTTAAATTTGCGTGAAAAATAGCAAACAGGATGATCTACCCATGACTATCCTCTTGCAATAAAACAGCACCAGCAGCCGTATCACTAGCATCTACAGCTAATTTGAATGGCAAAGTGAAATCTGGTGCAGACAACACTGGGGCACTTTGCAGTATGGCTTTAAGTGTATCAAATGCCTGTTGGCATTGCTCTGACCAAACAAACTTTACTTTCTTTTTAAGTAAGTTAGTCAAAGGCTCAGTAATTGTGGAGAAATTTGGACAGAATTTCTGTAGTAACCAGCCATACCGAGAAAGCGCATCAGTTGTCGTTTGCAGTTTGGTATGGGAAAACTTGAAATGGCACTGATTTTGGCATCAACAGGTTTTACCTCACCCTGTCCTACAGTATGTCCGAGGTAAGTTACCCTTGCCCATACAAACTCAGATTTGGCAAGGTTGACAGTCAACATTGCTTTACTCAGTCTCTCAAAGAACTTCCGCATGAGCTTGATGTGTTCCTCCCAGGTGTCACTATACAGAATGACGTCGTCAACGTAAGCTGCACACCCGTCTAGCCCGGATATGACGTCGTTGATCATCCGTTGGAACGTTGCCGGAGAGTTCTTCATTCCAAATGGCATCACCTTGTACTGGAACAATCCGTCTGGCGTAACAAAGGCGGATATTTCACGAGCACGATCTGTCAGAGGGACTTGCCAAAATCCCTTCAGTAGGTCAAATTTCGTCACATACTTGGCTTTTCCCACTCGGTCGATGCAGTCATCAATCCTCGGGATTGGGAAAGTGTCTGTCTTTGTTAAAGTGTTGACCTTCCTAAAGTCCGTGCACATACGATAACTGTGATCTGATTTGGGAACAAGTATGCACGGCGAACTCCAGTTACTTTTACTGGGTTCAATAAAGTCATTGTCCAGCAGGTATTTGACTTCTTCCTGGAGATATTTTGCTTTTGTTGGATTCAGTCTGTATGGATGTTGTTTTACAGGCTTACTGTCCCCAACATCAACGTCGTGATAGATGACGTTTGTCCTCGTTGGAACATCTTGAAACAGGTGTTTATATTCGTGGAGCAGTTCTTTCACCTGTTGTTGTTGTTCTGGCTGGAGGTGTGCCAACTTTGTAGACTCCAGCTTCTCCAGGATTTCTGAGTTCTGAAGCTTGACCGAGCCCAGCTTTGAGTTTAGAGTATTTTCACTCAAGTCAGTTTCAGTATCACTATCTTCATAATGGCCAGAACTGACGGTACTGACAGGCTGAGTTATAGTAGGATTATCCCTATCCAAATATGGCTTAAGCATATTTATGTGACATAGCTGTTTTTGTTTTCGCCTGTCAGGTGTTATTATGATGTAATTTAAATCACTCAATTTCTTATCAATTAGGTATGGCCCAAAGTAACGAGCATGGAGTGGTTTGCCAGGAATTGGAAGTAGAACAAGAACTTTTGACCTGGTTCAAACTTCCGTTTTGAGGTGCTTTTATCATATTTGGTTTTCATTGACTGCTGAGATGACTCAAGATTTTCTCTGGCTAATTCACATGCTTTAGAGAGTTTTGTACGAAAATCTGACACATATTGCAAAATATTCAGACAATCATCATCGTCTGATAGGAATTTCTCTTTAACGAGCTTAAGTGGGCCACGGACTGTATGTCCAAATACAAGCTCAAAGGGCTAAAACGAAGAGACTCTTGAATTGACTCTCTAACAGCAAAGAGCAGAAAATGAATTCCTTCATCCCACTGCTTCTCTGTGTCAAAACAGTAGGTCCTAATCATGTTTTTCAAAGTTTGATGAAATCGCTCAAGAGCACCCTGACTTTCTGGATGATAGGCGGATGACCTATACTGTTTAATGCCTAGCTGATCCATTACTTGTTGAAAAATACCAGACATAAAGTTGGAGCCTTGATCGGACTGGACACATTTAGGGAGGCCGAAATAAAGTGAAAAATTTGACTAAAGCTCTCACTATAGTCTTTGTCTTTATATTTCTCAGTGGTATGGCTTCTGGGAACCGAGTTGATGTACACATAATTGTCAGCATGTACTCATTTCCTGATCTTGTTTTTGGTAGGGGCCCAACACAGTCTATTAGTATCCTACTAAATGGTTCTTGAAATGCAGGAATTGGCTGTAAAGGGGCCTTTGGAATGGTCTGATTTGGCTTTCCTACCATTTGACATGTGTGACAGGTTTTACAGAAATGTGCTACATCCTGCCTGAGATTAGGCAATAAAAGTGACTGAGAATTTTGTGATAAGTTTTCCTTACTCCCAAATGACCAGCCCAGGGCGTTTCATGGGCCAGGCGCAATATTTCAGCACGATAGGGCTTTGGAACCACAATTTGATGTTTTAGCCCAATCGTCATCAACCAAAACATCTGGAGGTCTCCATTTACGCATGAGAATACCAGATTTTGTATAATAGGAAACAGAGCTATCTGAAGTTTTAATAGAAACAGAGCTATCTGAAGTTTTACCTTCATCATCTACCCTGTCAAACAAAGACAAAATATCTGGGTCTTTGTGTTGTTCTGCAATGAGATTTGATCTAGAAAATGTCTGACTTTGGTCAGCAGAAGTTTTACTGGAAGTTTCAAATCCACGAGGGATAACGGAATGATCCGTGTCAAACACCTGACTGAGAAAGGTGTCATTTAAGTCAACATCTGTGACATTATTTTTGAGAGTATTTTGATTCTCGGAAGTTTTCTTTGACATGGCTCGAGTAATGGCACATGATGGAAATAAATCGGGTATCTCTTGTTCAATTGGCTCTGGATCCTGATCTAAACTAGGATTATCAGTCACAAGTGGATTAGTAATGACCTTGTCCCCAGCAAGGTCGTTTCCAAGAAGAAGGTGAATCCCTTCAAAAGGCAAAAAAGGCCTAATACCTAAAGCCACAGGTCCAGAAACAAAGTCCGAAGACAAATAGACATTATGGAGAGGAACAGGAATGTAGTCATTACAATCTACCCCCTTAATAAGAACTTTAGAACCTGAAAATGACTTTTCAGAAAACGGCAGGGTATCTGCCAACAAAAGAGACTGGGAAGCCCCGGTATCTCTTAAAATTTTGACAGGGGTAGCGGAAGAGAAATCACTAGAAAGTGATATAAAACCATTATGAATAAATGGCTCGAAAATACCCATAATGCTATCTTGAGAAGAATTGACCTTGACCTCATTAATTGGGGATGAGAGGGGTTTAACCTCAGAAAATGTGTTGCACACATTATTAGACTCTAATTGAGTTGATGAAGAAATAAAGCCGGTGGCTTAGATCCACTTTGACCACTTTGACCTTCACGTTTTCTTTTCAATTTGAAACACTCTGACATTAAATGGCCGTCTTTCTTACAATAATTACAAGAAAGTGTACCAAACTGTTTGTCAGAAGGAGAATGAGACTTGGGATCTGATGATGTGGGAGTGTTACTTGAAACTCTGTGAACTGTTGTCATTTGATTTTCTACTCTCCTTTGAAAAATTCTTGGATGAAAAGGACGAGTTAAATTTACCTGCATTGTTTCTGTATGAAAAGGACTGGGATGGTTTGCTGAGAAATGAAGATTTGTGGGTCAATGAATAATCATCGGCCAAACGTGCAGCAACCTCTAATGTATCTGCCTTTTGTTCATTGATAAACGTCTTGATGTCACTCCGGATGCACCTTTTAAATTCCTCAATCAAAACGAGCTGTCGTAATTTGTCATAATTCTGACTGACCTTTTCAGAAGAACACCAACGATCAAACAGTTGTTCTTTTGTTCGAGCAAATTCAACATAAGTTTGATCCTTCACCTTCTCACAATCCCTAAATTTCTGACGGTAAGCTTAGGCACCAACTCATAGCCCTTGAGAATTAATTCCTTCACAGAATCATAATTTGAAGCCTGCTCTACTGACAACTGAATGTAAATTTCTCTGGCTTTACCCACCAAAGCACTCTGCAAAAGCATAGACCAGGACTCCTTAGGCCAATTCAGACTCTGAGCAATTTTCTCAAAATGAAGGAAATATTTATCAACATCCTTTTCTTGGAAAGGGGGAACTAACCTGAAATGCTTAGTGATGTCAAACTTGTCTGAAGGGAAGAATTTTCCTGATTGTCCAAGCTCTAAACGTCTCATTTCTAACTGTAGTCGATGTTCTTCCAATTCTCTCTCCTTTTCTCTCTGTCTTTCTTCCATTTGTAATTCTTTGTCTTTCATTTGTAATTCTTTGTCTTTCATTTGTAATTTTTCCTGCCTTTCCCTTTCTTCCATTTGCAATTTTTCCTTTTCTAATTCCAATTTCTTAAGCTCCAAATCTGCCTGTATTTCTAATTCTAATTTTTGAGTTCGAAGGAAGACTCAGGCTCATAATCTTTTAAGGCAGACTCCTCAAAATGGCCAGAATTAACTAAATGTTTTGCAATCTTGAACTGAATTTCTCGCTTGCGCATAGATCTTTTGACATCTACTTTAAGGAAATTTGCCAGTGCTATGAGGTTGTCTTTTCTGAGGGAATTAAATGTGTCCTGATCAAGGTCATCCATAAATCGTCTGGCTTGAATTCCGCCATGATTGAATTTCGCTGAGTTCACAGTATACAGTAGTTTTGAAAAGGCTGTCAAAATGTTTCAAACGGCTCAAAATATTCGTCTCCCGGACGAGCCCCCAATTTGTTACGTGCAGAGAAAACGAACAAAAGGGTGAACTCAGCAGTTAACGTTTAAACAAAATTTATTACGAAAAAAAAACTAATTGCTAAGTCAGGGATAGAGTACAAGCTTTAAAAGTGTACAGACTACTTATCTCAGCTGGGACGGCAAAGCTCCAGTCTCAGAGTTGTAACAGTCAGTTGAATGAATGAACAGTCCTTGCAGGCTTGCAGCTGCACAAAGTCCACAGTATAAATCCAGCGTTGACAGTGAAGGTCTTGAAAAGTCTTGAGAATGACTACTGCTGGAGTTTATAGTAACACACAAGAGACACGATCCCAAAAGTCTGACTGGAAGCTGTGCACGTCCCTTTATAAAGGCATATAAGAACAATCTAGAACTTTTATTGACATGCTAATTACTGTTCTAAAATTATCTCCCTTACACAACTAATCAACTTTCCAGAACATTCCAAACATGACTAATTGAATTCAAGGTTGTGAGGTCATCAAGGGCAGTGACCTTGAGAATGTTCTAGACTAATTGAACTCAGGTCATGATGAGTGTGGGGGAAATGACCTACATAACAATATCATGTATAGGTAGACGCAATTACCGCCTCAAAATCATTACTCAGAAATACTGAATTGTTGTTCCACTGTGTCAGTTTATCACTGGTTTCACAATATCTATTATAAATTCACTTCTATCATAAAAACTATCACCTTTCAGTGAAACAACTACTCACCAGTAAATATTCAAACCATTCGGCACCAAGTCTCCAATCCAATTTAAGATCTTTTGTCAAAAAGCTGGCAACATTTTGTCGACCTCTGTTTGACATGAAACCAGTGGCTGCTACTTCTCTCATATTAGCATCTACAAATGGCACTCCTGTCTTGCCTTCCTTCCAAGCTGTGAATAACGTCTTATCCTGGCTCCATTCTATCTCTTTGTCTTGAAGACCTGACAATAATAATTTTTACATTTTACATGGGAATCTTAGGGATAAATTTGCATACTCATAAATAGATTCCATACCAACTTAACATACCATAAATTACTATAGCATCTTTGTTTTTGAGGTCATTATCAATCGTGGTACAAGTCACTTTTCATGCTCCAAAATTTCACTTGAAACAGAGTTTGTGATGTGTTTTTATCAAACTGAGGATTTCCCACCTTCTTACCTTTCAGATAGAATAGTCTTTCTCCAAACTTCAAAGCAACAAATTTGAAGTAGTCTCTCCATATCAGTTCAAATGTGACCCTGTGACACAAATAAATAATTCACTTGAAAGCTGTGTATTACCAGGTACTATTTGTCATCTTTTACTTCATATTTCTTTCCAATCTCTGCCTTTGCTTACATACAGGCAATTGATAGGGTAAAATTCTGGACGCAGAAAACATTCTGTTCCATGAGTAATATGATATACTATTCATGTCACAACACTAATAATCATGTGCTTATTGGAGGCAATGACTATCAACAAACTACAGTGTACCAATCATAAATTACCTGTTAAGCAGGTGAAATAGTTTGTTTCTCTGACAATATTTTCCATCAAACTCACCAATAAGTTGACTGATTGGCTGTTCTCTCATGTTCATACTTCTGAATTTCTTGATGAATTCTTCTTGGAGAAATACATCCCAGAGCTAACCTAGAATAATAGGTAAATATGACTTTTTAAAGTTGTAATTGTATCACCAATCCAGTGATTGATAGAAATTTATAAGAGTTCAAATTATGTACCGTACTTCTTACTGTAATGAAGAGCGCCCTCATGATGATGCGTAGTGCAGTGTGTAGCCAGAAAAGGAAAGGTGATGAATGTACATAACGATAGAAAATGTTGTACTCATTTCAGAGAGTTGCCTATATCACTTGTGAGGAAAGCAATTACAAAACACCACCTACAACCACAGCTCTCACCAAGTTGAGTGTGTAGAAACTAGTTGACTTCATAACATGCAATTTTTAGCACCTTAGATAAATAACATATGTATCTATAGTAAGTCTGGTAATTCTGGAGTGTACAGATTGGCCATATAACAGTCAATGTTCACGATTATCGACATCATGCAATTTCTGAGATCTACTTCTCTGTTTTCAAAAATCTCAGCAGCTCCGGCTTGTACTTCCACACAGCCTGGAGGACATTTACAATGACTTTGTGAACTGTCTCACTGCAGTGAATGTCACTGAATATACCCATGCAATGACATGAATATCAACTTACCAGGAGGAGAACTTTGTGGAGTAATCGGCACTTATCAAACCATTGCGGGTTTCCTTGTAACTGGCAACACAGTCCTGTTAAAAGAGATTTTCAAATGGGAATAAGTTAGTTTAGAAATTTGTGTCTACCAAAATAGTTGAATTATTTGAGTGATTGTGGATGTACAATAGGGTGCAGTTTGATCAACAGGAAAGGTGCTGGTTATCAATGAAGCAAAGTACAACTATCTTTTATTCCAGGAGTATTTCTTTACACCTAGAATGCTTTGGCAAACATTAATTTTGGACCACCCAGCATACTTACTGATTCCCATAGATAGTAATGTAATCTGGCCAGAGCTGCAGTTTCTCCTCCTTGAAATGGAAAAGCTGTTCTGTTATCACTCTCTGGAACTGTAAAGGAGGTCAAAAATACCCCTTTTAAGTCCATGGATTGGCAAAGAGGACTTCACTGAGAGTTGTGGTTCATAAGAATATCATTTATCATGGTTTATTTGGGATTCTGAACAGCAATTGCTTGCATTTTGCAGTTGATATAAAGATAGACAGACAGATAGATAGATAGATAATATTTTGTTATAGTGACAGTTTCATATAGCTGCAACTTGAGTGATCATCAATTTACAAGGGTTATTTGTTGGTGTGCAAATATCTTCCTAAAATATGCCCATCAACAGAATTTACCTTTTCAAAATCATGATTTGTGAATGAAAAGAAAAAACAAACTACGCTCACCTTTAATGCCAAGGTCTTCCATTTTGGGCAAATCACCCTGATCCAACCCCTCAAATAATGGTTTTAGTATCTCTGGCATCTTGATTGTACGCCGTATGCGAGACCGTGACTCCACTCTCTTACGAAATTCTGTGTACACATTTGGAAGCCTGTGATGGGATAGGATAGACTATTTAGGGCAGTTCTCTTTAGTGGTATTTGTCTTCTCTATGGTTAATTGTAGGATCTTTTTGCAATTACAGAATTTGCGCAGTGTCATTTACTGAACACAAAAATATAAAGACACAATTGCTTTGAGCAGTTCTAGCAAATTTTTTCCTTCATGGCATAATGTGATTCATTGCTATAAATACTTCAGACATAGATGTGAGTTCATACACATAGTCATTTGAAAGTCTGTAAGTGAAGCCTAAAACATAGACTGAAAGATTCAGTCGCATGCGGGCGCTACGGCGTACTGCGACCTACGTAAAGGGTCGTAGGTTGCAGTGCGCCGGAGCGCCCGCATGCGACTGAATCTTTCACTCTACCTAAAACATTCAAAACAAATACCAGTTCTGAAACTGTTCACAAATTTCAGCCTTTTCTGAGAAAGTAACTTTTGAACTAAACTCCAGTGAAAAAATTGGTTTTGTTCTCCTGATATGAATTTAGAAAAGACATTTACTGTGTTATGTTGAATGGCAAGTCATCTCTGTGATACAATGTAGAACCCCAGATCTTTTTAACAGGAACACCACATTTTTCCAGTGCAGCCTCAACATCAATCTCTTCTTTTGTGGCCTGACAATGAAAATGTACAACAGTGCCTGTTAATATGACCTTCATCCTAATGACTTGACCAAAATTTCTCAATTTTCCTCTATTATTGTAACTGCGACAATTTTATGATGATCAGCACCAACAAATTATTGTTTGCTGTCCATGGTAATGATGTTATAAAATATTGGAAAGCATCGAACCTTCAAGACAGTTACTTCATTTGTAACGCAATCAAACTATGATGTCTTACATAAATATTATTGCCATGGTGAGTAAAGTACTATTCAGAGAAATGATCACTACCTAATTACCTAATTAACACGGTCTAAGTATGTGAAAAAAATCTTGTAGCTGTTTCTACAGCCCGATAGATATACATTACCTCTTCTTGGAGTGCTACAGCTGAAACATTTTCTTTTCCGATTCTTCCGATAAGTTCTGATACAACAGATTCTGGCTTTCCTTTCCTTACGAGCAATCCACTGCAAAGAGCATATAAAACGTTGAATTATTGAAAACTGAAAAATTTACTAGGGAATAAATTGATGTGCTGTTCTTCAAGTATATCAAGCTGTCAGGTTGAAATTGAACATTTCTAAACTGAGAAATTGTAAAGTTCATGACTGTTTATCAGTTTACCCCAACTGAAGTGGCAACAGGCATACTGTACAAGTGTAGAGGTGCACAGGACATACATTTAACTTGGATACTACAGTATATGGAGGATTATCCTCCCAGTCGGATCCCTGCTTCCTTTATTTTTAAACTAATATCGGCACATTTGGCATATCCTTAATTTGTTTTGCATTTCAGCGCTCACCTCATAACATTGCATGCATCATAAATGAATCAGTTTTGATGGAAAAGCACCGGAAAGGAAATTTGAAAACTGACCTGTTAGCCTTTTGTAAGGTCTGTCTGAGATCACTGACACTCTCCAACAAAAACTTACATCTGAATGGTCCAGTCTTTGGAAAGTTGAAATGATAAGTCCCACCGTAATGTCTGGGATCAAAGCAATATAGTGGAACAACAAAGTCTGCATTGTGTTGAGCCCAGTGCAGAACCTGGAATGTGAAGTGCAGAAAAGGTTTTATTTTCCTTTCTTAAAATCTCAAGTACAGTCAATCAATGAGATGAACCATAGAGGTATAGGGCATGGTCTATGAGCTACCTCTATAATGAAAGATTCTGCAAATATTGTATGAAAGTCTTTAGTTGAGGATGAATTTCACTTTATAATAGAATGTCCAAAATACAGAACTTATCAAGATATTCTATTTTATCCACAAGTTTGTATTATCCTGGCTTTCTTGATTTGAATGACAGAGAAAAGTTCATGTATATCTTTACTCACAAAAATAAACTACTTCTTGCCAAATTTATTTCTTGTACTTTAGTTCCTCCCCAGCAGCAGCTTCATCCAGTGTATGTTGAATTTTACATCTTTAAGTTTTGTAATTTTTGCCTTACCACACTCCCTGAGTGTGTTGTTGACCAATAAAGTAAAGTAAAGTAAAGTAAAGTATAATTGTATCTTAAAGATAGCACCTCACCACCTCCATGGTTGTACCAATAGGGTGGTTCAACCACTACTGCAATAGCCTCATATATGAAGGCTGAAGTTTCAA
The DNA here is from genome assembly GCF_041260155.1 of Ptychodera flava. NCBI lineage: Eukaryota > Metazoa > Hemichordata > Enteropneusta > Ptychoderidae > Ptychodera > Ptychodera flava. The sequence goes on from NC_091941.1 coordinate 2,870,482, forward strand.
TTTCATGTATATGCAGTTCCAGAACAGTCAGCTCTGTTAGGTCTGTCTGTCAATTGACATTTCAGGGGGCCGTTCACATTACACAACAATTTTGCCAAATAATACATTTTTACAAAAATTAATTCTATTCCGTAGTTTGCTAACCCGAAGTAGAAATATTGGTATGATTTACTATTTTTTAGCATTCCAAGCTTAATAGCATAAGTTTATGCAATTTATACCAATCACACAATTTTGGCCTTTTTTTGGGATCCTTTCTTCTCCTCTTTTCAACAAACAAAAATATACCTTCGTTGAAATGTATGAAACTTTCACATTTCAACCTTGAAATAGTGTACAACAAAGTTCTTACACATTTGGAATGAGATCAAATTAGCTCTGATCATTACTTTTTACATAACTTTTTTAAAGTTCAATCTTTGAATTCCTGTCGATTATAGAACATCAATAGCGTATAAAGGTTGCCATTTTCCTTTAAATCTTTGATAAGAAATAGCGCTGCTTTGAAAAAAAAGTATTGGTACGAAACATGGGCTAAATCTGAATGGTCCAAACGTGGATCGCAGTTGTACAACATTCACCGTTATATAGCAGAGAATGCATAACATCCTGGTAGTGCGAACCTTATCCAGGGAGCTGGGTTCACAACGCGAGAGAGTGGTACGGCTCACAGTCGAATGTGAACCGATACACGACAGCCGCTGTGTGGTATCATGGTATGGAGGTAAATTTCTTGATTAGCAGCGTAGCCAACAACCGAATACGAACGACAAACACCTGGCAAAGTGCTGGAGGGACTGTGACCTGGGACGATACCTTGCACTATACATTATATACATACCTCATTGTCATGCAGTCTGAGATCGTTCCTGAGCAGACAGATTACTGTTCTCGCCTTTGATGCCATTACATTGATGTTTCCCTTACTTTCAATTTTGGTAATTGTGTCGTACGGTACGTCAGCACAAGATGTCTGTGATTGCAGTCTCCAGCGATATCTGTTGTAGTGCTGATCACAGCTGTTCTTTGCTTCACATGTATGACAACAACGCCAACACGTGTTCATTTGTTGTGTAATGGTAAAATTGTGATGTAACCCAATGAATAATTCATAAGTAGCTGACGTTGATCTTCAACAGCAGCAGCGCCCTCAATTTATGCACAGAAGAATAACAGTACCTATCGAAAGTTTGTCTTCCGAACGATAGCAATCGTTACCTTTTCACTTCATAAAGCAATATATCAAAAAACTAAAAGTATAGGCAATATTACGAGAAAGAGGGCCGTCATTATTTACCTGGGGGTCGGAGGAATCGGAGGGGGAGGTCACTGAAAAAATTGAAAGCTACAAAGGTGGGGTGCTCAAAATGTGGAAAGAAAGAAGGGCGGGTTACTCAATTGTTGCTGCGAAATAAATTGAAACACCTCTCAGATTGCACCATTGCACACATCACTTTCACAAAATTTTCGATGCGAAATGGGGGAACCCCCTCTCGTGCTCTCTCCCCTGGGGGGTGTTCTCACAGTTTTATTACTTAGTAAACACACCTCTTAGATTGCACCACACTGCACCATTGCATACATCAATTTCTCAAATCTTCCATGCACGACAGGGAACAGCCCCTCTGATTCCCCTTCAGCCTCTCGCGTGTTCCCCACCCCGTACTTTAAAATTCTGCCCAGACAGATATCCTTGTGAAAACCCTGTCATGATACCCATCCAAGTTAAACAATACTATATGGTTGGACACTGGTTATAGCGTGAGCTTTTATATCTATACTTTATTACTTTGAATTTCATTTTGTTGGTTTCACCTTTTTCAACTGTCATGAGATAACCAATGATAATCTAGCAGGGTAGGCCTACACTAAAGTTTACAAATAATTGCGTTCATATTTAACTTTATAAGTTTTTTCTTGGGGGGGGGGGTCAGTCAAAATTTCTGTGTTAGAGAGGTGGGTCACTCAAATTCATCATGGTTGGCAGGAGGGGGTATTCAGCTCATGGGATGAAAGATGGTGCAGATATCAACTTTGCTGAATTATTCCTGTCAAAGTTGCTATATATTGCTCGCAGCCATCCGTAAAAACAGATTATGTAAAGGCAAACAAGAGGATTATGATATTATTAGGGTCATGAAACAAGTAAAAGTTGACCAGGAGTGAAACAAACTCAATCACTGCTATAATTGGTATAATAAACCGAAATGACAGTGAAACTGAACTTTCTGAGAGCGTGCAAAGTGGCAGTTACACTGGCATTAACACCGTTGATATGACGTCACAGTTACGCATCACGTCGGTACATAAAGCAGTGTTTTGGTCTTTTATGACCCCCTTCCGAATATCTCCAGGTTACTTTCACCCCGAACGTTTTCATGGTGCCTTGGAATCCCCCTGCCCACGTGAAAAGTTTGACATTCCTTGCCCACTATTGTATTTTATCAAATCTAATTTAACGAGGGTAGCCTTGTAGATGCTTATCTTCCCCCTGGCCCTAAATTATTATTATATTAAACATACAAACTGATACAAAGCAGAACTCGTGAAACAAGTAAAAGTTGACCAGGAGTGAACCAGCGCACAATAGACAAATGAACGTAAACACTAAACGACAAAACAAATCGACAAGAAAACTAATTCAAAACACATAAATCATTCCCAATAAGCCTTAAGGTATTAAAGAAGCTTTTAAAACTACTCAATGAGTTACTAGAGATTATAATTAAATCAACCTGACTCCATTGTTTGGCACTTTTTACAGTCAATCCTCTGCAGTAAAAATCCTTATTTGTTATAGGAACCACGAACAATTCTACGTCTATAGATCTTGTAACGCTTTTATGATCAATTTCCGTAGAAATACTTTTCATATATTGATAACACGGGTTGACATCCATGGCATGGATGTCAAGTCGATTCGCATAACTGTGTGTTTAGTGTGCATGAATGGGGTCATTACCCGAGGGTCAGAGGTTGATTCACTTTTACTTAGGCGACGGAAACAGGGATGGGGACGTCATCTGCAGAAACCCAGACACAGTCCATTGAAGCAAATAGCAGTCTTCATTATTCATAAAAAGTACAAGATTTGTAGCATAATATATTAATATTCAGTGTCAACGTCAGTCATTTTTGACTCAAGAGTTTCACTCTATTTCTGTCCAAAGAAAAGTTCACTACAAGTTGTAGGTGAGTAAATCAATAGATTATGAGAATCTTCACCACTGTGCTGTCACTCTAATTCAGAAATGTTCTCCGTATATCTGTTACATAACGATCTTTAGATTGAGGAAATTTGGAATGAATAACAGGGTTGAAGATTCTCAAGAGAAAAAAGTTCCCGTTGCTTTTTAACCCAGCCTTCCAAAGTACGAGTTCTCGTTCTTGGAAGACATCTTTGATGACAGATTTTCACTTTGCTTCACCAGCAAAGGAAAACATCAAGTGATGCAATATTATTTATGAAAGCATGACAAGTCGTCTGTTGAATAAACACTTTCAATGCCTGGCACAACGCAAAATTTGGCGAATTTATTAACCTCGCATAATCATCGAAAAAGGCGATTGAACTGACAAGTAACTCGTGTTTTTTTTCTTGCACCACCTTGATGATGTTATGATAGAAACCTTGAAAATTGGAGGGGTTTACGCTCCCGTGAACGAACCAAGTTCGACGCTGTGTCGTAGCAAGATTTGCAGTCGCCCCGCCTATCGTTTTCGCAAAAGACGTCTCTTTGAATTAGAGTGGCTCAAGTTGGGGAAAAGAAAGGAACTATAAAGATTAAACCAGCAAGAAAAACGGTCCACATCATTATGTTTTAGTATTCAGTTCCTAAAATTATATGACAATCGGCTTGGAGAGCAGATTTCTGCATGTGACCGGGCTGCTGTGACAGGCCTACTGAAAATATCAGGTGTTCTTCATGATGAATGCGAATATTTTAAATCTTGCATCCTCAGCTGGCCAGGTCTCTGTATACGCAGATTTTTAAACAAATACGTTTTTCCGTATACTAATTATTCAAATCACAATTCACAGTTTTTTACATGATCACGATGTTTTATTCATGAAAAAGTGGCAGATGTTAGTTCGCATACCGATAAAAGTTTGGAATCTGATATCTACTAATTATCACAAGAACAATCGAAACAGTGTTAGCTTGTTTCATCAACAGAAGAGTAATTCACACAAACCAAGGTGTTTGTACTATGCAGAAATGTAAACATTTGCCAGCGCTACTATTTCATTGAATCAAGTACACGATTGTTATACATTATAAACAGAATACGAGTATCTGCAAAAAACATCAGAGTTATTCTGGAAGCAGAGTGTTCATAAACGGTAACAAATCTTTCAAGTCACAACTGCAGTATGAACCGTTCATAAAGCAAAAGTAATGGTACCATTAGTTACAATAATGACAATGTATGACAAACGATCATTCTGTCTTGTTCAATCTCACAATGGTCATTGTTATAATCATCTAGGAGTTTCATGACACACGGCAAAGAATTAAAGACTAATATTACAAATCACACAAGAAATGATATCTTCAAACATTGAAGACTAACATAATTAGAAGAGAAAATATTTCAAGTGTTCAATACTTATACCATGAATCACTGATGTCACGATATTTTCAATGCAGATAATGATAATTATAGATGACGTGTTTAGATACATGTCATTGAACTTGAAATTTTGATTCTTGGCTTTTACTCCCGACTGCGGACAATTAAGATTGTGAAATTGTCAACTAACGAAAGAATAACGCGACATTCTGGTATAGTTAAACAACAAAACACTAGCCACCCACCGTTTCTATTTTAAGATATCATCTGAAAAAGCGGCGGTCTTAAAATAGAGCCGTTCACAGAGCTCCAACTCAGCATTTGTCTACTTTCTATACAGAGGTTCCGATAAAGAGAATTTTGTTGAGTGTAATACAGTTTATAATAATAAACGATAGCGCGGAAAAGTTCACAATTTGTTATATGCCGCCGGGAAGGTGCTCTGACAGATATATTACTGACATATTCGCCATTCTTTCGGGTACAAATTGCCGTCATGAGCAACATCCCATGGGTAGGAACATATCGTCATCCCCGCCGCTAACATGTGTTATTATTTAACCAATCTGTATAAATCACAACTGTATAAAAGAAAGAATGTGTATCATGATAAGCCATCAGGAATAGAAAAAATTCAACCTTCTAAAAACTTACAAATCTTACGTTAAAAGTGATATTATCAGTAATGTATTTAATCGACAGACACGATATTCTTCATCCCAGACAAAGAATTCATCCGTTTGTCGTTTCATTCAACGAAGGGTGATGTAAGTTTGACAGCCCTCTTTGAGTCGAATAGTTCCAACTTCAATAATGTCGTAAGACTGACCAGGAACCCAAGTGAAATCAAACAGCGGCAACAACTTGGCGAAGAGTACTTTGGCCTCGATCTGAAAGATATTGGGAAATCAATCGATTAGTCAGAGAGACGTCGCTATTTTAAATACTCATTAGATTTCCGATAAGATGGTTTGGAATCCAATGCAACTTACTAGTACGTAAAACGCTTATTTCAGTGTGTTGACAGATTCTTTTTCATGCATTGGAAACAAACGCACAACTTAGATTTTTACCTCTAAATGATTTTAAGACTCAGTTATAGTCGCCATAAATATACTCATCAGCATCTAAATGAAACCAACTAAATACCAGTCACCTATGATTGAAATAGCGACGCTTTGAAATACAATATGGCTTAACAACATGAATAAAAAACATCTCTCCGAAGATTGGCGGGTAATTTCTTTTGGAAAGTAAAATGTAATAAGGCATAACTTATGGGGCTTTAACTAAGCCACGAGTGGTCAACATATGACTGGTCAAGTAAACAGTTATTAAATTAGCAGAGCTTTATCACTTTCTATAAACTCTACACATCAACGAATTCCCATGGTTATTTTTTTTTCTGTCCTGTGTTATGCAGGTGACTCATTTCTCCAACACTTCTCCGCATCTTTCTTATGGTTAATACACAGAGTTTTTCGTTGACTCTATACTGAAGAAATATTCTATTCGACATTGACCATTAAAATACCACAGACTGATTAAGCAACATTTTTGATATATATATATATAGAGAGAGAGAGACTTTAAAACCATATATTTTTGTAAATTAGGAGCGGTGGCAAATATCATATGTTTGAATTAAATTAAGGAAATGAAGGTACAAGTTTATTTTATTATTTATTATATTATTTGATGCTTCCGTATAATTGGTCATCATCATAATGAATTTATTTTGACTAGTACATTGTAGCGCATGATCGCCGAGTGTTCACATTATATTTTTTTCTTTAAAGAAGGGACGACTTGGATGGTGCAGAAGCCAACAATTCAAAACTGTACATTACCTGAGCGAAATTTTGACCGATGCAGTTTCTCGGACCAAGCGAAAACGGTATGTATGTATTGGGTACACTGTTAAAAAAATAAAATCATTTTAGTTTTTTTCTTTACGAAATCTGGAATCTATACTGGGTCATCGGTATTCTTCATCAAACGATGGTGAAGAATACGTTGATTTTGATGGAGACAGGTAGATGAACATATGATAGCAATATGCAATCAAAATCTTTCAAGCTGCAAAACTTAACTGGCCAAGGCGTTGTTTTAAAGGGACAAAGTCGGCCATTTTTTCATTAATTTTGTTTGATACCAGATACTATCTACATTGTTTGACATGTTGAAAGATACTGAATGAATGGGTGACCATGCATATATCCGACCCCCGTTTTAGACACGATACATGAAACCATCGCGAAAATGAATTAATGGTCATGACCATTAATTCCTTTTCGCGATGGTTTCATATAATTTGTCCAAAATCGGGGTCGAATATATGCATGGTCACCCATTCATTCAGTATCTTTCAACATGTCAAACAATATAGATAGTATCAAACAAAATTCATGAAAAATGGCCGACTTTGTCCCTTTAATCGACGTGTATCAGCGATAGGGCTGGATATAGTCTTGTTTACATTTAATCAACTTCAAGTGGGCGTGACAATTCCTAACTAGGGTACATACTAATTCATTGTTTGGGTTGTGTTTCCATTATAATGATGTGAGCATCAGGAAATCTTAAACTGAGTGATTGCCAACATTAAATAAATAGCGTTTTATGAATAGTAAACCAAGTATACTATGTATTCAAACACCAGCTAAATTGTAATTCATCAGGAATAAAGAAGAAACACAAGACATTGACATTGCAAAGTGTGGTGATTTGTTAATGTTTCTCTGTCTGACGTGTAAAGAGTAGCTGTGGTGTGTTGTGTAACTGAGAGCATGTGGCTGATTAAATGTAAACAAGACTACATCCAGCCCTGCTGTGTTAATGTACAGGGTATCGCGTGCAATATTCGTCTAGAAGTTATGAATATGATCAATAAATGCCATATATTTAAGTAAACTTTTTTCGTTATACAAGCCTTACCTGTGTCTAGTGTGTGCCTATTACTTTACCCTATCTCTGTATAGTATTTCAAAGAAAACAGTCCATATATGTTAATTGTCCTCTCTAATCCCCTTCATTAATTTGTTCTGCCGATCACTAACGTGGGGCTTATCGCCCTGACCAAATAACTCGTTAGCAGCTCATAATGTAGTAGAGAGCTGTTAACGAGTTATTTGGTCAGGGCGATAAACCCCACGTTGGTGATCGGTAGAACAAATTAATGAAGGGGATTAGGGGGAGCTACTAACAGATATTGACTGTTTTTTTTTTTTGTTTTTGTTTTTGAAATACTATACAGAGATAGCTTGGGTAAAGCATAGACCCTAAAATAGACACACACAAGACACGGGTAAGGCTTGTATATGAAAAAAAGTTAACTTGAATACATGACATTTATTGATCATATTCATAACTTCTAGACGAATATTTCTCGCGATACCCTGTGGCCTTGGCCGATTCAGTTTTGCAGCTTTGAAAGATTTTGATTGTATTTTCGAAAAGTGACTAATATTTGTTTTGTTTAATCAAAGACACTGGGGCGGAAAACCACTCCACTATAATCACGATAATGGTTAAAGGCATTGCTCGCGATCCCTGGGATCACCTTTGTTCTAGTCTGTAAGAGGATTATAGAGGTGTGATAGCCTTTTGTTTTCCATTGAAATTGTAATCTGGTGGGTAAATTTTCTGATGAGACAATCTGGTGCCAAGCATGCCTTTACAGCCTTTAAGTTATCACCAGTTACTCACAGTGCGTTGGCGTCACTGAAGCGGTCAGGATTGAAGGTATCAGGGTCTTCGAAGTATTCATCCTGTCTTCCCAAGCTGTACAGATCGATCTGGATGAGCGGATCGAAGGTAAAAATGAATACTTTATTCAACCCCGGTGTGCACCGATTGCCTTTATTATCGCCAAACATATGAAACCGTTCAAAGATTTACCCCCGAGATCAAGACAAATAAGGCACAGGACAAAGATTATGAAGAGATACATTGCGAAATTTGTCATAGCGAATACTCTTCTCTGATCAATATAATTTCATCAGGTATTGTCGTGCGTCTTTTTTTTCATTCGGAATTTCATTTTTATTTCCATCTTATTCAAAATGACATAAATAAGAAAAGTTTAAAATCATGATTGATGTTGGGGAGTACAGAACTCTACCAAATCAAACATAAATTCCAAAGTATTAACAAGAAATCGGGGGTATGGGGTAAATTACAGAAGCTAACAAGAAAATTACATAAAAGCATGGTTTTTGTGAGTTTCGTGTATGAAATATACGTACGAGTCTAACACCGTAAACAATTAATACTACATTACATTCTTCACTGTTTGTGGTAAGAAAAAGTAATCGGTTTTTATGTCCTAACAGTGGTTGGTCTATACAAACATGTTGTATTTATTTGAAAGGTTTTAAGTTGCCTTCATGGGAAGGTGTTATTTAGTGACATCTGTACAATCTTACATAATCCTTTCAGTATAAAGTCTTGAAAAAACCACAAACTTATAACAGCTAGAGTCGATTTGAGAAAAAGCAGAAATTAAAATATTTTTGGAAAATTAAGGTAATGCTATCTGAATACACAAATCCGATAAATTTTCTTTGTACACCACTTTTTAGCTAATGACGACTGCGAACTTGCCACTGATAAATAAATTTTCTGGGTCTGAGGTATCACGCGACACTTAGTTTCAACGCAAAATCTTACAGCATTAATTCAGAATATTTGTTATTTATTCAATAGTCGTTCAGTATTGTTATGAAAATTGATCTTCAGAATCCTACTACACTTATATTTTGTACAAAAATGTCATCGATTTATGTAAAAGACCCAACGGGGCTATGGCGCTGTGCCTGACCACGGCGTCATTATTTGGATTGATTTGTTTTTGTCATGGAACACCGTGTATTCAGTCTTACCACAGGCTACCCAGACAGAATGAATAAGTTTATTATTAAGTTTTTCTCACTGTTTTCTCTATCAGTTCCTCTCCTTTTCTTCATCACAGTCTCCATGGATATAGGGACTGTGTCTTCATGCTCTGAATGATCGGAGTAAATAAAATAAACGGTTATATAATCTAACCTAGCCTCTTATAAACCCTTTAGTCATTCTACACCCATTACAAGGACGTTTATCTCTCATATACACATCTTGTAATTAATTAGTCAACACAACTAATTATGCTAATCCGTGGACTTATCAAGAGTTGGTCAACATTGCAAAGATAGAGATGTAAATGAAAAAGGAGTAACTATTCCTATCTTTCTCGATGTTGACCAACCCGTAAAATCCCTGCAACCTAAATACTCACAGTGGCGGGCATATCGACTACGGGATCGATAGATCGAGCCGAAAATCGATCTACTTAGCGCCTTTGAGTTGTTCTATGGTAAACTGATTTAGGGAGCCGTCATTATTTACGGCCTGGGGGTCGGAGGAATGTGAGGGGGTCACTCAAAAAATTGAAAACTTCAAGGGGGGTTGCTAAAGATGTGGAGAGGAAGGAGGGGGGTTACTCAATTTTTTGTGCGAAATAAATTGGAACACCTCTCAGATTGCACCATTGCACACATCAATTTCTCAAAATTTTCCATGCGAGAGGGGGGAGGGACATCCCTTCTCGTGCTCCCCCTTGATTAGTTCTAACCGTGTAACTGGTAAAAGACAAATTGAAAAATACCTCTCAGATTGCACTAGACTGCATCATTGCACACATCAATTTCTCAGAATTTTCACAGGATCTGGACAAAACTGAACTGTTGTGAATTCATCCTTTATTGTCACAGAAAAATATATTTTAATTGACTTCAGTTCAATAACCATTTTGACATTTAAACATACCATATTTAGGCTTTTCATTAGAAGCTGGGCAGGTGGAAAAATGAAACAAGAATATCACCGATTTTTCCATTCCTGCATATTCATTTGTCTTCAATCTCTGGCAAACTGAGAACTGTTTTACACAAAATGTATTGTCATTGTTTGGTTGTTGAATATTGTGACTCAAACACTGATCTTGCAAAAATGTTATAAAAATATCAGTGTTCAATGTCATTTTAAACAGTTTTACCAGTGCAAAATAAAATAAATTGAAACACCTCTCAGATTGCATCAGATTGCACCATTACACACATCAATATCTCAAAATTTTCGATGCAAGATAGGGGAAAGCCCCCTCTCGCACTTCTCCCCTCAGCCTCTCGCGTGTTCTCCCCCTGTACTTTCAAATTCTGGCAAGTCAGATATCCTAGTGAAAACCCTGTCATAAACAATATATACTATATGGTTAGATACTGGTTATTGCGTATCAGTATTTTGTTGTGACTTTGAATTCCATTTTGTTGGTTTCACCTCTTTCAACAGCCATGAGATAACCGATGATAATCTAGCAGGGTACATCAGGATTTGAAAGGTATTTACTGTATTTTGTAAATTTTACAAATACATGTATTGGCATTTATTTTTTCTAAGTGGGGGGGGGGGGGGTCAGTCAAAATTTCAGAGTTAGAGCGGGAGTTACTCAAATTCATCATGGTTGGCAGGGGGGTTGCTCGAAATTTCGGAGTTGACCCCCTGCCGTAAATAATGACGGTTCCCTTACCTGGGACATATATGAAAGTTTCGTTAAATCCTCGAATTCAACTTCTGTTCTTCCACACAGAACGTCCTCTATTTCTGTTCGTAGTCTATTTCGAAAGTAAAGCAAAGAGAGTGTGATTTAGAAGAGAGCATTTTGATAAGAATGTTTTTTAAGAACGCTTTGTAGTTCCATCATAAGTTACATAGCCAATAGATACCCCAAGCCTGATGGACAAAGTCACCCCTAAAACCACCCTATGTAACTTTCATTATCATTTGAACGAACTTAAATGAGGTCATCCCATGGAACTTTTCGCATTCAAAGTCAACTTTTATATTTTCGACAGTGCTAAAAAACTAAAAACAAATCCGTATCAAAAATGCCACCACACCTTCAACACCAATGTCCTGGTAACAGGTGCACCAGTTTTCCAGATATCCCGGTGGAAGTGGACGGACATACAGTCAAACGTATATACATGCACACACACGCACACACACACACACACTCACACACACAGACACACACAAACACACACACACACACACACGCACGCACGCACACACACACACACACACACACACACACACACACACACAAAGAGACAAACAACCAAACATAAAGGCATACGGCGAATGATTCCTATTGCTCCCTATGCTATATATACGCATAAACACGATTGGAACTAATTTGGGATAATTGGATGATGAAGTAATGTCTGTTTGATCTGCAAATGTAAGCTCATCTGCTTTCCTTTTTAAATTACACGCTTGTTTTTATGAGTAATTAGTAATTTTGCAACAATCAGCTAAAGAGCACCTAATGCTTTCGAGAATTTTTTAAAATATGAAAATCCAATTATCCCAAATTAATTCCAATCGTGTTCATAGTAAATGGAGCCATAACAGTTCATTTTAAAAAGGGGGTAGAAAGAATGACAAGCGAGTCAAGAATGTTGCGACAAAGCTTGGGTCAAACTTGATTAAAAGTTGCAACGCACAATTGTGGAAATGATAGTAAGCTTGATCCTCATTAACTGAACTATAAACTTTAGAAGATACACACTTTACATATTATGTTGAACATTTTGCAGTGATTCTGTGTATTCGTTTTTCCTGAAGTAAGATCAAGTCTGAACTACAGCTGTATCCTTTAGCATTAAAGCAAAGAATATGACTACTATGATGGTTAATAAAAATGTCCTTTGACATATATCGCGCTTATATCTGCTTATGGTACCTTACCTGTCTAGAATGTCCTGATTTCTGATCAGTTCCATCAGCATAAAAGCAACCGTATTTGCTGTTGTTTCGTGACCTATCAGTAGAAAAGAGATATTATATTACCATGCCCTGTCCATTACGTTTTAATTGGTCGAGCTTAACCACGTGACTGCCCACACATACACAGTAATGGTTTGTTTTCATGCCCATGAATATGAATAATATTGTAAACACAGTAACTTTACGGCTAAAACGAAAATTGTGATTTGTACAAAGATCATAATCAACCACAAAATAAGTTTAGACGCTTTTTTCAAAAAAAATCTCCGGATTTGCAAAATTTTGCAGCGCGCACTACTCACTGACAGGTTCTGGGGCCCCGTTGTCGTTCGCACGGAACATTTTCGTACATTTTGACGGTTTTTAGGGGTTCGTTGATAATATAATTGAAATAACAGACTCCGCGCTGACCATTAGGTGTATTTATGGGCGTGGGCGAGAGGAAAGCCAAATAAACGGGCTTGGCAAACCTCGCCCGTTAATTTTTGGCTTTCCTCTCGCCCTTGCCCATAAATAAACGTTAACGATCAGCGCGTTGTCCGTTACTTCTATATTTTTCAAATTTGAAATGACAAGCAATTCCTTCAAAAGATGTTTAAGACTATTTTAGTAAAACGACAGACAATTTAACACGCTTTTTAAAGTTCCTGAATTCGATATATTGATTTACTGACATTGGTAATAATTTGTCACCACTCAGAAAATTGTCGATGTTATCAAGTACGTGGTATAGCGCAAAATATTTGTTTATCAAAGTTCGGCAAACCTTGATTTACAGCTCAAAATATCACCTCGAGCACAGGGATATATTCAGGGACAATTAGTACGAATATGATAAAACCACTGTGTACAAGTTTTTTCTGTCTACCTTTCTCTTACCTATACGCTCTGCTCGCTTGAGACGTGACGGACTGCCCACTGTGTCAGATAGGCATAGTAAAATGCGCCCTCTTTCTTGCTTCCGCGCGTGACCTGAATCCGTTGTGGGATTATCAAATCTGATTCAGACTCGATAATCCTGCAAAATATTCAGATTACACGCGGAAGCAAGATTTCACCGAAAGAGGGCGCATTTTACTACGCAGACTCTCACTCTCTCTCTCTCACACACACACACACACACACACACACACACACACACAGTGCTCAGTCCGTCACCTTTCAAGCAAGCAGGGCGTATAGGTAAGAGAAAGGCAGACAGAAAAAATAACTTGTAGACAACGAAACTTATTTGGTTGTTATCATATTAGTATTTATTGTCCCTGAAGAAATCCCTGTGCCTCGAGAACATGAACAAGAACATCAATTTTCAGTTCTTCGAGCAAAACACTGGTAGACAAGATAAAACCGTTTTGTAAAGAATCCTACCAGCAAGAAAAAGCGTGACGAACTCGTCTAGAATATCTTCCATCCCAAACTCTGGATTTTTCAAGTAGTCTGCAGAACATTGGAGAGATATACGCACAATTGTAACTTTTTAGAATAGTTTGATATTAAAGAATGAAGGAATAGAAATATAAACGATGTATAATGGTCTGGTGCCGAAGCACAAAACCCAAAAATTTCGGCCCCACAATGGTTCTTGGTGGTTTCTGTATCTTCAAAGCCTACTGAATCAGGATCTGCATGATGCCACCCTGGCACCCTTGGGCATTTTAATATATTCAAGATGGCCGCCAAAATATGTAAATGATATATCTCAGCTCTATGAAATGTTATCAAAATGATTTTGGTGTCATTTGCCAGGTAAACAGGGCCGAGGAATTCATTTCTTTCATTGCCCAACATGTGCAACCCTTAATTTGCATAAAAATCCAAGATGGTTGCCAAAATGACCCCCAAAACATGTAAAATGCCATATCTCAGCTCCACGAAAAGCTGTTGGAGTCATTGTGGTCTCCTTTGCCAGATAAATGGGGCTAAGTAATTCATATCTTTCATTGCCTGACATGTACTACCCTTAATTTGCATAATATCCAAGATGGCTGCCAAAACGACCTCTAAAAACAGGTATAAGTATCATATCTCAGCTCAATGAGAAGCTGTTGGAGTCATTTTGGTCTCCTTTGCCATATAATGGTCAAGCAATTCATATTTTTCATTGGCTGACATGTAAAACCCTTAATTTGCATAAAAATTTGCATACAAATCCGATTCCTGTTTCAGTGTGTAAGGATCATATCTCAATACACTATGCCACTGATTTTGGTGTCTTTCAGCATGTTTTACGGGTCAAAAAATTGGTATGTTTTGTTATATTTGCTATAAAATCAAGCATGAAAATCTGAAATGGATACTTAACAATCCAAGATGGCTGCTAAGCTGGTTTCAACAACATATATCAAGGTACATCACTTAAAGCCAAAATGACCACCCAATATCAACTATGGCCTCACAAATGGATGCCACAAAAACATTGAGTCGTATCTTAGCCAACCAAGCATTCTTGAGACCTATTTTGTTGTGTTTGGTCAGGTTTTATTGGTCACAGGGTTTTTATTGCTTGTTTCCTGAGCCGGAAAAATCTTACTTCTAATGGAGGGATTTTTATCCGCATTGCCGCTATAATGGTTTCCTAAAACATTACACCATATCTTAATTTATACAGCATCTTCGACACAAGGTTGTATGTGTTTTGGTCCGTTTGAGAGGTCATGGAATTCACATTTCCACTCATATAAATTATCAAACCATCTATTCACATGAATTACATTATTCTTTTTTAACAATTAAGATTCTTGTCTTTTGCTACTTTTGATTTCATGCTATCCCCTAAAGGTGTACCCTTAGCTTTGCAACCATCAACGCTGCTAACAATTTTACAGTTTCTGCGATACGGGCATCCGTAGGGGCATCAAGAATACAAATGTTTTTCGCTTGATACTCATCCAAACCACTTTGAACAGTTTAATTGCAGTACAATTACCCAATATTTAATTGAATTGTTGTTGTTTTTATAATTAAACATATATACACCTTGCTCCTCCGAAAGCAATCTTCATCACTAGTTCAAATCAACTACCTGACATCAAAAGGTCTATACTGATGAGCATGTGCATTTTTCCTTGTGTCTCCGAATGAAACCAAAAGTACATAACAGTGCTGATGAGTTTCCTATAACATCACTTCTCCGATAGATGAAATGTAGACTAACGTGTACTGTTTTGGTGACTTGTACAAGTTTTATTGGACTTTGATAAGAAACATACCAACAACAAAAAATGTATGCAGACAAAGAGCCACAACTGCTAGGTGCCCATGCTGTGTCTTGTTATGGTGCAGTGGCCTACATGCTCGCCATTGGAGCCACAACACACTAAAACTGCTCCTAAAAATAACGAGCATAACAACTTGCACACACATATATAACTTCGACAAGAAAAAAATAAAATTATTAATGAACATGTAATATCCGCATATATAGATTTACCCATATATATCTCTTTTTAATACTCTTCTGTTGTTGATTTTGCAAAACCTTTATTGTACTTTATGATCAAGATCCCAATTGGGATACGACTTCAATAAAGGCTTACTTTACTTCACTTAACTTTATATATATAAATAAGGAACGGTATAGTGAACAAAGATCCAAGGTCTCAAACGGATTTCTGTGACTTTGGTTGGCTGAAAGATGAATCAGTCAAATCACTTTGCACTTTTAGTTTTAGTCAAGGCTGACCAGCTCTTTCAGAAGTGCATAAATTCATTCCTAATGGCTGTACAGGTGACCCTCCATATTCCACAGGAAGTTACAGGCGGTCTTTAACTCAACTGGCTGTGACATTTGTATTTTCTGCTAGTATAATATAACAAGCAACTACCAATATAAATGACCCTGCTAATAACAAAAGCAATGAAGATGATGTTGTGCAAGAATCTGACCGAAACTTACAGTTCTGGTCGAAAACTTGTAAATGAGTATTTTTGGTACATTGTTACAGATAAGTATTATAAAACGGGCCACCAAATGATAAATGGTACGTAAAAAGTTCATGTAATGGGAAAAGTGTGTTCCTTGATACCTAAAATACGGCCAAAGATTAGAATCAATCTCAAAGATGATCATTTAAGGCTAAATGCCTGTTTTGCAACTCTTTTTAGGGCATCGATGATGTTTTGACTTCACTTTTGATATATATGTTGATTGTACAGTTTATATGCAATTGACCGTTCAAATGTATCCATAGACACAAATTTTGGTGTCGCAAGCTACTCTGTAAATAGAGACACGATATAATATTTTTGACACCATTATTAGCATTATCAGATAAACTTCCTCTTTTTGTAATGTTCTTGAAAGTATTTTCAGGTCAGATCACTAGAGATTCCAATTCTGTAATTAAGAAAACATTACCATACTCATCAAAATAGCTCTTAAGAATGCTTGATTGGTAAAAATGCAACTCACACCTCACTAAATCTAACATTGATGTGTGTATCGCAATTAAACTGCTCAAAGTGCTCTGAATTGTGTGAAACGCAAGAAGTTGGTATTCCTGCTGCCTATGAATGACACTATAGCAGAAACTAGAGACTTGTTTTTAGCATGACGGCTGTAAAGCTTAAGGTACAACGTCTGACGGGATGACATTAAAACTGGTTGTCCAAAATGGCAAAAGACAAGTATCTTCATTGTCAAATCAGAAAACCATGCCTGCAATGATAAAGGTATTCATAGAAGGCTCTGCTACACCCACTTGTGTTCATATATTTAAAGGGCAGCAATATTAAAGATCCTCTAAAAATGATCTGAATGACTAAGTTAGTGCAAAGATAAACAAGACCGATGACTAAGGTTGGCTCAAAGATGACCAAACAAGTCACTTTTATGCAATTGCAAATGCATACTCAGCAAATTTGCCTCGAATAACTGAAGGTCATTTATTGTGGTTGATTGGCAAATGATAAAATGACCATTCATGTTGTATGGAAAGATACAGTTCATTATAATTTAATTTAAATGGTTGGTTCGACAAATCATGTGAATGGAAATTTGAATTCCATGACCTCTCAAACAGACCAAAACACATAAAACCTTGTGTCAAAGATGCTTGATAAATTAAAATACGGTGTAATGTTTTAGGAAACCATTATAGCAGCAATGCGGGTTAAAATCCCTCCATTAGAAGTAAGATTTTTTTCCAGTTCAGAAAACAAGCAATGAAAACCCTGCGACCAATAAAACCTGACCAAACACAACAAAATAGGTCTCAAGAATGCTTGGTTGGCTAAGATACGACTCAATGTTTTTGTGGCATCCATTTGTGATGCCATAGTTGATATTGGGTGGTCATTTTGGCTTTAAATGAATATTTCACATTTAATTTAACGAAAAAACTTATCCTTCAGCCTTAAACCCTTAATGTATTAGTCTCTAGTATGCAATTTCAGCTGAGATATACCTTGATGTGTATTGTGGAAATCAACTTAGCAGCCATCTTGGATTGTTAAGTATCCATTTCAGATTTTCATGCTTGATTTTATAGCAAATATAACAAACGATGCCAATTTTTTTTCCGTAAAACATGCTGAAAGACACCAAAATCAGTGGCATAGTGTATTGAGATATGATCCTTACACACTGAAACAGGTATTTATTTTTAGCAATTTTTTATGCAAATTAAGGGTTTTACATGTCAGCCAATGAAATATATGAATTGCTTGACCAAATATATACCTGGCAAAGGAGACCAAAATGACTCCAACAGTTTCTCATTGAGCTGAGATATGATACTTATACCTGTTTTTGGAGGTCGTTTTGGCAGCCATCTTGGATATTTATGCAAATTAAGGGTAGTACATGTCAGGCAATGAAAGATATGAGTTCCTTAGCCCCATTTACCTGGCAAAGGAGACCACAATGACTCCAACAGCTTTCCATAGAGCTGAGATATGGCAATTTACATGTTTTGGGGGGTCATTTTGGCAACCATCTTGGATTTTTATGCAAATTAAGGGTTGCACATGTTGGGAAATGAAAGAAATGAATTCCTCGGCCCTGTTTACCTGGCAAATGACACCAAAATCATTTTGATAACATTTCATAGAGCTGAGATATTACCATTTACATATTTTGGCGGCCATCTTGGCGGCCATCTTGAATATATTAAAATGCCCAAGGGTGCCAGGGTGGCATCATGCAGATCCTGATTCAGTTGCCTCTGAAGATACAAAAACCACCAAGAACAATTGTGAGGCCGAAATTTTTGGGTTCGACCAACAATCAGGGTTTCGGCACTAGACTATAATGGCTTCTGTTAGGATCATGCCGAATACATCAAAAGAGTTCCATGCATTATTGTTCATAGCGAGATGAAGTGTTGCGTTGTGTTCTCATTAATTGTAACTTTTCGTGGCAATATTCTTATTACAAACAAATATTCTTGTTAAAACAAACTCGAGTAATGTGTACATTGTTAATCGCAAACGGTCGAGTGAAGAAGTGTGTCCCAATACAAGAGTCACATCTTTAACAAAGCACATCTAACCATACCCACCTGATGCTTTGAGCATATGCCCTATTATATCGTCTTCGTTCACGTATTCTCCATTCGACCTCGCAGCTAATCTCTTTTCCACCACGTCTCTTCCCGTCTTACGAAGGAAACGCACGGCTGCGCGCGCATCCTGTCGGAATCCTCTGCTCATGGGATTGAACTTAGTTGAAAGAACATCTATTAGCTTGCATATTGCTCCATTGAGATATTGGAAGATCCAACTTCCAATATCCATCGACAGAAATTCAATACCGCAAGAACTTCACTTAATGATTTATGTGCCATCACTAAACACTGGTTCAAGAATATCGTTATTGTGAATTGTTTTTTGTTCCTTGGACCAAGTAAATTATCTGTTTAATAATAATATCTTTAATGATGCCGATGATAGATCTGCTTTGATGTTTCATGATAAAGAGTAATTCAATTCCATGATTTCGACACAAGTCGTTGGTCCTTGTATTCAAACCCAGAACAACAAACCGCACGTCCAATGTACATTCTAGCGTGGACCATTGCAGTATTTCTAATTTCTGTCGCAATTTCAAACTACCTTCAAAGTTTACTTACCTTATCAAGAGGAAAGCGCACGCATCTTGTCATGGCAGATAAAACAAGTTGATTTGCTTTAAGGAAAGGGTTTTCGGCCTCAAAGATCACATTGTAATCAGTACCAAAACCCACCTGCATAAGGTAGAAAATTAATACAACATTCACTGACTTTATCCAGAAACTTCTTTTGACGAGAATAGAGGAGAAACGTAAACAAATCCATGACTCTCTAAAACATGTAAAAACAATAGTACGATATGATCCAACGAATAGAAAAATGTACAGAATAATGCTGATATGTGTTCTTCGAACCTTAGCAATGACGTCGAGACCCCATCTGAGGAATTCGTCCGACATAGACACAGCAGTTTTACAGTCAGTCTTCTCCCTCAGTTTATCAATTAGCAAGTCAACGCTGGCGTTGAATTAGTCCATTGAATGCTGCAGAAATCTTAGAAAAAAAATGCAATATTCATGTAAGTCGCACGTAAATGTAGACTATTAAATTTACACGCATATTCATGTATGGCATTTCTTATTAACAATGGCTGGAGGCGAATTTTGGTAAAATCCTTAAAAATCGTGGCAGAATGATGCATCAAGCCAGTTTACATTGACAATGCACGAATCATGTAATCGACGGCACGCAAAGAGATGACGATATGGAACGGTGCCAAAAGAACAATATAGCTATGCAATAATGTTGGTATTTCTACGGCCAGGAATGTCTAAATGATTAGATGAACTTTTCAAGCTCATGAATTCTGTCACCACTGTAGGAAACGTGCGATCACATTACTGATTGACTTCACATCGGGTGCTAGTGCGGCAGCCTTGTATCGATATAAAACAGCCTACAACTCTCACCAAATTTTAGGTTATCATGGAGATATGAAATAATTACCTACGATGAAAGGCTGGGTTCAAGAGGGACCTTCTCTTGGCCCATTTTTCAAAGCAACGTTGCGACTCCATACCATCGCCATATAATCGTTCGCCATACATGATGGAAAACGTATCATACGGTATCGGTCCTTTCGCACAGTTTACGGTTATCAAGAGGTGCTTCAACAAAAGAACACAATAACAGAAAGATGAACAGTTAGCGTTAACGGAATGTACCTGCATTAATGGTGTATGTAATTCATTAATCATTCGTCCATATCCTCAGTGCAAACAGTAGAAAGCAGATTCACTAACACCTTTAACACGTTTTGTTTCACAACATGCGCACACATGACCACATTTTTTTTGTAAATCTCCACCGTCAATTTATAATTCAGTACTTTGCATTTGGCATATTGTAATTATGAGATCACTGCCTTTCGATGACCGATAAAGTACGATATTGTTAAAGATGACATATTAATGTCATGTTTACTACTGCTCGTAATTTTTCGCGCTGTAATTTACATATAAAAAACTTCCAGACCGCATTCTAATGAGGAGTTCTTTCTAGAATTGTTATCATTTTTAAAAATTAACCAATGTTACCATTCTCTAGAAGGGATCCTGTAGCTGTAAATACCGCACGGCAAAGGCAGTTTGCCGGACTTGACTTTTAATCTGGAGAGACTTGGACCGACTGGACTGGCATTAGCCAGTACATATTATTGAATACCTCGTATATCGCATATTGCGCGCTCCATAGGATTCGATGGTAACTTGTTGATGACGTCGCGGGCCGCATAGTCATCATGAAAGTGAACCGGAACTATTTTCAACCTGACATCTCCGGGATTTAAAATTGATCAAATGACATGTTAAATAGGAAATACTGTTTTTACGAAAGTATGCATAAAATTCGGTAACCGCATAACAGTGATCTAAAATATATCAATGCGCCGTTCGATGATGAATATCGTTTTATTTTTTATGGATTTTCATCTAACATGAAAGTGAAGCCTGTGATTGTCATTTGTATGTAATCCTAAAAAACTATTCAAGAGAAAGTGAAAACTGTATTAGAGAGGCATGTAATAAAACATTCTAGCCCAAGCAACGGGTTACATAACCTCGTGGAAGGAGACCATTCGGCCTACAGGAATCCGACAAATGTTCACCTACATAATATATATTATGGCCACAACAAGGGACTGTCTATACCCGAGGATGGTAAAGCAAATGGTCTTCTGCCTCTCTTAAATAGTTTTCACCCAAAAAAATTTGGGTTTACATCGCAAATCAATCGCAGGCTTTAGTTCCAAGGTTGACGAAATGCCGTTGAAAGACCAGAATGATTTTCGTCATCGAACAGCGCATTGTATGCATAATCGTGCGTGTTATGTGTTACACATGATCTTCCAAAACAGTATTTCATAATTTTATAACTCTAAGATCCCAAAGTTGTAAAGTTGAAAAAAGTTCGGGTTTACTGTCAGCCAAGTAATGAGTATGCAGTTGCTACGTCATCAACAAGTTTGTCTTTCTTGTCTTGACTGCCTTTCTGAAAAGCCCCAGGTCATAGACGGCGCCCTCTGAATAGGCAAAAGTTGCCCTTGAATCCTATGGAGTGCGTGACGTCCGATATACGAGGCATGTGATAAGGGAACTCATTGGATGTGTTGCGCTCGTAGCTAGGAGAATTTACGAGTTGAGGTACCAGTCTGGATCGTAATGCTTTCAGAAACTGAAGCTGACACACCAAGATGTAGATTGTAACACAACCTTGTACTTTATTGCAAGATGGCGACCGTAACGTTACCGTCCAAGGTCTGATCTCAAGTCTCTCTAGTCTAAGCTCTCTACAAAGTTAAATACATATTCAAACTTACATAATTACAAAAGTTATCATGTGGTAATTTTCCCGCCAGTCTTTGATTGTTTCTTAAGATTAAATAAGATCACACCATGGAATATCCCGTTCTCGATTGTTCGCAATGAAATCTCAACCAATAATCACACTATCTCCTATCTGCTTCTCGTACGATCTGAGTCAATGACCTTCACACGCCTTGGCCACGTGAGGACGCTTCAAGACACAATCTCTACAGGGAGGGGCGTTACAGATATTCAGTGACATGTCTGTCTTGCTTCGTATTTCAAGTAATTTTATTCAGAGACCTTTCATATCACAGGAGTTGCTATGGCGAGGTCAGACAAGTATTACAATTTCTAGTTTAAGTTGTTAAGTTTTTAATAAATTACCTTCGTAAGAAAAATTGATGACTTTACCCGTACTAGCTTTTTCTGTCGTAACAAAACCAAACATAAATAATTGATAATTTATGACTTTTCATCTGAAACTTGACATCATCATCATCTCACGGCCGATGGCTAAACAAAACCAACAAACAGATCGTATTGCTTCCTGTCATCTATATGTTTACGCAAACCGTTTTTACATATTTAACATAATTACCTTTACGGCCACAGCATCCGATACAATCACCATATTTCGGTGTAAGAGGGCGCATGAAAAAACTCGACCATGTTTCTTTGACCTGTAAAGCAAAGACGATGACGTCATACACACAAATTGACGATCACATTTCCAACACTGCAGTTGTAAGCAAATGCTTTATGAGCAAAATTTAGTGAGTTACTGAGCAAAGTGTACACGTACATACATACATAGATACATAGATACATACATAGAAACATACATAGATACATAGATACATAGATACATACATACATAGATACATAGATACATAGATACATACATAGATACATACATACATACATACATACATACATACATACATAGATACATAGATACATACATAGATACATACATATATACATACATGCATACATACATAGATACATAGATACATAGATACATAGATACATAGATACATACATACATACATACATACATACATACATACATACATACATACATACATACATACAGACAGACAGACAGAGACAGACACACATAAATATATAGAGTTCAACGCATTATATATATATATATATATATATATATATATATATATATATATATATATATATATATATATATGGCATATATATATATATATATATATATATATATATATATATATATATATATATATATATGCGTGTAGGGCCCGCCTGTCTTCCTTCCTTCATTAAATCTTCGAACTCCATTATTCATTCTTTCATTCCGAATGTCTGTGAACGTTGTAGGCCTGTTATAGTAAATTCTTCGTCCGTCGGACTCGTGAAATGCAACAGAATCTCGTACTGATGAAAGAGGTCGGTGTATGCCTGAATACATCAGAACCTTTCCATGTTCTCAGTTTTAATTTCTCAAATAAAGTTGACTTACCATTCATGCACTATCATACAAAATATCTTTCCATCTGCAAACCCTCTCTGTATTTCTGTCAAGTTGCCGAAAATGAAACTGGGGATGAGAAACAAATAAACATGAAAACAATAGCAGTAATGAATGTGCAATATTCGAGCACTGTTCTTGAAAATGTGCACCAAAAGATCCTTTCAGTATTTTCAATATTTCCTATGTCAAGTTGCTTTTAGTGACATCAATATTAATTCAGCCTTTCCATCAGAAATGGGAAGATTCATTGTAGACAAAGATGCAAGTGCAATCGGTTTAGAGGCGGTATTATACTCAGAAGTCGAAGGAGTGGATAATTCCATCACCTTCGCTAGTTCTGTACTCAATAAAACAGAGAAGAATTATTGTGTGACCTCGAAAAAAACTCTTAGCCGCAGATAATTATGTTAAGTACATGGCAGGTCATTCGCGAACACAACTGACCATGATTCACTGGTCTGACTGCTCAGTTGTAAAAGTCCCATAGGATTGTCAGAGTTGACGAGGTGGCTCGAAGTTTTGAGTCAATTTAAGTTCAAAGTTGTTCATGTTGTAGGTAATAGAGACCAACATGCCAACGTATTACGTTGTATTCCGATCGTGCAACTGAGGTCAATTTAAGCGATATAGTGATAAACCCTGAGACTTTCTCTTTCTGAGTCTGAGAGGGCTGAGAAATGTCGGTTGGAGGATCTTGATACTTCGATTGATTGAGGGAGTTATATACATATGCACTTATAACCGACCAATGACAATTCTGGCGAAGTGCATACATACCAATACTAGCGTATAAAGAAATGCCCAGGTATAGCAAGTTTTTTTTTTATATTTGGAAAATTGATATTAGTTTGACATCCCATTTGTAATGAACTGGCATTTTTAGTGGAATTCCAATATCATATTCCTTTTACCTCTTTGTTGAACTAAATACACTTCTAAACACCGTACTCTAGCCAAATACATTCATTTCAACTGTCAAACAAATATAAATGCACAGATTTAGTCAGTTTTGTACGTTAGACAATCGACACTTGTGAATAACAGTAACATTCCTTGCACGCGTAGGCACTTTCAATCACCTCCTCAAGTCAGTACATTTCAATTTGCATGGCAGCTAAGGGGCTGACATATGTATGCATATAGCCTTTATTAGCTCCAACTTCAAATGTGTTACTTCTTGACGAGAATCCTGCTGAACTTGCTCATGCAAATGAAGAGAAAGACTGGAAAAAGGAGGTGCATCACCAGCAGAAATCCGCTCCAAACTTCCTAGAAGAATTGAGGCAACCAATGCAGATGCAAGGGAAGAAAGTACTACTAATGGTGTTGGGCGTGAAAGATTTTTACGCTACGAGAATGAAAATGCCAACCAGTACTGGAGTCTTATGCTAACTTTACAAAATGTGACACTCATCCTAGGGCAGGTTTGTAAAGAATGACCCTCCTCCATTCCGCCGACACTTCTCCACATGATAAATGGAAGCCTCCTTAATTTGTGAAATGGTTGGGTATGGACGTGATCAGCGCTTTTGGATGAAAATGCGATGGATCAACATATTTTTTATGGACATAAGTGTCCTGACTCTAAACTATTGATTAATTTAACAAACTGTCGGCCCATTTTACGCAACTCTGACCCTGTCGGTGACATGTATATGCTCTGAAGTGGCTATGGTATGGGGTCACAGTAAACAAGACGTCACAGAGAAAAACGAGCGGACTATAAGATTAGCGATTGAAAGAGGATTCCTGCCTCTGATCAGTCTTGTACAGCTTCGAAAACAACAAAAACAACAACGATGACGACATGGTTTACATCACTGATATTTTAAAAGTTGACTTGGGTATTTTACATTACCTGCTATGCTTTGGTCCGGGCATATGTGCATACTTTAGGCGGATATAGGTTATATAGAGTAGATATAACAATCCAGTGATAACCAAGGGTAACAGAATAACCACACATATACCGACGAGCAGGTACAAACCCAGGGTGAATAGGATAAATGACATTGTCGGTAACTGTACGTACTCCAGTCGACAAAACCTAAAATACACTGTCACTCTTCGCCTGCCTTGCACTGTAGTCAACAGACGATAGAATAATATATAATACTTGGTCCACAATCCAGGCACTAGTGGTACGTGTCGAATACAACTGGCTGCGAGTTGCTCGCAAGGGTTCTTTCATTTTTTACTCCCAGGTGGGCATGAGACAAGTAATTTATATTTTCCCAAAACACCAGCGGCCGTTACAATAACCTTCAGAACTTCAATGGGGGCATCAAATCTTTAAAACACAGTGTAGTAATTAAAACACTGTTGTATGCACATAGGGTACGGGTGGTCCTCATTTGCTTTACCGAATACTAGCTACAGAAATGAATACATAAATACTGAGCATTAGATATTTTCATGGCACGTGTGTGAGTATTTTAAAAGTGCACCAAACTACAATGAAAGCACAAAGATTTTATTAGAAATACATGTAACACGGTATACAATCACCCCTCTTAGTTTTCACCCAGTTAAGGGATTCCTTATCGCTACAAGAACCATTTACTCGGTGCATGGACCTGTGTTGGACAAAACACCTTCATTTCCAACAAATTTTTAGTTGAACTCAAATATTTCAGAAATGTCATAAGGTACCGAGGTACGCTGATAATTGTATCGCTTTCTGTATTCTGACTTCTGGAAAAGTGAACAACACATGACCTCTGTTTGTAATATACGCCTGTGCATTAAAACGGCGAAAACGCACAAAGTACACTTTGCAGCCAGTAAATGTATTTAAAATTTCTTAATGTGTTAATTTCTTGATGAAACCGTTATATAGTTTGGATGAGCACTGCTATGATATGCATTTTTTTCTTTTTCCTAATGCAGTGGTCGACACATACGATATTTGTTTAATGGCATACCAATAAATCTTTCACTCTTAAATTTTGTGTATACGGCAAGACAAAATTTAGCGGCCTACATTTGCATGTATGATAGAGCACCATAACACCATATATTAAAATAGTATTTTTCAAAGGAAGTATTTTTAATCGTTTGCATATTTGCACGTACTTGGGCAGGACGCCATGGAAATAGGCCTAGAGTTCTCGAGCTCGAGCGCTTATTGCCTACCTCAGACTAAAAGTAGCTCATCGAAAAAGACAACAAAATACAAAATCCTCCACGCACCCCTAAAAGTAAATAATGAACATTTCCTAAAAGTTCATAAGGCTATCACGCCGAGCGGTTGAATGAGGCTGG
The DNA here is from genome assembly GCF_041260155.1 of Ptychodera flava. NCBI lineage: Eukaryota > Metazoa > Hemichordata > Enteropneusta > Ptychoderidae > Ptychodera > Ptychodera flava. Next base: position 2,897,476 of record NC_091941.1, read on the forward strand.
GTCAGGGTACAAGAATATCACGGAAGCCAGGATAATTTACATATATCTATGTCAAAGTGAGTTGACCTTACGCGGATGCCATTCACAAACGAATAAAGTGGTACTGCCCTTTAGCTATATTTGAATTTTGGCCAGACAGCAACACGTACAGGGGAGGGGCAAGAGTCGTGACATTTGGATTCGCTGTCTGTCACTTTGTCTGCATCGGGTAGTGCCACTATAGACGATGCTAAGGAGATGAAACACACCAACAAGCTGTTTTGACACCGACAAGTGTACGAGAGTGTACTTAGAGAGACCTCATCTCATCTCATCGAATGTAAACTCATTCTGCGCAATGGTTGTGAGCAATATTTGCTGCACGCTTTTTTCGAGTGACTGAGGCCTGAGGTTTGATGTTGAAAGAAATGTTGGATTGCATCTCCTGTTTTAAAACGCACCATTGCCAGCCAAAGTCGTCATCATCGTAATACTTGTACCCAGTGATTTATACTGCATTATACTGCAACCTCACACGACAATCTGCATAAAGCAAACAGTACGTTTAGCTTTGGGTATGATTAAAAAACTTCGGGGAAAATAAATTATCATGTCTCGAAAGCTTTAGTGCTAGTGAGTCTCTAATCTGATATAACCATTACTTTCGGTGTTTTTCTTCATTGACAATTTGAATGGGCGTTGAATTTTATTGAATTGAAACGGAAACCATGTTTCAGCTCCTAGAAACAAACAGTGTAATGCCTTCCAATTATCCCCATGATCTTTGAATACTACCAAACAGACAAAGTATCTCTTTATTACCACAACAACATCCACATCCATATGAGATGAGGATCTTCATTTTCCTTCCACAATGAGCTCTATCGATCGTTCATCTTATTGCACGAAGCTTGTAAATCACTCACTTTAATTGTGTTTCAATGGAAGAGCTTGTGTAGTTTAGACCCCTTTGGGAAGTGTTAATCATCAAGTCGATGAAATTTCTTGCCGATGTTAGTTACGACATTCTTACTGAAAGGGGGTTCAACCAAGTGATGTTACGTTTCCTGTTATTGTTCCTCCTCCTCGTGTAGATTCTCGATCCGATTCGAACTCACAACGCACAGTACCTAGCGAAGAAAAGGTCAAAACCATTCAGCTAAATTCCAATCCTTAAAAAAGAAGTGGTTCAATAATAGTGCTAAGCATATCATTATCGACTGGGAAACTGTTAAATGGACCATATCGGTCCCATCTTGCCGTATTACAGATGCGCAAAAGATTATGACCATCCCCCAAATGCTTGGGCAAAATTTAATAACCCTTCAAAAACTGCTTGAGCGAAAAATGACTCCTCCCCGGCAAATTCTCTCCACTTCCCGAGCTAAAAGCTTTCACTTGTTCAGTTTCAACGCTATAATGGCTATATGGACTTATTTCAAGTGATCATTAATAAAAGTCCAGCGATAAAGGATGGAAACATGAGTTGTAATGATATTCTCTTCAGCCTAGCCAAGATTTTAAAAATAACATCAATGACACTTTGTTCACATTTGGTTAGGGAGCGTTTTTTCAGTTATTACGCCTGAGGGTGGGCCGGCAAAATTCAAGGGTTATGAACATCTTGCCCTGGCAGCTCTGAGGCTTGTCTTCTTGTAAATTGGGCCCACTGGGGGCAATGAACAGTTCCTCTTACTTACATATTAGAGATATGGTAAGTTCTGAAAATATTGTAGAAATAACGGACGACGCGCTGACCATTAACGTTTATTTATGGGCAAGGGCGAGAGGAAAGCCAAAAATTAACGGGCGAGGCTTGCCGAGCCCGTTTATTTGGCTTTCCTCTCAACCGCGCTCATTAATAAACGTTAATGGTCAGCGCGGAGTCTGTTATTTCAATTATATTATCAACGAACCCCGAAAAACCGTCAAAATTTAAGAAAATTTCCCATGCGAACGACAACGGGGCCCAAGAACCTGTCAGTGAGTAATGCGCGCTGCAAAAATTATGCAAATCCGGAGATTGAACACAATGGATTTTGATTAAGCTGACAAATATTGATGACAAGGATTAGTATGTACTTATTTAAAATTTTTTGAAATGTTAGCTTTCAACACATGCCTCCAATGTGAAAGAAACTTTTCAGAATCAAAAAGTTAATCCTAAAAGAATTTATCGAAAATCTCTCTGGACCTCCTCAAATCAAACTCTCTTGGAACATTAATAGTAGAGCCTTGAAAGCACGGTATAATGTTGATGTTACATTATACACAGATGTTTCGAAAGGGCACCCTTTCATATATTATGTATGATCTTTGAAACGGAATGGAAAGTGGACAGTCTGACATTTGTTTCAAAGTTTCACGTGACACATGACATCGCACAAGGAACACATATAATTCATAATTTTCCTGAGAAGATGAGTGCTCAACATGGACTTGGTAAACTGTCTTATAGTGCTTGTTACCAAAGGGGCTGCATTCAGCTACAGCCAAACTTTCACTTGCTATTTGAGGAAGTTTTAACTTCTTCAAGTCCATCGGTCTTGAAAGTGACCTGATCTGAGAAGATACAAATAAATGGTGTGTAAGATGTTGGGATAACAGATTAAACATAATCTTGCTTAAACATAACTGAATGTTTACCTTTGTGCCAACAATTCATCTGATCCAAGAAAAAGTTAATACAATGCTGTCATCTAGAATCACTACTTTGTGGTAGTCATGACCATTTGACTAAAACTGAATGACGGTGTCCCTAAGAAGCTACGAACAAAAGGTTACAACAACTTGACATGATACTCACAATAATGTCTGTTATTTTAACAGAAATGATAATAAAACAGTCAAAACATTCATATATGCAAACTTTAAACTCATTAAATAAATCTTACACAGGTACAGTATGTCTCCACGGCAGTTTTCATAAAACAAAAGCAATATACGGCTGTTGTTTTTTTGAAACTTTGCTCCAAAAGTGTAAAACTAGGGTTAATGATACCAAACTCCTACTTGATCACAACTGCAACGACAGAAGAATACTTCAAAACTGTAGGGCAAAAGGTTTGCAAGACTATTTTTTGGACGAAAATTAGACATTCGGTCACCAAGGTTCGCGTTTGTAAATTACTTTAATCAGTCTGTATGAAGCCATTGCTTAACCATAAAACAAACTTGAAGGGTTATCATTTGAGTTATTTAAAACGACAAATTGATCAAATTTGCCAAAATGTTACATGTCAACATCATTTCGGCAACCTTACTGGTTGCTTTAGATTTGAAGAATTTGGTGTTTTAACTGAATCAATGAACAACAGACCTACAATGCACTATGAAATAACTTTAAGCTCCATGAGATATGGCCGCTCAACTCTCATTTATATGCTAAGAATCATTTCATTTCTGTCTGAGGATTTAATGATACATGGAACTTAACTAACAGATACTATTACTTTGTACTCGAAGTAATTTGTGTTATTATTTATAACGCTCTGCTTTTTAGCATCGAGCACTGTAATTTCCCACAAGGACATCCGTATACTTCGATATATATATATATATATATATATATATATATATATATATATATATATATATATATATATATATATATATATATATATATATATATATAATGCACACATACACATGCACACACAGAGTTAATCACCAATATCATAGAGGGCAGAGGAGTTATTTACTGTAATATGCTTTAATTGTAAATTAAAATTGAAATAAATAAAGACAACGTACTCTGTGGGTTCAATTAACAGGTCAAGAAAAGAGTGTAATTTCAAAACTTACTTTATAAGAGCTAATCGTTTTTAGTATGCAATCTGTATTGAGAACAGAAACTTCGATGTTACTTTCTTTGTTGATGACATGTCCAATTTTACGAAGGTTTGTGTGGCGTTATGGCAAAAATACAACATAATTGACCAAAAGTATATGAAACAGAATAAGAACATTACTTTATTCTGTTTGAACAGGTGATAACAAGCAGAAAAAAGCCTTGGCACTTACGTTGACAAAAATAAATTTTACAAGCTGACGAAGAAAAATACATGTCATTCCACGTTCAAGATGTAACTTTTATAACACTTTGAATAATGGGAAAATAGCTCAAAGTTTAAAAAATATGGTGTTATATGAAGTGTTTACAAACAATTTTGGACTTTGTAATTACATACACGTAAACAAGATATTTGATTCTGGAATTTCACTGAAAAGTTGATTCACTATACAAAATGTAGTCTATGAGAAAACTATGAACAATATTTTTCCTATATAAAACTACCTAAATCTGTGTATTTATAGACACTTAATAATTGATATTAATGTACGTGATTAGACTAGGGTGGTTACAAGTCCATGTATATGCAAGAAATTTGATTTTGGAATTTCCTCGAAATGTTGATTCACTATACATTGTAGTCTATGAGGAAACTATGGATAATTTTTTTACAATACAAAATGAGCTAAATCTGTGTTTTTATAAATGTTTGATAGTTGATATAAATGTACTTGATGATAATAGGGTATTTGAAAGAGCAGATGATGTGAACAAAAAATATGATATTTGAATTTCATGCAAGTGATTATTTGTAAAGCTCAAAAATGATTCTTTGAAAGTTCAGAAGTTCAGAAGTTGAGAAGTTGTATGTCAATTAAGATATCATTTATACGGACTGTCACGTCTGGGTAGGGTCAGTGTTTTTGTGCACGAAAATTGGGAAGGGTCACTCTTTTTCTACAAACGCTTTTGAAGGGTCTCTATACACCCAAGGGCTTTAGGTTGCAAAGGGTTAATGAATCAAATCAGATGAAAAATTTCTTTGGGGGCACATTTTACAATTTATGAATTTTGGGAGTGGTCAACTTTTGGAAACTTAATTTTGGAGGGGGTTGCTTTTTACGTTTCATTTGTAGCTTAAGTTCCTCCGACCCTTCATCTCCCCTAAAAACGAATGCTCACTAACAAAATTTTACAGCTATCAACTGAAGTATTAATCGTGCATAGAGCAAAATTATGGTACACTTAGTTAAAATAGTGGCAGTGTATGACAAACTTATCCATCCCTCTGATTCTATCTCACAATGGACAGTTTTATAACCAATAAGGACTTTCCTTACACATGGCAAAACACTCAAGACATATATCACAAATCACACGAGAAACAATATCTTCAAACGCTGAAGACTAACATCATGATTAGACAAGGAAATATTCCAAGCGTTCAAGACTTATACCGTGAATCACTGATGACACAATTTTTTCAAAGCAGATAATGATTATTAGATGGCATGGTTACATGTTTGTCATCGAAATCGAAATTTTGATTCTTGCCTTTTACTTCCAACTGCGGCTAATTAAGATTATGAAATTGTCAGTCAACTAACGAAAGAATAACACGACATTCTAGCACAGCTAAACAACAAAACACTAGCCGCAGTTTCTATTGTTAGATATAATCTGAAAAGCGATTTTAGTTAGGGTACGGCGGTCTTAAAATAGGGCCGTTCAAAAAGCTCCACCTCAGCATTTGTCTACATTCTAAGCTGTGACTACTTTCTATACAGAAAGGAATACAGGAATTTTCTGAGTGTGATGGTATCCATAATACACGATAGCGAGGGCAAGTTCACAATTTGTTATACACCGCCGGGTTTGTGCTCTTACAGGCCTTCGTTACGGGCATATATTGCCGCCGTGAGCAATATCTCTTAGGCAGAAATAAATCGTCACCACCGCCGGTATTTTGTGTCATAACCGTGTAATTAATAAGTCAATGTGTCATTACCAATGTATAATTTAAAAAAAAAAGTGTATCGTGATAAACCGACAGAAATAGAAGAAACTTTATAACTTTCTAAAAACTTACAAATTGTACGTCAAAAAGTGATATTACCAGTAATGTATTCAATCGACAGATACGATATAGTCTTCATCGCAGACAAAGAATTCACCTATTTGTCGTTTCAGTCAACGAAGGGTGATGTAAGTTTGACAGCCCTCTTTGAGTTGAAGAGTTCCAACTTCAGTAATGTCGTAAGACTGACCAGGAACCCAAGTGAAATCAAACAGCGGCAATAACTTTGCGAAGAGTACTTTGGTCTCGATCTGAAAGATATTGGGAAATCAATAGATTAATCAGAGAGACGTCGCCATTTTAAATTAAGGGATCATTTTGCTTTTTTTTTTTGATAAGATAGTTTGAAATCTAATGTAACTGATATGAAAACGCTTATTCAAATGTGGCGACAGAATGTTTTTCATATATTGGCGACAAACGCACAACTTAGACTTTTAAGACTAAATAATTTTGAGTTGCGACTCAGCTATAGACACCTAAATATACCCGTTAATGCCTGAAGTAAACCAACCACCTATGCTTGAAATAGTGACGCTTTGAAATACAATATGGCCTAATAACATGAATAAAAACATGGCTCCGAATATTGGATGATTGTTATTGTTATTAAATTGTAATAAGGCACAGCTTATGGGGCTTTAACTAAAACTCAGACAGGTTGCCTGCTCCTTCATGGGTTCCTCAGGGATCTATTTTGGGTCCGTTTTTATTCTTGTTATTATGTTAATGACATGCCCATCCATGTATCTCGTCAGATTACGTTAGCTCTCTTTGCTGATGATTCAAAATGCTTTCTTTCTGTTAAATCTCAGCAAGATTGTGTTTAACTCCAAGGTGACATTCGTGCTCTATACCATTGGAGTGTCAAATGGGGCATGTCAACAAAGTCTAATGTTCTCAGGTTTACAAGATCGAGAAACCCCTTGAACTTTGAGTATATTATGAATGACAAATATTCAGAGTCTGTTAGGAAATACTATAATGTAGGTGTTGATCTTACAGCCAACCTAGACCGGAACAGCCTTATCGATCGCATTTTCGTGAAGTCTAAGAGATTACGTGGTTTGGTAAAGCGTACTTGTGGCTATAAGTGTGACACAAAAACCATCAGAGTTCTTTATTTTCCACTAATTCATAGCCTCCGGGAGTACGGGAGTGTTGTTTTGACGTCACATTCTGAACAAAATCTAGTTAAATTAGAAAGAATTCAGAAAACAGCGAATAGATACATACTCCATTATCCTACTGGTGTTGATTGTGAACAGAGATTAGTTTCTGTTAACCTTTTACCCTTGTCATTTCGCAGAGAGGTACTTGACCTTGTGTTTTTTTCACAATAGTATTACGGGATTATATAGTATGAATATACACAAGTTTGTTGAGTTTCCATCTTCTAACATTCATACCCGTCTCAACGCTGATTCAACTACATTACAATTCAATCGTTTTAATATTCTTTCTCACCGTCACCTCTTTTTTAATCACATAACCAATTTATGGAATATTTTACCAAGGGCATTGAGGACCATTAATTTAACGTCTACATTTAACCGGGCAGTAAAAATGGTTTGGGGAACAAATTTAATAGTTCCTTTGATCCTCAAAACACTTGTACATGGACAATCCACTGCTTTTGTAGTAAATGTAGACCTACGTAAATTTGGTTGTTTTTAAAATTTTTCATTGTTTTTTAATTTCAATTATTGTATATTTCATGTCAGCTTTTTGTTTCGCTCGTTGTGTAGGGTGTTATGGGGGACTGACTTTATGTAGGTGTTTTGCACCTGTTTTGGTCACCCAATCCTATGTAGACCCTTTTTTAGTTTACGTTGGATAAATCTTAATAAAAAAAAATATAAGCCACGCATGGTTAACATATGAGTGGTAAAGTAAACAGTACGAACGACAATTGCAGATGTATATCTTTTTATAACTGTTCACTAAGCAGAGCTTTATCACGTTCTATAAAACGTTACACATCAACGAATACCTATAATTTTCCAGATTGTCTTTTTCTTCCTGTGTTACGGAGGTGACTCGTTCCTCCAACTCTTTTCCATATCTTAAATAAGGTTAATACACTGAGTGTATTGACTCTATGCTGACAAATTAATATATGCGACAATGACAATTAAAATACACAGATTGATTATATAATATTTTGGATATATAGTGAGACTTTAAAAACACATGTTTAAGTAAATTACGAGCGATGGAAAATATCATTGTAGCGCTTGATCGTCAGTATCCACGAGAATTTTGATGGTGCAGAAAAAAATATTAAAAACTATACATTACCTGAGCGAAATTTTGACCGATGCAGTTTCTCGGACCAAGCGAAAAGGGTATGTATGTATTGGGTACACTGTAAAAAATAAAATAAGTTTTCAAGTTTTTTCATTTCGAAATCCCGGACTCTGTACCATCAGCGGTATTCTTCATTAGAAGATGGTGACGAATACGTCGTATTTGATAAGGGATAGGCAAATATAAATCTGGTAGAGTATATTCTCGTAAAGTGACTAATGTTTTGTTTAATCACAGACACTGGCGCGGGAAACCCCTCTACTGTCTGTGGTTAGTTATCACCAGTTACTCACAGTGCGTTGGCGTCACTGAACCGGTCAGGATTGAAGGTATCAGGGTCTTCGAAGTATTCGTCCTGTCTTCCCAAGCTGTACAGAAAGATCTGGATGAGCGGATCGAAGGTAAAAATGACTAGTTTATTCAACCCTGGTGTGCACCGATTGCCTTTATTATCGCCAAACAGAAAATCGTTCAAAGATTTACTCCCGAGATCAAGACAAATAAGGCACAGGACAAAGAGTATGAAGAGATTCATTGCGAAATCTGTGAAAGCGAATACTCTTCTCAGATCAAGATAAGTCTCAGAAGGTTTCGACGTACGTAATTTCTTCATTCGGAAAGTTTTCACTTTTATTTCCTTCTTATTCAAAATGACATAAGTAGAAAAGTTGAAAATCATGATTGATGTTGGGGAGTACAGAACTCTACCAAATCAAACATAAATTCGAAAGTATTAACAAGAAATCAGGTATACGAGTTAATTACAGAAGCTGATAAGAAAAGTACATCAAACCATGGGTTATTTGGTAGTATGGTGTATAAAATGAACATACAAGTTCATCATTGTAAAAACATTTAATTAGTAAATTAAACGCTTCGTTATTGTGATAAAAAGTAATGGGTTCCAGATTCAAGTAGTAGTTTACGATATAAAAATCAAGAACAGTTTTTAAATTGCTGTCATGGAAAGGTGCAATTTACTAGTATCTATCGCGTAATATTTTCAGTGACTCGTGAAACTTAACAGGAGTCGATTTGGGAAAAGCAGAAATTAAGATGTTTTTAAAATAGTAAGGAATGCTATCTGAAATCACATATCCGATAACTTTTCTTTGTGCACTACCACATTTTTGTTAATGACAACTGTTAACTTGCTACTGATACAACAAATTTTAGGGTCCTAGGTATCACGCGAAGCTTAGTCTCAACGGAAAATCGTCCAGATTTAATCTTACTGTCCAAAATTTTGTTATTATTCAATGGTCATCCGGTATTGTTGTTAAATTTAATCTTCAGAATCCAACAAAACTTACATTTTGTACAGAAATGACATCGATTGATGTTGGAAGATGTTAAAAGATGTTAGAAGAACCAAACGGAGATATGGCGCTGTGCCTGACCATGGCGTTAATATTTGAGTTAATTTGTTTTCCTACAAAGAGCAGCGTATATTCAGTCTTACCGATATGTTGGAATTCGCGGGTATTCTGATACTCGGTACAATTTCCTCCGTTTTATTTTCTCGTGAAATAGCGGAAGCAGAAGGGTACATTCGCAGCGTCTCCTTGAAAACCTATAGAGACATAACATATTGTCGAATTAGCCCTTAGGTTGAATGACGACGCAAACAATAACATATGGTGCACAATTGTTAGGAATCTGTGCGCTTTCATCTGACTTTCTGAGTTAGAAATATATTTTACCCTTTGGTTTTACATTTCTTTATGACAAAGTCTCAGCACTTTTTACAAAATCGACAATACTGGAAGGCTGAAATATTCCATCAAATAAAACTTTTAATCTTTGAAATTTTGGGTGTATTGATGGCAAATTTGGTGTAAAATAAAAACATCCATTAATTTACAATTTTTTTTCATTTAAACTACAATCTTCACCGTCAAAAGCTTTATTGTACAATAAGAATATGAAAATTTCATTCACTGTATGAACTCGAAATGATGGTTTCATATATTGATTGTAAGTGCTTTTCGTGAAAAACTGACTTTTCATCGGATGTTTGTAGAAAATAGAGCATGTTCTGTGAGTTGATTCTTGTGCTTACCTAAAAAGCACTAACTTGAACAAAATGACTGTTTGTAACCCAAAGTACGTGTTTCTAAACATGATTTTAACATTGCTGTAAATTACACCTATTCACAGAATTATTTGTAAAAATAGATCGAGAAAAGGTCATCGCTAAGTTAAATAAACTGACTTTTCATGACCTCCCCTCCTTCATGGCGGACTGTCCAAAACTGCAAATGATGAAGACGCATTTTAATGTTTAATAAAGTCACAACCTATCTGGCAAAATTTGAGTAAAAAAATTTCAAAATACTTCCTGCCAATCAGAATGAGCGTCCCGTCAAAAACATCAACTGACCTTTTCGTTGCAAAATGAACATTTTGTCACAAAACACTGCATACGGGCAACTGTACCGTATATTCTGTCCAAGTTTTGACTGTCAAGAACCATTAATGACATTTTCCCGGTCGCAACTCACAAGCAAATCCTTGGATTTAAGTTCAATGTAGCTTTTGATTGAATGGGATAGTACTCCTTGACTATACTTGTTCTATGGTAAACTGATTTACCTGGGACATTTATGTAAGTTTCGTTAAATCCTCAAATTCAACTTCTGTTCTTCCACACAGAACGTCTCCTATTTCGGTTCGTAGTCTATGTCGAAAGAAAAGCAAAGAAAGCGTGATTTAGAAGACAGTATTTTGATAAGTACGTGTTTTAAGAACGCTCCGAAGTTCCATCATAGCAACATATTCAACATATACCACAAACCTGGCAGACAAAGTCACCCCTCAGATATCTATGTGTAACTTTCATTATCATTTGAACGAACTTAAATGAGGTCATCTCGAGGGACTTTTCGCATTTCAAAGTCAACTTTTATATTTTCGGCATTAGCGCAAAGACTAAAAAAAAGCCTTATCAAAAATGCTACCGTATCTTCATCACCAATGTCGTGGTAACAGGTGCATCGCTTTTCCAGATATGCCAGTGGACAGACATACATGCAAACATACATACATACATGCACACACATACAGATAGACAAACAACCAAACATAGTCATACAATTATTCATATCACTCCCTATATAAACTCGTTTTAAATGAAGCCAGAACAGTTCATTTTGGAAAAGGGGACTGAAAGAATGACAAACGAGTCAAGAATGTTACGACAAAGCATAGGCGAAACCTGAGGTGAATTTTAAAGCTACAACGTACACTTGTGTCACTTATAGTGAGCTTGGCCGTCATTAACTGAAATATAAGCTTAAGAAGATAGACATCTTACATATTGTATTGAGCATATTGTTGTGATTCTGCGTATACGTTTTACCATGAAGTAAGATCAAGAATGAACTACAGCCGTATCCTTTAGCAATAAAGCAAAGAATATGACTACTATGATGGTTAATAAAAGGTCTTTTGATATATATCGCACTTATATCTGGTTATGGTACCTTACCTGTCTAGAATGTCCCGATTTCTGATCAGTTCCATCAGCATAAATGCAGCTGTATTTGCTATTGTTTCGTGACCTTTTAAGTAGGAAAGAGATATTTTTCGAATTTGAAATGACAAGCGATTTCTTCAAAAGACTTTTAAGACTTTCATAGTAAAACGACAAATAATATAGGGAATATGACATCAGGCAATTTGACATGCTTTTAAAGTTACTTATTTCGTTATAATATTGATTTACTGATATTGGTAATAATAGTCACCACTTAGATAATTGTCGATGTCATCAAGTAAGTGGTATGGCACAAAAATATATTTGTTTATCAAAGCTCGGCAAACCTTGATTTAAAGCTCAAAATATTATCTCGAGGAGATGAACAACAACATCAATGTTTAGTTTTTCGAACACAAACACTGGTACTCAGGTATGTTAATGCATAGGCATAGGCTTCCATACATGTAAAATCAGTTTGAACATACTTTTAATCAGAACTGGTCAGAAAATTGTGGAAATTGCCTAACATATGTTTCGCATTTGATTAAGTTGAAATTTATCATAATATATTACCTAGGTCAGGTCACGTGACCAGGATCTGTTATTTTCCCGCCAAAGTCGTATATTGCAAATAACTGAATATTCCAACCGCTAAACATCAAAATATTTAAAATATTATGACCAATTAATGTAAAATGGGATGTGAACTTGTGTTAGAACTAGTGGCAGAATTTTGAATAACATTTCTTCACAAAAAACAACAAATACAATATTTTTGACTATTTACATGAATATTTTGAATATCAGAAAGATGTATAAATAGAGTTTCATGAGTGCCATGTATTTTTGAAAGAATATGATATATGTTGTTTCCAAAAGTGCAAAGAAAATCAAGAAAATTTAATGGGTTACGGTTGGAATATTAAAATTAATAAAGACGTAAATTTTGGCGGGAAAATATCAGATTTGGTCACGTGACGCAACTCGTCAAGATTTAGGAAGACATTTTTTTAAAAGAATTTAATGATTCCAATAATTAGGCCAAATATCAATCAAATCTGGTGGTTTTTAAAGATAATTGATCATTTTCTTACTTTTGGGCTTGACTGGGTACAAACACCCATGCATTAACTTACTTGAGTAGAAAAGATAAAACGGTTTTGTAAAGATTCATACCTGCAATGAAAATCGTGACGAACTCGTCTAAAACATCTTCCATCTGAAACTCTGGATTTTTCAAGTAGTCTACAGAACATTGGAGAGATGTACACACAATTGTAACTTTTTAGAATAGTTTTGTGTACGTAGTATTATGGCTCCTGTTAGGATCATGCCAGATACATCAAAATAGTTCCACGCATTATTGTTCATGACATTTAGGATTAGACAGAGCAGATCAGAGAGACGAAGTGTGGTGTTGTGTTGTTTTCTCGTCAATTGCATCTTTTCTTAGCAATATTCTTACTAAACGAACTCAAGTAATGTGTTTCGCCTCGCGTAATATCAGTTTCTTAGTGCTTTGTGAATCGCTAATGGTCGTGTGAAGTGGTGTGTCTCCATACAGTAATTATATCTTTGACAAACCACAACTAACCATACCCACCTGATGCTTTGAGCATATGCCCTAATATATCGTCTTCCTTCACATCTTCACCATTCGACCTCGCAGCTAATCTCTTTTCCACCAAGTCTCTTCCCGTCTTACGAATGAAACGCACAGCTGCGCGTGCTTCAAGTCGGAATGCTCTGCTCATTGGATTGTACTTAGTTCAAAGAACATCTATTAGCTTGCATCTTGCTCCATCGAGCTATTGGCAGATCCAACTTTCAATATCCATCGACAGAAATTCAATAACGCAAGAACTTCACTTCATGATTTATGTACCATCACTAAACACTGGTTCAAGATGGCCCTATTGTTGCGTTCATTTGACCTAGTAAATTATCTAATGCCGATGTTAGACCTGTTTTGATTTTCATTATAGTGAGTAATTTTAATCCCATGATTTTAACACAAGTTGTTAGTCCTTGTATTCAAAGCACAGGACAAACACCCACCTACTGTGTACATTCTAGCGTAGACCGTAGCAATATTTCTAATCCTTGTTGCAATTTCAAACTACTTAGTGATTTACTTACCTTATCAAGAGGAAAGCGCAAGCATCTTGTCATGGCAGATAAAACAACTTGATTTGCTTTTAGAAAAGGGTTCTCGGCCTCAAAGATCACATTGTAATTAGTACCAAAACCCACCTGCAAAGACAGAAATACAACATTCACTGACTTTACCCAGTCACTTCTTTTGACGAGAATGGACGAGAAAGGTACACAAATCCATGGCTCTTTAAAAAATAGTACGATATGATCTAACGAATACAAAAATGTACAGAATAATGCTGACATGTGTTCTTCGAACCTTAGCAATGACGTCGAGACCCCATCTGAGGAATTCGTCCGACATAGACACGGCAGTTTTACAGTCCGTTTTCTCCCTCAGTTTATCAATTAACAAGTCTACGCTGGCGTTGAATTGGTCCATTGAATGCTGCAAAAATCTTAGAAAAGAGCTTTAAATAAGAAAATGCAATATTCATATAGGTCGCACGTAAATGTAAACTAAACACGATATGAGCTAATTTTGGACATTTGGATGGTGAATCAATTCCGGTTTAATCTGCAAATGAAATTCATCTGCTTATCTTTTCAAGTTCCACACTTGTTTTTAAGATTAATTTGCAATATTTTTAAGATTAATTTGCAATATTGCAACATTCAGCTATAGGACACGTAACACTTTTGAGAAATTTGAAAAATGTGAAGATTCAATTATCCCATCAGTTCCAATCGTGTTACTATTGATTTACACATATACAAGTATGACTTCTCTTATGATAAAATGGCTGGAGGCGAAATTTCGGTAAATTATTAAAAATCTTGGCAGTATGGTGCATCAAGCTTGCATTGACAATGCACAAATCATGTACTTTATGGCACGCAAAGTGGTGAAGATATGGAACGGTACGAACAGAACAATATAGCTATGCAATAATGTTGGTATTACTACGGCAAGGAATATCTAAGTGATCAGATGAACTTTTCAAGCTCATAAATTCTGTCACCACTACAGAAAACGTGTGATCACATTTATTGATTGACAACTTCACAGAGGGTGCTAGTGTATCAGCCGTGTATCAATGTAAAAACAGTGTAAAAATCTCACCAAATTTTATGCACAAGTTATCATGAAGATATGAAATAATTACCGACGATGAAAGGCTGGGTTCATGAGGGACCTTCTCTTGGCCCATTTTTCAAAGCAACGTTGCGACTCCATACCATCGCCATATAATCGTTCGCCATACATGATGGAAAGCGTATCATACGGCATTGCTCCTTTCGCACAGTTTACGGTTATCAAGAGGTGCTTCGACAAAAGAACAAAAATGACAGAAAGATGAATAGTCAGCGTTTAGGGAATGTACCTGCATTAATGGTTTATGTTATTACAAATTATTCGTTCATATCCTCAGCACAAACTAGTCAAAAGGCAGAATTATTTACACATTTTGTATCTCTTTTGTTTCACCACATGTGCACAGTCACCTCATTCTTTGCACATGCCCACATCAAATTTATTATTCAGGACTTTGCATCTGACATATTGTGATTATGAGATCACTGTCTCTCGATGACTGATGAGTAATAGATTGTAAAAAGTTATGTAATGTCATGTTTACTACTAAGTTATTTTTTCGCGCTGTAATTCATATCGAAAACTTCCAGACTGCATTCTAATGAATAGTACTTTCTACAATTGCTGTATTATTAGCTTTATAATTATACAATGTTATAATTTTCTAGAAAGGATTCTGTAGCTTCAAGTACTGCACGGCAAAGGCAGTCTGATCTGGAGAGACTTGGACCGACGGGACCGACTGCACAGACATTAGCCAGTACATATTATTACATGCCTCGTATATCGAATGTTGCGCCCTCTATAGGATTCAATGCTAAATTGTTGATGATGTCCCGGGTCGCATAGTCATCATTTCACTGAAAGTGAACCAGAACTGTTTTCAACCTGGCAACTTTGGTATTTAAACATGATCAAATTACATGTTAAAATGGAAATGCTGTTTACGGAAGTGTGTATAAAAATCGATACACGGCATAACAGTGATCGCTGTTCGATGATGAATATCGTTATATTTTTTTCATGGATTTTCATCTAAAATGAAATTGAAGCCTTTGATTGTAATTTGTATGTCTACACTGTGTTGTCACTTCTTGTTAATCTAGAACTTAAGCTTTTAGTTTTAGTTGTTAAATTTTCAATAAATTACTTTTGTAAGACGAATTGTTGACTTTAGCCGCACTAGAGTTTTCTGTCGTAGCAAAGCCAAACATAAACAATTGATAATTTATGACTTTTCATCTAACACTTAACGTCATCATCATCTCAAGGCCGATGGCTAAACAAAACCAACAAACAGATCGTATTGCTTCCTGTCATCTATAGGTTTACGCAAACCGTTTTTACATATTTAACATAATTACCTTTACAGCCACAGCATCCGATACAATCACTATATTTCGGTGTAAGAGAGCGCATGAAAACACTCGACCGTGTTTCTTTGACCTGTCAAGCAGAGAAGATGACGTCATACACATACCAGATATGAATTCAAAATGCTCACGTGGCACCGTATATTGCAGCTGTACGGAAATTTAAACTTTTGCCACATGTTTACAACTTCATTGAAAGTGTTATGATCAACATCAAGAACGATATTCACGACCGATTAATTCTAAAGGTCATTAAGTATAAAAATACGTAATTAGCAGAAATAAAAATACTAGATTACTTTGACTGCTGTCATTTTATTATCATTATAAATATAGCAAATGTAATTGCCTTTGGTCAAGTCTATCAAGCTATATATGCTAAACTGTGAAAGCTTATTAGATATACAAATTATAAATTAGCTGACACGAAAATGCGAAACGACTTTCAATATTGTTTTAACCTGGTATGATCAATGTACATAGCATGTTTCGCCAACTTTGATCAAGTAAATCATGGTATATATCCCTGATTAGGAAAGTTTGTTAAACATTTAAATGAAAATGCTTAATGACTTTTAGACTTGGTTCAAGTCGGTGAATTTAAAAAAAATAAAATCATTTATAATAGTTTATCTTGTGTCTCTCCTATTTCGTACAAACCTATCCGGAATTTGGCAGCTCACGCCAGGTTTTTTCCAGCGATTGAATGCGCTACGTTTGAGTCTGAGCAGTAGTGAGTTAGTTTCTGCCGGATTCACCTGTGATTCCGGGTGAAACTCCGCTGTATAGCGTTCACTCCACTCATCGCGTTCACCCTACTCATCGCGTCCACTCACGCGCGCGCTTCACATGAAAGCAAAATACAAATCATTGCGTTCACTCCACTCAAACATTCACAAATCACAGACTTGAACCAAGTCTAAATGACTTTGAATAAGCTTAATGTTGTATTTGAGTATCTTCCATGTGCATAGCAAGTTTCGTCAACTTTGGTCATGTCAATCAAGATATATATATCCTTAATTAGGAAAGTTCATTAAATATGCAAATTAGGCAAATTAGGAATGAGCTGAAGTAAAAATGTTTAATGACTTTCAATAATGTTGTATTACAGTATCTTCAATATACATTGCAAGTTTCGTCAATTTTGATCAAATCAATTCAGATATATATCCCTAATTAGGAAAGTTCATCAAATATGCAAATTAGCCATTATCTTTCACCTAATCCCTTAAGAACTTAAACGGCTAATATATCTTAGTGTGATAAACATTCGTACCAAATTTCATCAAATTGTGTACAGTCGTTCTCAATGTGTATCCGTTGTTTCTAAAATAATTAATTATGCAAATTTGCAAAAAGCATGCATTCCACACCCACCAAAAACTAATCAGTTCTTGCCATGTGCAAACTGAATCTATGTACCATAGTTGATTCTGATCTGATAAGCCGTTTTTGAGATATTGGGTCAACAGACAGACAGGCAGACAGATAGATAGACAAACATCGCTGCGACATTAGCTCACGTGTGTGAACTCGTGAGCTAAAAATGACGTTCACATTTCCAACACTGTAGTTGTTGTGAGCAAATGCTAAACCGGGCCATGAAAATTCAATTTAACTGAGTCACTAAGCAAAGAGTACATGTACATCTATCTATCTATCTATCTATCTATCTATCTATCTATCTATCTATCTATCTATCTATCTGTCTGTCTGTTTCTTTCTGTCTGTCTGTCTGTCTGTCTGTCTGTTTTGTTTCTTTCTGTCTGTCTGGCCACTGTCTCTGTCTCTGTCTGTCTCTCTCCCCTCTCACTCTCTCTCTCTCTCTCTCTCTCTCTCTCTCTCTCTCTCTCTCTCTCTCTCTCTCTCTATATATATATATATATATACACAAACACACACACACACACACACATCTATCTATCTATCTATCTATCTATCTATCTATCTATCTATCTATCTATCTATCTATCTATCTATCTATCTATCTATCTATCTATCTATCTATCTATATATATATATATATATATATATATATATATATATATATATATATATATATATATATATATATATATATATATATATATATATATTATACAAGGCCGGCCTGCCTATCTTCCTTCCTTTATTGAATCTCTGTACTCCCTTCATTATTCATACTTTCCGCATGTCTGTGAACGTTATAGGCCTGTTTATAGTTAATCCTTCATACGTCGGACTCTTGCAATTCTACAGAATGTTGTAATGTTGTACTGATGAGCGAGGTTGGTGCATGCCTAAATGCATCAGAAGGGAACGCCTTCCCATGTTCTCATATTAAATTTCTTACATAAAGTTTACTTACCATTCATGCACTATCATACAAAATATTTTTCCATCTGCAAACCCTCTCTGTATTTCTGTCAAGTTGCCGAAAATGAAACTGAGACGGGAAACAAACATGATAACAATATATGTCAGTAAGCACTATTCGAGTTCTGTTATTGAAAATGTGTACCAAAAGATACTTTCAGTACTATCAATATCTTTTAACACTACGTAACAGGTCACAAAATTGTTAAACCTAAAAAATGTTCCTTGCTATCGTAAAATTTGCAAACGCCACACGAATCCAGATGTTATGCTTGATTTCAAAAATAAACGTATTGTTACTGAATTATAAATTTATTGCAACACAGAGTAAATATATTATCTTGCATCTATGGTTAAATACGTACTGTTTACTTTTTGAAAGGGTAGAACAAAGGCCAATCAACACGTCAGAATTTAAACAGTTCCCAACAAAGCTTAATTGGTATTCTTACACCTACTCTGCTAACAGCAATCTTTAGTGAGAAACAACATTTACACACAACCACGTTTCAGTATTAGCGAAAGTAGCTCTTTTGTAGAAAAGTCAAAACTGATATGCTCGAAAATTTCGTCTAAAAGGTTTGTTTATGGGTTTGGATGCGGGATTCCACTATTGCAACATGACGACGACAGAATTGTATACAGGCTTTTCTGTTCAAGAGGAATTGAAAACACTACAGATGGTTCGATAGGTTGGGAAAAAGCTTGTTTAAATTTTAAGGTCAAAAGGTGCATTATCTTTGATGTCAATAGGTCGACATTTTTGGACAAACACTGTGCGAATGTAGATGTGAAGCAAACAGTTTATTTGGAAACGGTCCCTGTGCCTAGCAATGTTTCTGCAGTGCGCACTTTCTTTCGGCTAGCATCGTATTATCGGCGTTCCATCAGGAGTCTTACAAGTATTGCAAAAGTCATTAAGTGAACGTACTTGCTAACATTCTCTATTTGTCTGGACTCCTTATTGTCAGGCTGCTTTTAATGAGATCAATGAATCCATAACATAGGTCTTAGACCACCTTTCCATCGGAAAAGGAAGATTCATTGTAGTTAAAGATGCAAGTGCAATAGGTATAAAGGCGGTATTATACCAGAAAGTTGAAGGGGTCGAACATCCCATCAACTTGGCTAGTTTTTGACTTAATAAAGCAGAGAAGAATGATATTTTTCTGTGACGTCGAAAAGAACTTTTGGCCATGGTAAATTATGTGAAGTACATGGCAGACCATTCACGAACAGAACCGTGATTCACTGGTCTAATTGCTCAGTTGTAAAATTCCCATGGAACTGTAATAGTTGGCGAGATGGCTCGAAGTTTTGAGTCAGTTGAAATTCAAATTAAGTTGTTCATATATGAGGTCGCACAGACCAAAATGCCAATGCATTGTGTCACATCCAAATCGAACAACTGAGGTGAATTTAAATGATTCAGTGATAAACTATGACAATTTCTATATCTGAGAGGGCTTGAGAAAATGTCGCTTGGAAGATATTGATACTGCGATTGGTTGAGGGAGGTCAGCCACATCAACTGCAAAAGCATACGTTTTGTTTCAAGCCTTGAGATTCGTAGTTCAGTGGGCATGTCAGTCAATATTTTTCACTTTAATAGACCTGATTATTCAATTGGTGGATTCATACCGACAAAAATATTAGGATGAATTAGGTCATGCAGATTTCATGAAAAGTGACCACTTCATATGTCAAAGATATGGGACGTGTTTCACATACATTTAATGATCACGAGTGTTAGATCGAATTTGTCAATATGCTTTCAGTGGAACATGGAAGCACTGTTGGTCACAGATGAGTAAAATACCATCCACATATAAATCCCTGAATACGGATTTTAAAATATGAGCAACTTGTGTCAGGTTGGCCGTATGGTTTTGTGTTCACAGCACAAAATGCCTTAAAGTTCATGATAATCCTGTTAGCGATGTATAGAGGATGGACTTGCGCCCATGAATTTTGCACATAACAGTCCTTTTGGAAATAATTGTCTTTTTCTTGAGAAAACATTAGAATATAGGTTAATGGAATAATTGT
Source organism: Ptychodera flava (assembly GCF_041260155.1). Lineage (NCBI taxonomy): Eukaryota > Metazoa > Hemichordata > Enteropneusta > Ptychoderidae > Ptychodera > Ptychodera flava. The sequence goes on from NC_091941.1 coordinate 2,918,089, forward strand.
GGTCTTTCCTATTCCGAACGATATTTATGTCTGATTTCCAAGGAAATTGGAAGGTCACCTCATAGGACCTTTTACAGGACTTTAAATTCTCCTGTTCACATCCACCAAATGCATCATGTTTTTCTCCCTTATGTGCCACATTAAAGACTTTAGTCGTATAACTGTAACTTCGATTGTCTTTGTGCGAGTCACCATAAACCCCTTGGTATATCAATCTCTTTCGAGAATAATTTGAAGTTCCAATTTCAGACATTCCAAAAATAGCGAAACTTTTATTTACGACAATGACAGATACATAGTGTATGCAGCGCTCGGGCGTTGAATCAATATCATTGTTTGTTGGAAAAGTGTACTTTTGTTTAGGACTAGTTTTAGAAAAAAGTTGCATATTGCATAAAATCTTCATGGTTTCTTGTGGATCGTTTACAGTTTTATGGTTATGACGGCACAGTTTGAGGTATTACAAAGAGTTGGTTAGGGGAAATCATGGATCGGTCCATCATGTAATATGTGACTCTCTCCCAAGACCTTCATCTAAAAGAGTGATCCTCCTCTCCTTCCAATTATAATACATGGTCTTCCCTTTTGTTCCAAATTTGAATACTTGAAATGTTTAGATGGCGTGTATGACTGTACTAGAACTGCTTTGGCTCAGAGATTCCAATGTTTACCTTATGTTTAAATCCCTTTGTTTGTGCCTATGTCATTTGATGATTCTTCTGAAAGTGACGTTGTTTTTCATATTTATAATATGCTATGTCTAACATTTACAAAAATAGACCAGTCTTATAATTGAACCATTTGGAGCACCCCTACCTGTTATATGTATTTATGTATGCCCTTTGGACTCCCGTGCGTAGTGAACGGATGATTTTGAGTGATATTCCAATATCACATTTGTTTTACTCGTACGCACTTCGAATTTACCATTTAAGTCAAGTGCATTCATATCAATCGTCAAAGACATATGTACACGGATATGGGGAACAGTTAATTGTTCGCACCAATGAATATAGAAATGACATTTTCGAATGAAATTTCAGTGTCTTATTTGTTATATACATATGCACTTTTAACCTTCCAATTCTAGCAAAGTGCATACATATCAATAATCAAGCATATATAAATGCCAAGATATAGCTTTTGTATTGTGAAACCTGTTATTAGTTTGACATCCCATATATAATGGAATGACATTTTTGGTGAAATTCCAATAACATATTATTTTAGCGCTTGTTGAACATAAATGAACTTCTAACCACCGTACTCTACAAAAATACATATCAACTATTGAGCATATATAAATGTACAGATTAAGTCAGTTTGTACGGTAGAAAATCGATATTTGTGGATGACATTTAGTAACATTTCTTGCACACATGGGCACTTTCAATCGTCCCCTCAAGTCAGTACATTTGTATATTTGAAATAAGCCATGCATGACAGCTAGCAGGCTGACATCATATGTATGCATATAGCCTTTATTAGCTCCAACTTCGAATGTGTCACAACTTGACGAGAATCCTGCTTAACTTGCTCATGCAAATGAACAGAAAGACTGGAAAAAGGATGTGAATCACCAGTAGAAATCCACTCCAAATTTCCTGGAAGAATTGAGGTACCTAAATGCAGAAGCAAGGAAAGAAAGTACTACCACGAGAATAAAAATGCCAACCGGTAGTGGAGTCTTATGATAACTTTGCAAAATGTGACACTCATCCAGGGGCAGGTTTGTAAAGAATGACCCTTCCCTATTTCGCCGGCACTTCATCACATGGTAACTGAAAGCTCCCTATAGTTCATGAAATGGTTGAATACAAAGTGATCAGCGATTTGGGATGAAAATGCAGTGGAATAAAATCTTTATGGACATAAGTGTCGTGACTCTAAACTATTGATGACGCTCACAACCTGTGTTCCAATTTTACGCCACTCGACCCTATCGGTGACATTTATACGCTCTGAAGTGAGTATGGGGTCATAGTAAACGAGCAGAGTGTACGATAAGCGATTGAAAGAGGATTCGGACCTTTGATCAGTCTTGTATCGTTTCCAAAACAACAACAACAACAACAACAACAACAACAACATCAACGACATGGTTATTTACATGATTGATATTTAAAAAAGTTGCCTTGGGTATTTTACATACCTGCTATGCTTTGGTCCGGGCATATGTGCATACTTCAGACGGATATAGGTTATGTAAAGTAGATATAACAATCCAGTGATAACCAATTTAACAGAATAACCATACAGAAACCGACGAGCAGGTACAAACCCAGGGTGAATAGGATAAATGACATTGTTGGTAACTGTACGTACTCCAGTAGACAAAACCTAAAGTAGACTATGACTCTTTGCCTGCCTTGTACTGTGGTCAACAGACGATATAATAATATATAATACTTGGTCCACAATCCAGGCACCAGGATTTCTTGTCGAATACAACTGGCTGCGTGTTGATCGCAAGGGTACATTAAGTTTTTACTCCAAGGAGGGCAGGGGGAATTAATTAACATTTTCCCAAAAAATCGGCGGCCGTGAAAACGACCTTCAGAACTTAAAGGGGAGCATCAAAATCCTGAACACACAGTGTAGTAGATAAAACACTGTTATATGCACATAAAGTACGTTTATTTTGTCTTCATTTGCTTTACCGAGTACTAGTCACATAAAAGAATACATAAAGACGGAGCATTAGCTATTTTCATAACAGGTGTGTGTATTAAAGTGCACCAACCTCCATTGAAAGCTTAAAGATTTTATTAGAAAATAATGAAACAAGGTATTACTCATAAGTAAGGTCGTTTTAACCTGCAAATGTAAGCTCGTCTGCTTTTCTTTTTAAGTAACACACTTGTTTTTATGAGTAATTTGTAATATTGCAACACTCAGCTATATGGCACCAAACTCTTTTGAGAAAATTGAAAAATACGAAAATCCAATTATCCAAAAATAGTTCCAATCTTGTTATTTACTTAGTACATGGACCGGTATTGGACAAAACAACAAAATTTCAAACAATTTTTATTTGAACTCAAATATTCCAAAAATATCATAACGAGGTGCGTTGATGATGTTTTATGCAAACTACTGTATCGCTTTCTGTATTCTTAATTCTGGAGAAGTGATCACTGTTTGTAATATACGCATGTGCACTAAAACAGCAAAAACAAAACAAAACAAAACAAAACAAATCAAAAACAAAAACCAAAAACAAAAACAAAAAACGTACAACGTACGCAATGACAATGTATTCGCAGTCAGTAAATGTATGTTATTTCTTAATGCGTTAATTTCTTGATGAAACCTAAATAGTTTGGATAAGCACTGCTAGGATTTGCATTTTTTTTTCATTTTCCCATTGCTCTCTGATCGACACATATTTGCATCATGGCATACCAATGAATCTTTCACTAAATAAATTTTGTGTATAAGGCCAGACAAAATCTACCGGCCTACATTTGCATGTATGATGGAATACCATAACGCCATATTTTAAAATAGTATTTGATTTAAAGGAAGTATTTTTAGTCGTGTGCATATTTGCACGCAAAAACAAGAGTTTTTGAAAAAGAGACAAAAAAACTCAAAATCCTCCAAGCCCCCTCAAAGTAAATAATGAACATTTCCTAAAAGTTCATAAGGCTATCAAGCCGAGCGGTTGAGTGCGGCTGGGTCAGGGTATACGTACTTATTAATATCAATAAAGGCAGGACAATTTATCTGCGTCAAAGTGTGTCGACCCGCCCAGATGCGATTCAGAAACAAAATACAGTGGTACTGCCCGTTTAGCTGAATTTTGGCCAGATGGCAACACGTAAAGGGGAGGGGCAAGAGTCGTGACATTGAACTTTGCGATCTGTCACTTTGTCTGCATCGGGCAATGCCACAATAAACAATGCTAAGGAGGTGAAACACACGAACTAGGTGTGTTGACACGACAAGTGTGCTGGCCTGGAGTATACTTTTATAGCGACTGAGACTCAAGATTCTTATCGAATGTAAACTCATTCCGTGCAATGCTGTGAGCAATATTTGCTGCACGATCTTTTAAAGCCACTGAAGTTTGGTTTTGACAGAAAATGTTTAAATTGTATGTCTTGCACATAAGTATGTGAAGAGAGTACGTTTGGAGAGAGAATTTCATCGGGTCAAATAATGATAGCGTCCTTGTAGTGTTTCTTTGGACATCTACATTACGTTTGAAACAACAACAATACAATTGTTATATTCGTTGAATTTTATGGTCAACAACAACAACACGTCTCATACAAACATAAACAACAATACCAACAACAACAACAACTAGATTTCTGGGTTCCCTATGGCCTATCTGTGTGGAAACGCAGCTGTCTGTGGCAGGGTAGGCAGCATCTATGCGGGTCATCAAAAGGTCTACCCCGTCACGGACATGTTCGTGGCGATGGCGGGGTTTACCTTTTGATGACCCACATAAAGCGCAGCCTTATCCGCCAACGACTGGACATCTGCGTTTCTACAGCTATAAGCCTTGCCTGCAGATAGCCAAGTTTGCTATCTTCAGAGATGACATTAGTCATCCTACACGCTTGCAAATGAGAAACAGTTGGTCATTTATAAGACCTGTACACCAAAACTTCTAATTGGCAGACTCAACTTGACTTATGGCTACTTTGTATGCCGACCTTATTGTATTTAACGTGTCAGCTGCCCTGGTAACGTGACCATTGCATATGAGGTCTACCTTGGGTACGTAAAATAATTTTCGAGGCAATCTGACTAGCAGTTTATGAGATTTTTGCCGACTTTACACTTTTACTGCTTGTTAGCATATTTTTGTTAAATGATAACTTCACTAGAACAAAGTCCCGTTTACAGTTGAGCATGCGTATACACGCCAAATGCAAAGGTGAAATATGCAGCAATTTGCAACTTTTTACAAATGGACCGGGGAAATCAAGGAGTGAGAAATTCTACATATTTTGGGACCAAAAACAGAAAAAAATTGTCCAAAAATACAATATTGCTGGTTATGTCACGATTTGAACTGACACAGATAATCTCGAAGAACCTCCATATCAAATTTCATAGCAATTTCAGTGCAATCTGCAGATGACCAATTTCTTTAGAAGATTGTTGTTCAAACAAGCGGCCTAGTGGCCATATAGAGCTCGAGCTCCCGCTGTGTTATGAAGAGAATAACTCTTTTATGACACATGCGTTGATGAAGAAGGTGAAAATCTTTGACAGCTCACTTCAAGATGGCGTGACCAAGAATAGCTGCAAAATTACACAATTGAAGATTTCATCATAATTTGAACATATCACGCAAGGAACATGTCTATCGAATTTCAAGCTATCAGACAAGTAGTTTTTGATAAAAAATTTTAGCCAAAAATACCGTCAATGACACTGGGCTCACATTTGTTTTGATGTGGCATGACAGAGCGAGTATACTCAACTAAGTTTACCCCTGGGAACATACACAACAAGTTTCAAAGCAATCGGACGAGCGATTTCAGAGAAAACGCTTTTTTACAAAAAATGGGAAAAATTGTCCCAAAATACACATATGAAAATTTCACCGCAATTTGAAGAAACTCAACTAAGTTTACCCCAGGTACATGCATACTGAGTTTCAATGCAATCAGAATAGCAAATTCTGAGAAAACGATGTTTTGACCAAAAATGAAAAAAATTGCAACAAAAACACAAATACAAAAATTTCACCACAATTTATACATCTGACAAAGGACAACCCTAGGATCAAGAGTATCAAGTTTCAAAGCAATCAAACAAATACTTTGTGAGAAAATGAATTTTTTTTTACCAAAAATTTGAAAAATTGCCTCAAAAATACGAGTACGAAAATTTCACCATAATTTTTTGCACATCTGACAGCAGACAACCCTATGATCAAGAGTATCAAGTTTCGAAGTAATCCAACATATACCTTGGGGAAAATGATTTTTTGACCAAAATTGCCCAAAAATACAATATGAAAATTTCACCACAATTTGAACAAATCAGAACAGAAGTCACCCATAGGATCATGCATACCAAAATTCAAGGCAATGGGATGAGCTCTTTCAGAGAAGAATGTTTTTTGACAAAAAAACGGGAAAAAGTGCCCCAAAAATGCAACTTGCAAAATTTCACCATAATTTGAACAAATTTTACTAAAATTACCATAAAGAACACGCATACCAAGTTTCAACCAAATCTAGCCAGTGGTTACAGAGTTTTAGTAATTTGCAGGATTTTCCCTTTCTTTACCTCATTTGCATATTTTTTACACTGACATGTTCATTTGAACAAATTCACATCTCCACCCCTGCGTGCACCTGTACACGAAATACTAAGATGGTAGGTGCTGTGGTTTAGTAGTTTTTGATGAGTACATTCATACATGTACATGAATGTCTGCGTATGTACGACGTACATACATACATACATACAAACATTCGCCGCCGACCTACCATATAAGCTCTCTTTTGTATATATACAAATACAAAATGTGAGCTAAAATGGCAAAAATTGCCCAAAAATACTATATTGCAGATTTCATGATAATATGGATATATTACAATTTGATCATCCCTATCAATCTGTAAACCAAATATCAAAGCTATAAAAAAGGTCATTTGGAGAAAACATTTTTGATCAAAAATGCCCGTATTAATGCAAATATGCACATTTTACCAAGATATGAATAAACCTGACTGAAGCAAGCTCAAGGAATCTCAATATCAAGTTTCAAATTAATATCAACATCAATTTCTAATATTTTTTGACCAAAACAGAACAAATTACCCAAAAAATGCAATTTTCACCATAATTTAAAAAAACTGACTAAGGACACCCCTACACACGTGATTGTGTAGTACCCTAGCCTAAGCTTGGCGGTATTCTTAGCTAGCGCGAAGGTTTGCAAATGTTCTTCGGTCAAGCTTATCGTTGATAAAGATTAATACAATCTTTCTTGCGAATCTTGAGATAAGGTTTGTGTCCAAATCTTGAAGCAGGATTTTTGCCAAATCTTAAATCAAGCGTACCTGGGATTGAGCTTCAGCGAAGCTTGGCATCGACCCTTTACCTAACGACAAACAACAAAGCTTTGGAAAAAGAAGACACGAATTTTGGTCGATATTGCGTTGTATTCGAGTGATGTTTCCAACATGCGGACACAACTTGTGTAATAACCCTTTTATCATACATGCATACATCGGTTATGATTTTTTTCCGCGGAAGTAAAAATTTCGATGTCGTTCTCCCTGGAACTTCATGACACACAATTTCGTTTTGTCTGTTTAACAAGTCCCTGATCCTTGTAGGAGATGACGATTTTCGCTGCGGAATGAATAACTATTCTTTTTTTCATATCCGCCCCGCTGCAGCCTGCAGGGTAAATGAAACGTTCAGTCCTAATCCGATCCTCTATGGGGCGAATAAAAAATTTAGATTCCTTATTCGCACCGCTGGGTGCGAATAATAAATTTAGATTCCTTATTCGCACTTCTGCGGGGCGAATAAGAAATTTACTTTCTATATTTACACCGCTGCGGGGCGAATATAAAATTTAGATTCCTTATCCGCACCGTTGCGGGCGGGGGGGGGGGAATAAGGGGCGGACCATTTGATATCCTGGGGGGTGTCTGGAAGATTTTCGAAAAAAAATTCCCGGCAGATACAAGGGAAAAGAAATTCTGCCTTAGATGACTTATGAAAAAAAACTGGCAATCTAATGTGGAAGAAAAAAAATCTATCACAGTATCAGCAAGAACCTTTTGGGATGTAACTTTTTCATTTCTGTGCACCCTTCTTGTCTTTCCAAAAGCCTCTTGAAATCAATTTTCAGTTACATTTGGCTTTTTGAATTGTTCACTGATTCTAGATAAGTGTACACACTCTGTAGATACATGCATATCATCTCTTGTATGTTGACCAATAAATAATATTGTTCTCTGGTATGATTGCGATATGGACAGATTGCACTGACAAGTCAAATGACAGAATTTCAGAAGATGTTAAAACAAAACTGTCATCGTCAAGTATTATAATCCGTGGCACATTTCGGCCAACCAATAGACCAATTTGCATTTTCAAGAAAGAAAATCAAAATGTAACTTATTTCCAATTTTCAAATGGTTTTATCATCTTGATTACCTTACTTTTAGGCCTATTTCTAAATTTAAAATCTTAGGGCTGAGATTGAAATAGGAAACAGGTATGCATACTGTACAGGTATAGGTGTGTATACTGAGGATGGAACTTTGCGGCAATTCAAATTCACTCTGACAAACTCTTTTTCCCACAATGCACATTTCCGCTTTTTCAATTTCCAATATACCAAATGTCCAATTTTCCTATTTCATTTGGGGCGTGGCCCAGTATCTTTTCATTACTATGGCGGAAATAACTGTATCGAATTGGAATTAAGGTGTAACATTTATCTCAGTGTGACCAAATATACTGGGGGAGGGCTTGGTAGCGATAATTCGCACAAGATACTTTTAAAAATTAGCAGGAATGAGGGACTGGTCAGTTTCTTCGGCCTAGGAGGCCGGTGGATTCATGGGGGTCATCCTGTTTTTTCTTTGGTGATGGGGTCACCTATTTCTAAATGCCCAATTGGGGGTCAGTGTGTTTTTAAATTTTAATGCGGGCTCATACTTGCCTAAAATGCATCAAATGCATCATGCTAGCCATAATAATAATAATAATAACAAGGCAGTATTGCTGAAGGCAATGAGTACTTGGGCCGTGATAGAGTAAATTTGAGGACAATATATACTACTATTCAAATATGGTCTTGAATTTCCTCCTGTCAATGAGGCATTTGATTAACTGGTTATTAAACGAAGCAATGGCATGATAACGGCAAAATATGTCTAGCAACTTTTGTGGAGTTTGAGGCAGGGTTCTTTATTTATAGTGGAAATTGCTTAAACTCCTTAAATATTCAAATTACAGCAAATTTCTTTTGTTCTCGATGTAGATGTCTAATATTTAGATGGGCATATTTAGATTTCTACCCTATAGTTATCCCTATATACCAAAAATCGGACATCCAGCTCTATTGGCTTGCTCAAAATTAGATATGCGCATAATTAATGAGGTACAATATGTGGCGTCATAAGGTGTCCCATCATACCAAATATGAAAGGTTTAGCACTTGTGGTTACTGAGTTATGGACAATAATGTATATTTGAGGTCAAAGGTCACCAAGGTCACATGATATTTTGTCAAAATGTCTGAGATATCTGCGTGAACTGATGGACTCACTGATGGACTCACGGACGGATATGACCCAATCTATAAGCCCCCTGGACTTTATCCGTGGGGACAAAAAACTGTGTCACTGCATCCTTTAGGCAATATGAATACGATGAGAAACTAAATTTTTATTTTTCTTGGCCTTATACATGGGATTCTATGGAGAACTGCTTTATACATGGGAGTCTATGGAGGTGTTAACTAAAAAGTCCTCTAACACGGCCAAATTCAATCGCATTGTGTAACAAATCGACGTGCATCTGTATGGGGTTGGGTACTATTCTTGTGCAAAGTTTGAAAGAAATTGACCACGGCATGTCTGGGGTATCTGCGTGAACGGACGGACGGACGGACGGACGGACGGACTGACATGACCAAACCTATAACTCCCCCAGGACTTCGTCCGTGGGCACTAAAAACAACGCAACAGTTATTACAGCAGGTGCAGCCAACGGAGCTATTCATCGAAAAAGCTATTCTGGGAGCAATTTTTGAGGGCAGGGGAAATTTTAATTTTGCTTGGGCAGGGGACATATTTTAGGTGGCAGGGGAGCAAATTTTTAGGTTTTTTTTGTCGGGCAGGGCAGCTATCGGTTGATTGACCTGGGGACAGGGCTTGGCGAAAACGAGGAGAGGGGGAGCTACTTTTAAAACGGGGTTAGGGGAAGTTGAGCCATGGTGTTTCCGGGGATTGGGACACAGGGTAAGTACTTATACCTTTTACAGGTTACCCAGACTACTTAGCCTTGTAATAAAGGGAAAGTGGCTTCACACATCACCAAGCTTGTCTTGTATGTGCTTTAGTGTGTTTTTATGTCTAAATTGTGTTTTGGCTGTTAGTGTGAAGATTAACAAACTGGTCGTTAATTTTAAAGTAAGACAATCAACAGGTGTTTTCACCACAGGGTAGGGTAGCTTCATGTCTGCAGGGGAAATGGAATGACAAAATTTTGAGAGGAATCTTTTCCAGGGCAGGGGAAATCGGCAAGTTTGTTTTCGCCAAAGGGCAGGGGAGCTTCAAAAATTCACAGTGGGGAGGGGAAACAGGCAAAAAAAAGTGGGGAGTGGGTAAAAATTAAATTCGAGTGCGGGAGGGTAAGTCGAAAAATTTTCAGTGGGAGGGCAAATTATGAACAGCTTATTAATTACCCTCATAACTTAAAATTAGTCAGTTCACATTACTGTTCATGCACAATATATCTTATCATAGTAAGGACCCATTTAAAAGTGCATTGTTCGTTGGCTGCACCTGAGGTTACAGCTACACCGGCGGTAGTTCATATCCAGAGCCCCGTACGGTCTGCCGCCGTCGCTTGGAAACAATCTCATAAACCTGGCCATATGGGCAACTGTGTATGGGCAGCTGGATACTTTACTTCCCGGAGAAGGCGAGCTGTCACGTTCAAGCTCAGGATTATTTGTCGATCAAATTTCAGTAAATTTACCTTACCTAGATGAAATTTTGTCTATAGGCTGAAATTTCGCCGAAGTTTGACAAAATTGCATCGATTTTTTCAGGTTCATATCCGACATTTTGAGTTTTGAGTGCAGACAGAAATAAGTTTTGAGGCAACATGGCTGCGACCCCATGTTGACCCCTAGCCCTGCGTACGATGCTATGTGCTACAGCTAACACACAGCATCGTACGCAGGGCTAGCGAGACATAGACGGTTATTTACGAGAAGTGAATAAAAGACTGTCATTTTTGGAAGCGATCGAGTAGCTGAGGTAGGCTGGGATACGACTTGGGCCCAAGAACGCTGAATTTCGGCAGTAATTTGGCTTTTCACGTCAAGTCCCAAAATGGATTTGAAGTCACCGACCCTACGTACGGGTCTTTGCAGGGCTGTGGTGAGCGGGGCGATTAGCTGTAGCGGAACACTCAGCATCGTACGCAGGGCTAGTTGACCCCAAGTGAAAATGTGTTCGCGATCAAATCTTCCTGTATTTTTTCAGAATTTTCGACAAAATCATTGCTTCTTAAATCTTTTGTAAAGCATAAAATACTAAAATAAAAATGCGATGTGCCATGTCTCCAGATTTCTAAAATATCGTTCGTTGACTGTTCGACGGAATACTGATCATTTCGCAAACTTGTGACGCAGTTGAAATTCAATACTGACCGCCAAATAATCTTAATGAGACGAGATCATTCTAGACATCCTCCAAATTATCCAACCATTCGCGTTAGAGTTCAGCTCGCTTAGAGTATCATAACATTCTTCGGCCTTCGTTTGGATCGACCCTAATCTCTCCCATTTAGGAAATAAATACACAAGCTACCTTGACAAAACTTCGTGCACCATCCAGGACCAAACGCACTACAAATCTGTCTTGACGTCATCATCTCCTTACATGGTAATCGGCATACCGTATTTTTTAGCAAAGGAGACACAGAATACGTTGGAGTATTCAGTTTCAAAACGTATTATATTGTGTGATGTTGTCAAAAAAAGGTTATGTTACTGCAGTGGTATAAATTACAAAACACAAAAGTTCAAATCAGTTTATTTTGGACTGCTTTACCCAACATTTCATATTGTTTCTTATGCCAGATTTGACCACGTGCTTACTGGCGACCCCTTTACATGCAAATTTTGTGTCAAATGGTGTGTTCTCCTGGAAAAACAACGTACGATTTCTATATGAAGGAGGCGAAATTTGCCCTCAAAACTCGAAACCATCCCTTTAGGGGTGTCCCTAGCTATTTTGAACGAGCTTCTCGAATCTGCAGCTCTATTTCGAAATGATGGTCTGGTTTTCTCAGCTCAAGGATAAGTGTTCTCCATCGCTGTGGGCATTACTATTCTCAACTGGGGTACAGTTTCCAGTCGTAATGTTTTTCATTGTGTCCGGGATATAAAACCTTTCCTATTCACAATTTTACTTTGATTAACACTAGTCCACATATTGTCAGCGATTAAACATGTTTCAAGTTTAAATGTTAAATTCTGGTCTCGAGCCCTCTTGTTCGACCAAACTGAAATTACCCCTACCACTTTGGCTCGTCCAGTGGGTGTAGCAAGGGCCGTGCCATCGCCTAGGAAACGGAGGGTGCATTAATTGTTGCATTTCGATGCACATTTTGATTATATTCAGAAGATTTTGTGGCAAAAACTCAGATAGAGAAGCATTAATATTCACATCTCACTTATTCAAGACTGGCTGAGAGCAGCACTTCCATTCAGTTAACATCATTACGCCATTTATTATGCCAAGAAAGATGAAGCCAAGACATTTTGCCCTCTCTGGTCTCAGCCAGAAATGGTTATACCTTACAGAGTTTTTCCCACGGAATGAAAACAAATGTACTTGGGCTGAGGCCCAAGTACAATAATTATTTCTTTAAAAAACGCCTTCCGTGTAAAAACAACACTCAAGGCGCAGAACATACCAAGCTAAAGTTTAAAAAGTTACAGATTTAAAATACTAATAAAAACAATTTTTAAAAAGGGAAGTTTTGACACGAGATTTAAAAACATCATAGTCGTTAAAACAGGGGAACTCAGATGGAAGCTTATTCCACAACTGTGGAGCTGAAATAGCAAATGACCTATAACCATAAAAGTGGTTTTACCAATTGGCTGATGCAAACTTAGTGCACCCTCAGCAGTCGACCAAAGAGTGCGACCAGGAACACGGATATTTAAAAGTTCTTTCGAATACAGAGGAGCAATGTCATGTAAAACTTTGTAGTTAAACATAAAAGTTTAAACTCAATACGCTTATGAACCGGAAGCCAGTGTAAACTATACAGAACAGGTGAATATGATCTGCTTTCTTAGTCAGTGTGACCAAACGTGCAGCAGAATTTTGAACCAATTGTAATTTCTTGAGTTGATAATGTGGTAAGCCAAAAAGCAAACTGTTACAATAATCAAGCCTGAACTAATTTTTCAGTGGAATTACTATCTAGAAGTTTGCGTATTTTACCAATTTTCCATAGAGCAAATGCAGCGGATTTACAAATATTTTAACATGGGCTGACATGGATGCTGATGCATCTAGAATTACACCAAGGTTACGAACTAACGGAGAGGAATTGATGCTGATTTCACCAACCTGTATATTACAAGTTTGTGATCGTCCCAGATTGCTAAACTTTGAGGAAAATCTAATAACCTCTGTCTTACCGTCATTAAGAGCCAACATGTTGTTACACATCCACTGACGTATCTCCTCGATGCAATTTTCAATTTGTGAAATGGGGACAGAAGCATGAGAACAAGTAATATAAAGCTGGGAGTCATCACGTAGAACATTGTTTCTAAACCATGTCTTGTAATAATGTCCTGAAGGGGTGTCGTGTATAGACTGATAAACAGGTGCAGCCAACGAACAATGCACTTTTAAAGGGGTTTTTACTATGATAAGTTATATTGTGCATGACAAGTTATGTGAACTGACTAATTTTAAGTCATGAGGGTAATTAATTAGCTGTTCATAATGTGCCCTCCCACTGAAAATTTTTCGACTTATACCCTCCCACACTCAATCTTCATTTTTACCCACTCCCCACTTATTTTTGCCTGTTTCCCCTCCCCACTGTCGAATTTTGAAGCTCGCCTGTCCTGTTGCGAAAAAAACTTGCCGATTTCCCCTGCCCTGGAATAATTCCCCTCAATATTTGTCATTCCATTTCCCCTGCGGACATGAAGCTACCCTACCCTGAGATGAAAAAACCTGTCGATTTTCCCTTGCCCTGTGAAAAAAAATCCCCTGAATTAACATTCCCATGCAGACACATACTGCAGTGGCCTTCTACCTGAAACACCATGGCTCAGCTTCCCCTGTCCCCGTTTTAAAAGTAGCTCCCCCTCTCTCCTCATTTTTTGCTAAGCCCTGTCCCCGGGACAATCAACCGATATCTGCCCTGCCCGACAAAAAAAAACAAACTAAAATTTGCTCCCCTGCCACCTAAAGATATGTCCCCTGCCCAAGCAAATTAAAATTTACCCTGCCCTCAAAACTGCTCCCGGAATAGCTTTTTCTATGAATAGCTCTGTTGGCTGCACCTGTGAAAAGAACAGGACCAAGGACAGAGCCCTGGGGCACCCCACAATCCAATGACTGAGCCCTTGACACCACTGATCCAACACAAACTCTCATTGTCCTACCTCTCAAGTATGAAGTAATCCACTGTAAAACAGTGCCATCAATGTTAAACCTACAACGGAGCCTGTGTACTAAGATATCATGATCAATGGTGTCAAAAGCTGCCGAAAGATCAAGGAGAATTAAAATAACATTTTACCCTCGATCAAGTGCACGTAGTACATCATTCTGCACCCGTACCAATGCAGTTTCTGTACTATGTCCCTGTCTGTAGGCCGACTGACATTTGGCATACAGATTGTTACTATATAAGTATGAATTAAGTTGGAGTAAAGCTGCCTTTTCAATGAGCTTAGAAATTGATGTTAAATTGGAAATTGGTCTGTAGTTGTTCAGGTATTCTTATCAAGACCTGGTTTCTTAACAGTGGTCGAACAATTGCAGATTTACATGACTGAGGAAATCACCTGTGACAAAAGAACGGTTAATTATATGTGTAATAACAGTAGCTACTTGATACAAACACTGTTTCAACAAAACTGTAGGTAGGGGATCCTGCTTAGATGATTTTGCAGGTAAATTACTAATAAGACCTTTGACAATGTCGACGGAAATCAAATCAAAAGAACTCAGACTGAAACTTGACATGGAAACAGGGTCAGATGGTTGAACAAAGGACAAGTTCTCACGTATCTTAGCAATCTTACTGCGAAAGAAATCTGCAAAGATATCTGGTAAAGTAGTGGGGTCCAAGTCCGGTATGACTGAAGCAAGTGCGCCTTTCGTGCCTGTGATGTTATCAATGATCCGAAAAAGGCCTTTTGTATCAGATCCAACGATTCGGTCATTGTAATAGGATGCATGCGCATCACGAAGACTTGCAGTGTATTTGGTCCGGAATGACTTAAAGATTTGTTCATGTACAACGAGACCTGATTTTCTCCACTGCCTTTCCAATCGGCGAAGATGTAATCAGTCCTTCATTAAACCATGGAGCGCGAACTTTATTCAAGAATACCTTGTTGACGACTGGTGCACTTTCGTCAATAACCGAAGATAGAGCACTGTCGTATGCATGGACAAGATCGGTCGGGGAACTGTCCAGATCAGTAAGCATCGATTGTAGAGATAAAACAACCTTGTGTTGAAGTTCACTAATGTTGATGTTTGTAAGTTTTCTAGAAGACCTGATGACTTTCAAAGGGCGTTTGTAAAAGAAGTAGAAAAGTGAAGAGCGGCATGGTCTGATGGTAGAAGCCAGTCCGATTCGATATTTGTAACACATGGGTCGTCTTCCCTGGTGATAACCAAATCAAGAGTGTGACCCTTAAAATGTGTTGGACCAATCACCTGTTGAACCAACCCCATAGATTCCAATAGATCGATGAACTTTCCAGAATCTGTATCATCGGGGTTGTCGACGTGGATGTTGAAATCGCCGACAACAATCAGTCTCCCTTGTGAGTGAATAACAGTCTCCAACAAGGTGGCGAATTCGGACAGGAAGTTGTTGATATTCCCTTTCGGTGGTCGATAGATAACAATTAGTCGAATAACAGCTGATGAAGTGATAATGTTACCATCTATGACTTCAACAGATTGAAAAGCCGCATTCTTATTTGTTGTAAACGTTAAATTAGATTTAGTTATGACAGCTGTACCTCCACCTTTCTGTTTTGAACGTGGTACCTGATATATGTTATAACCAGTAAGTGATGATGAAAACCGTGCTGCTATGGTATTATCGTTTTCCTTGAACCAGGTTTCAGTCAATACGAATACGTCAGTCTTGTTTTGTATGATAGAAGTGGAGACAGATTGTAACTTCTTATCTACAGAGCATGCATTCCATAGTGTAAACTGAATGTTCTGAGCTTTTGATGTTCAGATTCTCTATTCACAGTGATGAGGTTGATGGATTCCTAGAGCGCACACAACGTTGGCGTTGAAAAATATCCCCACTGTACTTATGCATTTGTTTTCAGTATATGCAAGGGTGCAAAGTTTTGGCTTTGTAATGGTGGTGTAAGAATTCCAGAGTGGAACTGGTCTGCCTAAACGAAGATTCTTGCAACACCTGCTCTCTTCCCTCTGTGAGTCAATGGTCTGGCATGCAGACCACATGACTTGATAACTTTCCATACAGCAGCTGGTAACTTCTCATGAATTTCATCATTCAGATTCATACCCTGTTTTTGACTTTGGTGATGGGGGGGGGGGGGGGGGGGGGTGGGGTCACCATGTTTTTAGAATGCCCAATAGGGGGTCAGTGTGTTTTTGAATTTCGACACGGCTCATACTTGCGTAAAATGCATTGTGCCAGCCACAAATTTCATTATTCAGTTCATTTTTTCGGCGCGCCCTTTAATGATAATAAGACATATTTTTCAGAGTCCCGTTCTAGTGCAAAACTTTAGTATATCAGACATATATCTGAAATATCTGTATGTTTAAAATTTTTCGGCGGGCCCTTCGGGCGCATTTCTTTAAAATATCAAACAATATTTTTCAGCATGTCTTTCAGCTGCGTGACTTTCATATATCAGATATTATATATATCAGGGATATCTGGATGTTTAATATTTTTCGGCGCGCCCTTCGGGCGCAGTATATTAATAAATCAGGGATATATGTCACAAAGATCTTGATTTCTGGAATTTGAAAGTCTGTTTTGCGCAGTGTACTAATCATTATGAAATCTGCAGTTCATATGAAAAGCATGACAAGTTCCTTACACTTTTCTGTTTCCTCTCTGAGAATTCAGTATTAGAAAGCAACATGCACTAATATTTCACAATCACATTTTTCTTACAACATTTCTGGACATCTGGTTATGGATAAAAAGAGTGGTGTACATTCACAGCTCATTCAAAATACGTACAGTATTCAAACTTTAGAATGGACACTTTTAAGTTCCTATCTTACAACTGACATGACAACAATTTCATTAAAACACAGAATGACTGAATGTTTAAAATATACCCCCAATATATATGATGTATGTATATATTATATATATATATATATATATATATATTATATATATATATATATTTATATATATATACACACTGAACACTGAATTATTCAATTTATATTCCACTTTTTGTTTTACCTTTGTCGCTCGCAGGGGGGGGGGTCACCCTGTTTTCGAAAGTTGGAATAGGGGGGGGTCACCCTGTTTTCGAAAGTTGGAATCGGGGGACTAGTCCATTATGTACAAGTCCGTTGATGTATGACAAATAGATTGATTTTGCAACTTCGCTGCATTAAAAAATTCTTTGAAGAGAGAATGCCAAAAAAGAAAAATTGCCAGGATTCACAAGGGGACTAAAGAAGGTGTGTGAAGTTGGTTCCTAGTTCCTAGTTCCTAGTTCCTTATTCGACCAAATCTGAAAAAGGAACTGCAACGTGAAGTTGGTTCCTAGTTCCTAGTTCCTTATTCGACCCAAGCTGAATAAGGAACTGCAATGTGAAGTTGGTTCCTAGTTCCTAGTTCCTTATTCAAAATAACACATTTGACCAATTCTAATTGTATTTACGCCATTTGCATTCTTAGTTTCTAATTCAGTTCCAATCCAAAAAATACTTTTGTCCCAGTTTACCCCTTTTTAACAAATTTTAATAGCAATTGGAAACTTAGTATCTAGTTCCTTATTCGATGGTTCCTAGTTCCTTATTCGACCCAAGCTGAATAAGGAACTGCAATGTGAAGTTGGTTCCTAGTTCCTTATTCAAAATAACACATTTGACCAATTCTAATTGTATTTAGGCCATTTGTACTTCAGTTTCTGATTCATTTCTTAGTTTCTAATTGAGTTCCTGATTCTAAAAAATATTTTTAGCCCATTTTACTTGTTTTCAACCAAATTCAATCACAATTTTCTGTTTCGACTGCTATTAAGAAACCTAGTTCCTAGTTCCTTATTCGGCCAAATCTGAATAAGGAACTGCAACGTGAAGTTGGTTCCTAGTTCCTTATTCAAAATAACACATTTGACCAATTCAAATTTTACTAGGCCATTTTTCATTTCGGTTCCAGATTTATTTTATAGTTGTAATTTAATTCAGTTTATGATTCACAATAATACTATTGGCCCATTTTATCTGTTTCCAACCAAATTTCAGTGCAGTTTCTGATTCGACTGATAATTAGAACCGTAGTTCCTAGTTCCTTATTCGACGAAATCTGAATAAGGAACTGCAATATGAAGTTGGTTCCTAGTTCCTACTTCCTTATTCGACCCAAGCTGAATAAGGAACTGCAACATGAAGTAGGTTCCTAGTTCCTTATTCAAAATAACATATTTGAACAATTCGAATTTTATTAGGCCATTTACATTTCCTATTCAGATTTATTTTACAGTGGTTATTTAAGTCAGTTTATGATTTACAACTATACGTTGGCCAATTTTACCTGGTTTCAGCCAAATTTCAGTGCAGTTCCTGATTCGACTGACAATTAGAACCCTAGTTCCTAGTTGCTTATTCGGCAAAATCTGAATAAGGAACTGCAATGTGAAATTGGTTCCCAGTTCCTAGTTCCTTATTCGACCCAGCTGAATAAGGAACTGCAACGTGAAGTAGGTTCCTAGTTCCTTATTCAAAATAACACATTTGACCAATTCGAATTTTATCAGATCAATCAAGAAACTAAGAAATGAATCAGAAACTGAAATGAAAATGGCCTAAATACAATTAGAATTGGTCAAATGTTTTATTTTGAATAAGGAACTAGGAACCAACTTCACGTTGCAGTTCCTTATTTAGATTGGGCCGAATAAGGAACTGGGAACCATCGAATAAGGAACTAGATACTAAGTTTCCAATTGCTATTAAAATTTTGTTAAAAAGGGGTAAACTGGGACAAAAGTATTTTTTGGATTGGGAACTGAATTAGAAACTAAGAATGCAAATGGCGTTCATACGATTAGAATTGGCAAAATATATAATTTTGAATAAGGAACTAGGAACTAGGAACCAACTTCACATTGCAGTTCCTTATTCAGAATGGGCCGAATAAGGAACTGGGAACCATCGAATAAGGAACTAGGAACTAGGTTTCTATTTGCAGTAAAATTTGGTTGAAAAGGGGTAAACTGGGACAAAAATGTTATTTTGAATCGGGAACTGAAATAGAAACTAAGAAATGAATCAGGAACTAGTGCAAATGGCGTTAATACGATTAGAATTGGTCAAAATGTAATTTTGAATAAGGAACTAGGAACAAGGAACCAACTTCACATTGCAGTTCCTCATTCAGAATGGGCCGAATAAGGAACTGGGAACCATCGAATAAGGAACTAGGAACTAGGTTTCTATTTGCAGTAAAATTTGGTTGAAAAGGGGTAAACTGGACAAAAATGTTATTTTGAATCGGGAACTGAAATAGAAACTAAGAAATGAATCAGGAACTAGTGCAAATGGCGTTAATACGATTAGAATTGGTCAAAATATATATTTTGAATAAGGAACTAGGAACTAGGAACCAACTTCACATTGCAGTTCCTTATTCAGACTGGCCGAATAAGGAACTGGGAACCATCGAATAAGGAACTAGGAACTAGGTTTCTATTTGCAGTAAAATTTGGTTGAAAAGGGGTAAACTGGGACAAAAATGTTATTTTGAATCGGGAATGAATTAGAAACTAAGAAATGAATCAGGAACTAGTGCAAATGGCGTTAATACGATTAGAATTGGTCAAAAATGTAATTTTGAATAAGGAACTAGGAACTAGGAACCAACTTCACATTGCAGTTCCTTATTCAGAATGGGCCGAATAAGGAACTAGGAACCGGGAACCAACTTCACGTTGCAGTTCCTTATTCAGATCGGGTCGAATAAGGAACTAGGAACTAGGAACTAGGAACCAACTTCACACACCTAACAAAGGAACCATCCAGTGGAACACGTGGGAAAAAAATAATGCCCCCAAAAATCTCCAGGACCCCCCCCCCCCTCCCCAGGATATCAAATGATCCACCCCTAAGAACTTCACCTTTCTTATTTGCACCGCTGCTGGGCGAATAAAAAAATTAGATTCCTTATCCGCACCGCTGCGGGGCGAATACTATACTATTCATAAATGTCATTATGCAGTCGACCAAGCCGTATTCTTCAGCAGCGCAGACGACATGAAAGCACCGGGCGTATTGTCTGTCTCACCGCAAACAAATTCTCAACGCGTTCGTATGTTTATTTTATCCAAAGCCTGATCACTAGTTTGTATTTTTACTTACATGTTATCATAACTTTCAAACCTACAATTTTTCAAGACTCGGAAGCAAAATCAGCTCCCTAAACTGAGCAAAATAACCCTTTTATAGGTCAAATGCTGTGTCAAGGGACCCAACGCTAGTAGAAACGAGGATGACTAAAAGCTTATACACAAAGTTCGGCCCAAGATTACTGCACAAGCTTGGAACAAGATTTGGAAGTTTAAGCTTTTATAAAGGTTAGTTTGCCCTGAGGTTCAACAAATGTATGCAAGGATAAGCTTCAGCGAATCAGGGTTTGGGCGTACCAGTCTTAAATAGCGTTGATCGCGATTTCGGGTTTGTTACTAAATATAGCTGCATGCGCGCGACTTTCGGACAAATATGCTGAAATTCGGACAAATTTTGTCGTTGTACGCGCGGCTGTTGTTGCAGTTTGTAGTCTCAGTCATCAATTCACACGAATAATTGTGACGCTAAATAGCCATTCTAACACTCGTAGGTTTTATTTTCGTCGTTTATGCGGAAAATGCGGACAAATGTATATTTATGCATATTAATGAGAGAGAACAGTGACATCATTTGCGATCAGCGCTATTAAGGTCGTCACGCTCACCATTGTACTGAGCTTCGGCGCCAAGCTTCATACAACCTTTTGACTAAGCTTTGACCAAGCAAGGTACTACACAATCGCGTGTATATGAACCTTCTTACCAAATTTCAAAGCAATTGAAAAAGATGTTTTTTCGCCAAAACAAAGAAAATCGCCCGAAAAAATACAAATATGCAAATTTCACCACAATGTGAAAAAATAGAGTCAATAACACTTTGCTCACATTTGGTTGAATAAGGCAAGCGGGGATGAATGCAGTGTATAGGCCTACACAATATTTGATAGCTTCTATGGACCTTAGCTTGCGATATCATAGTCCAGCACATTTGAACAAATTTTGATGCACCGTCCATTAAAATCTGCCATACCAAACCAAAGGTGTCCTCTTACAATATTGTCTTGCATAGAATTAATGTAGACAATATTTTGTATCTCTACTGTCTATGGTTGCATAATCAAAGACCAACGTAACATGTAATGGGCCTTCTTTAGAGCTTCCACTGTTAATGATGCTGCCACATCTACATGGTAACAAAATGTCCCAAACTGCCACAAAGTTAAACAAGCATTGCAATATCATAGATAAGTGAGGAAACTTCAAAACCTATACACCGAGAAGCCTGCGGCATCAGATATGTACATCTGTTTTAAGCCCTGCTTACCAAATTTAACAGCATCAAACCAGGAATTTGTATAGAAACCATTACTTAACTTACAAGGACAAACAATACCATAAATATACAATATGATCATGGAAAGAAACAAAATCCTTTCAAACCAAATTCACAAGCATTTTTTTCATACAAAATTGTCATATTTACATCCACAGATGTAAGAGTAGGTGATTAAAAACTACACAGATGACACTTTTTGTGAATATACAGGGATAAAGTGAACAATATTGGGAAGTTGTGAATTTACGAACATCAAATCATAAGCAGAATCACTTGGGAATTCATTATCTACTCTTTTCCTATTTCCTTTGCTGAAAGCCTAGAATCAATAGCAAACCGTTATCTGAAGGAATGGACAGGCTTAGCAAGGTTTACCAACCTCTCAATTTTGTATCGAAAGAGATAAGAAAGGACTGCATCTCATTCGAGATGCAATTATTTCAGTTTGAGGAAAAAAATATAGAAAACTTCTGAAAGTTAATAAAAACAATATATAGCAGATCTTTAATGGACAGGTTAGAATCAACGAATAATAAGTCAACTGAGTATTGGAATATTGAAGAATCTTCTTTCCAAATCAGGGGCATCTGTAAATGAGTCCATACATTGTAAGGATTGGGAAAAATATTTGAAGTCACTTTACAAGTCATCAACAACTGTCGATGAAAACTTTATTTCAAAAGAACTTAATGACCTTGAAAAAAATAAAGAGATTGAATACGTAACTTAGTATGCCACAACACAATGAGTTATTGGATGCTATAAAAATTATAAAGCACAAAGAGAAGACCGAGTTATAAATGAAGTGATTAAAGTCAGTAATAGTCTTTGTATAAGTAGCTTTCGTAAGTTATTTAATCACATTTTACAAAGTAGCAATTTTGAAACCACTTCAATATCATGAAAAAAGTTCAACCACGTCTGTATTACTTGCATAAGTTACGGTCTTTTGAGGTAAATCATTTTGTACACTTTTTATTCATCTACCGTGCAAAGTATTTTATTGTTTGGAGCTGTTTGTTAGGGTGGTAACATCTCAGTCCAGGAGAAAACTAGATTGGAAAAGGTAATTAAAAAAGCTAGTAAAGTGGTTGGGCGCAAATTATGCTCGTTTGATGAAATTTATACAGGCAAAATTGTTTTTCAGAGAAATGCCATCCTCAGTGATGCGACACATCCTTTGAACAAAGAATTTGATAGTCATCGTATCGAAAGAAGTGGTAGATTTAGAGTGCCCTTTGCACACACACACACCGTTTTAAGCATTCTTTTACACCAAGAGCTATTTTAAACTAATTTCAAATCAAGCAGAGCAGATTTTTAATCAAGTTTGTTTTCGTCACGTGTTTTATGTTTGTGTGTGAATGTGCTTGATTTTTTATTGTTTGTTGCCGGATTGCTTTGAAGCAGACATTGTAATTTCTCTACGGAGATCAATAAAATATTTATTATTATTATTTGAATATAAAGGGACTAAAAATACAAGTGTTGATAACTGCCTTACAAGTCTTTGTATGTCATTTTTCAGATTTATTTTGGGAGTAACTAGACGCACCCCTTTTGAGGGCATTAGATCTGAGCTAGGCAGACTCCCTTGTTAAATAAAGCTAAATATAGTTTACCAGGAGAGCATATTTTGAAAGTGCACAGAAAGAAAATATACGAATTACTTCTCCCTGGGCTAAATTTGTCCATTGTTCACTGGGAAGTATAGTGAGTGGTGGTACTGCCATCGCATGTTGAATATGTTGCATGAGCTGTTCAGTTAATCATTTCAATCTTATTTCAACATGCTGCTGTCTCTCTCACACACACACACACACACACACACACACACACACACACACACACACACACACAATATATATATATATATATATATATATATATATATATATATATTTGTATATTTTTTATTTACTTATTTGTTTGTTTGTTTTTTGTATACTTAGTTTTTTTTCTGATTCCCCTGGAACATAACAAATAAACAAATATGCATAAACAAACAAAAAAACAAACGAACGAACAAAACCGTTCCACATTGACAAATAGGAACACAAATACAGCTCGTTGTAGGTTCTTTACAGTATATGGCAATAATCGCACTTAACAAATAAACAGACACGCATAAACAAACAAGCAAACAAACAAATAAGGAGCCTGAGCTCCCTGTGCTGCTGCCAGTATATTCACTCAGCTCAAGAAGGTACAACTGTGTTGCTACGCCAAATTATACATCCCATTACTCCAGCAATTCTAGGGGTGAGTGCTTCCTCAGAAGAACTATCAAAGAGATGTCAGTTGTCAGGGATAGCTTTTAAGTCAGAAAAAGGCAACATTTACCAAAACTCCAATCTAAATTGGACTTTGACTGGAGATGAGAGACTTACTCATATACAGCAGTATCATGACTGGGAAATAACAAACAGCTGGATGTTATGCTAAAATTTTATATATATATATTTTTTTATATATATATACAGGTAATTTGATTAGTTTCTTGTTCTCTTTCTAGGTACGAGATAATTTTTAAAACGTAGCTTATATGTTCACAAATATGTTATCTTTTACAGGTCCAAAGCTTATTTTTCTTGATTTTTCATGAACAATAGATGACATTGACTGAAATGCATAACTTGCAACCAATGTTTACATTTAGCCATACACCAGATACATGGAGAGATTTCAACATACAACCATTAACTCAGAAACCCCACAGGGAAAAATAAACATTGTTTTCTTCAAGTACAACTGGTGCATCCACCTTTGGAACAACTTACAAAACCAACATAATAAAAGAGTGATGACATTTGAGATCACTTAAGAATGTTAACTGTGGTGAACTTGACTATTCCTTTCAAATCCTGACCTGAGTTGGCCCCTTAAACTGAGATACCCTGCGCTGTGAACTGTGTACACACAAAGACGTTACGATGGACCATTTGTTTTGGGTGGGGGGGGGGGGGGGGGGGCCAGGGGTGGTGAGGGTGGTCTGTAAAATTGATGAGGTAGCATTATTTTTAATTTGCTTTTTTACCCACTCTCCCACCTTTTCTTTTAGTCACGCCTTCTCTGGCTGATTTTTATTGACATTTGCTGGGAATGATTTTTTAAGAAAATCTTCCAGATCCGCCCCCAGGATAT
The DNA here is from genome assembly GCF_041260155.1 of Ptychodera flava. Taxonomy (NCBI): domain Eukaryota; kingdom Metazoa; phylum Hemichordata; class Enteropneusta; family Ptychoderidae; genus Ptychodera; species Ptychodera flava. Next base: position 2,943,054 of record NC_091941.1, read on the forward strand.
AAAATGATCCACCCCTTGGTATTGACAATGTTTGCATAAAGAGATACATAATCCAGATGGCAGGAAGTATAAAATATGTGAACTATTTAAACGTTGATACTGTTAAACATTTAAAAAATCTTGGAATATATTTACAGGAGTTCAATTGAACCTGCTAAAATCACCTTCAGCTTTGCTTTCTAATGATTTTTTTTACTGCATTCCAACACCAAAATACAGTTTACCATATCCAATGCTTACTGAATCAATACATTATATGCTCTGAGTTCCTGTAGGTATAAAATCGCCAAAATAAGAATTTTTTTCACATTTTTTTTTAATTTGTTCATATCAATACAATCTGAATAAGTTCTGATACCACCACTCAAAGTAACCTTCATGCCAAGTTTCAAACTAGCATTGAAAGTGGTTAATGTGAAGATAATTGTTTACCAAGAATTACAAAGAAAAATTTAAAAAATATTACAATTGTTCATCTCATTCTGGACTGGCAATATATGTATGAGAACATTTGTAGGTATTTATGAACCAAATTTCAAATCAATACAGCGGACTATTTCTGAATTTTTTTCCCGTCAAAAATTAGGGAAAAAACTTCATAAAAGTAGAAAATTGAAGATATCTCTCTGAAAATTTAAAACAAGTGACCTAGCAGCTGAAAGAGCTCCTTTGTGTTATGTAGAGACACATGTTGTGACCCATGTGTTGATAAAGGAGGAAATCTTTGATAGCCGTCTTTAGGATTGCGTGACCAAAATGGCAAATATGGGTGCAAACATACGAAATCAGAGATTTCATCATTTTGCACATATTAAATTTTGGTCATTCCAAGGGACATATCTACTAAATATCAAAGCTATCAGACAAGTGGTTTTTGAGAAACAATTTTTTGACCAAAAATTGCCTCCAAAATACATAAAATTGCAGATTACATCCCAATTTCAACAAGTTATTGACAATGACATAGTCCCCACTTGTAATAGGAGTATTAGTCTTGATGGGGCAGGGAAATGTGGTCATTAAGAAGTATCACTGGAGTGTATATGTTGAGATCTATGGGCACATAGGTCTATGTCGTTGTTCCCAATTTGAAACACATGAGGCATGTCTAAGTTATGGTTCTAAATCGGGAAAAAAGATCAGACCTCTGACTGTATTGGCCAGCCAAGAAATACATATGTGCATAATAATGAGGTACAAGATGTGACATCTTAAGGTCTAATATCCTATCAGAATCAGAGGGTATAGAAATAAAGGACATAGCACTTGTGGTTACGTATTTATCGACATAACTGTATATTTCAGGTCAAAGGTCATCGAGGTCACATGACATTTGGTCAAAAAATTTCTATCCTATAGCTATCCCTATATACCAAAAATCAGACATCCAGCTCTATGGGCTTGCTCAGAATTAGATATAATGAGGTACAGTATGAAGCATCATAAGGTCTCCCATCATACCATATATGAAGGGTGTACCACTTATGGTTACTGAGTTATGGACAAATATGTATATTTGAGGTCAAAGGTCACCGAGGTCGAGTAACATTTTGTCAAAAAAATTGTATTGCTAAGTTATCCCTATATACCAAAAATCAGACCTCTAGCTCTATTGACTCGCTCAAAATTAGATATGCGCATAATTAATGAGGTACAATATGTGGCGTCATAAGGTGTCCCATCATACCATATATGAAGGGTGTAGCACTTGTGGTTACTGAGTTATGGACAAATATGTATATTTGAGGTCAAAGGTCACCGAGGTCACGTGACATTTTGTCAAAAAAATTGTATTGCTAAGTTATCCCTATATACCAAAAATCAGACCTCTAGCTCTATTGACTCACTCAAATTAGATATGTGCATAATTAATGAGGTACAATATGTGGCGTCATAAGCTGTCCCATCATACCATATATGAAGGGTGTAACACTTGTGGTTACTGAGTTATGGACAAATATGTATATTTGAGGTCAAAGGTCACCGAGGTCGAGTAACATTTTGTCAAAAAAATTGTATTGCTAAGTTATCCCTATATACCAAAAATCAGACCTCTAGCTCTATTGACTCGCTCAAAATTAGATATGCGCATAATTAATGAGGTACAATATGTGGCGTCATAAGCTGTCCCATCATACCATATATGAAGGGTGTAGCACTTGTGGTTACTGAGTTATGGACAAATATGTATATTTGAGGTCAAAGGTCACCGAGGTCACGTGACATTTTGTCAAAAAAATTGTATTGCTAAGTTATGCCTATATACCAAAAATCAGACCTCTAGCTCTATTGGCTTGCTCAAAATTAGATATGCACATAATTAATGAGGTACAATATGTGGCGTCATAAGCTGTCCCATCATACCATATATGAAGGGTGTAGCACTTGTGGTTACTGAGTTATGGACAAATATATATATTTGAGGTCAAAGGTCACCAAGGTCACATGACATTTTGTCAAAATATCTGAGATATCTGCGTGAACGGATGGACTCACGGATGGACTCACGGACGGACATGACCCAATCTATAAGCCCCCTGGACTTCATCCATGGGGACTAAAAACTGTGTCACTGCATCCTTTTTGCAATATGAATACGATGAGAAACTAAATTTTTATTTTTCTTGCCTTATACATGGGAGTCTATGGACTGCCTTATACATGGGAGTCTATGGACTGCCTTATACATGGAAGTCTATATACATGGGAGTCTATGGTGGTGAAAACTAAAAAGTCCTCTAACACGGCCAAATTTGATCGCATTGTGAAACAAATCGACGTGCATCTGTATGGGGTAGGGTACTATCCTTGTGCAAAGTTTGAAAGAAATTGACCTGGGCATGTCTGAGATATCTGCGTGAACGGACGGACGGACGCACGCACGCACGCACACACGCACGGACATGACCAAACCTATAAGTCCCCCTGGACGGTGTCCATGGGGACTAATAACCATATCACGATAAACCCTTGGAAACTCTTTACCAAATATCAAAGCTATCAGACGAGTAGTTTTTTAGAAACAATTTTTGTGACCAAAAATGTCAAAATTGCCCCAAAATAAAAAACTGCAGATTTCATCAGAATTTGCGTACATAACATTTGATAAACCTTATGAACTGGTATACCAAATATCAGGCTATCAGATTTGGAGATCGGGAAATTGCCCTAACATTACTTATATGAAAATTTCACCATAATTTCTACAAACCTGACTGAGGTCATCTCGAGGAACACGGATACCAACTTTCAAAGTAATCAGACAAGCAATTTCAGAAAGGAAGATAAACCAAAACATAGGGCCAACGTCCCATAAGCCACTATAGACATGGATATAAAATAAAGTATTTCCTGACTGTCTGGAATTATCTCACTAAGGTCATTCTAAGGCACCTGTATACCAAATATCAAAGCTGTCCGACCAGCGGTTTTGAAGAAACAAGCGACCTAACAGCCTATAGAGCTCCGCTGTGTTATGTCGAGGATACCTATTTGTGACATGTGTTTATGACGGTGGATATTTTTGATAGCTCATTTCAGGATGGCCTGACCATGGCAAAAATGGCAAAATTAGCTGCAAAAATACAAATATGAAGATTTCATCATAATATCAACATATCACATTAATGTAAACCCAAGGAATCTGTATAAAAAGTATCAAACATATCAGATGAGTAACTTTTGTAAAACAAAGGTTTTGACCAAAATTGGCAAATATTGACCCACAAATACAAAAATTGAAGATTCCATCACTTTTTCAATACATCACACTAAGATAACCTCTAAAAACCTGTGTACCAAACATCAAAGCTATCAGACTAATTATTTTTGATAAACGAATTTTTAAACCAAAAATGGCCCAAAAATACAAGATTGTAAATTTTATCACACTCTGAATATATCACATTTTGATCCACCCTATCAAGTTGTATACCAAATATCAAAGCTATCGGACTTGTAGTTCTTGAGAAACATTTTTTTTACTAAAAATGGCAAAAAATTGCCCCCAAAATACTACACTGCAGATTTCATCAAAATTTGAATATATCACATTTTGATCCACCTTATGAAGCAGTATACCAAATATCGAAGCTATCAAACAAGTAGTTTTTGAGAATAAAATTTTGTAATCAAAAATGGCAAAAATTGCACCAAAAATACAAAATTGAAGATTTCATCAAAAGTTCAATATATCATATTTACTTCATCTGTAGGAACCTGCGTATATCAAATATCAAAGCTATCAGACAAGTTTTTTTGAGAAATAATTTTTTTTGACCATAAACAGCAAAAATTGCCCTAAAAATACAAAATTGTAGATTTCATCATAATTTTAAATACATCAGATTTTGACCATCTCTATACCAAATATCAAAGCTGTCAGACAAGGGGGGTTTTGATGAAGTAACTTTTTGACCAAAAACGACAAAACAAATTCCTTAAAAATACAAAATTTTCATATTTCATCACAATTTGAACAAATCTAAGTTAGGTCATCCTTAGGGACATGTATACCAAATATAAAAGACCAGATATTCTGAAGAAGATTTTTTGCCAAAAACACCTTCTTTGAGCTCATTTGCATATTTTCAACAATATCAAAAAACAAAACAGACAGTTTCTCATAATCATATTTTGCATCTACACAACAAATATCAAATCTCTAAGTACAGCGGTTCTCAAGATATTTCAGTGGACTGACATCCTCACAAATGGACATACATACATACATAAATACAAACTGATGACAGACGCCAAACTGATACCCATCACAATAGCTTCTATGGACTGTATTTTATAGTAGCTAAAAAAATTATCCCAATGATATAAATATGCAAATTCCACCCCAATTCATACACACCTAATTAAGAATACCTAAAGAACCTATATACCAAGTTCCAATCCAATCTGACACAGCTTATAGTTTTAGTAATTTGTAGGATTTTTCCTTTATTTTGCTCATTTGCATATTTTTGACACTGACATGTTCATGTGAACAAATTCACATCACCGCCCCTGGATGCACCTGTACACCAAATACTAAGATGGTAGGTGCTGCTCTGTAGGAGTATTGATATGGAAACACACACACACACACATACATACATACATGCAAATGAGATGAAAATAAGACTGATTTACCTCATAAGATAAGCTCTCTTTGGTATACATACATTTACCAAATGTGAGCTGACAAACCTGACTGAAGTCATCCCTATGAACCTGCATATCAACTTTCCTGAGAGCAATTGGATGAGCAGTGTCAGAGAAGAAAATTTTTTTACCCAAAAAATGGGAAAAAGTTTGTCCGAAAAATACAAATTTTATTTGAATTTGAACAAACCTAAATAAGGTCCCCCTAAGATATGTACATGCCAAATTTCAAAGCAATCAGACAAGCAGTTTCAGACAGGGAGCCAAATGTTGACAGACGAAGGACAGATGACAACAGACAATAAGCATATCTAAACAGCTCTGCTTTGCTGACAGCCAAGCTTAAAAATGGAATAGAAATGCCCCAAATACTAATATCCAAATTTTGCAATTTGAACAAACTCTGACTAGTTACCCCTAGGAACATGCAAAAAGTTTCAAGACAATCTGACAACTGAGCAGTTTCCAAGAAGATGATTTTTGATCAAAAATGTGAAAAAATAGCGCCAATGGCACTTGATCACAACTGGCACATTGTGAAACTACTCTATCTCTGGGTGCACCTGTACTTGAAATACTGAATGGGTAGGTGCTGTGGGTTTGGAGTTTGTCAGTACACACACCCGCACAATAATATCATATACATACAGACAAACTCAAAGACATGCAATCTCAAACCTATAAGAAGAGTTTTCACTGGCACATATACTCTTGCCCATATGGGAGTTTGTGAATGGGTTAGCTCTACATACTGACATGCAGGAGTTGTTGATTTTGCCTGCACTTCAAATATTAAAGAATAGCCACCTGGTATTTGTAGCTGACATCTGGGGAAAAAGTGATATGGAACAAGTATGGATTTTAACTGTAAGCAAATTTTATTCAATATATAAACACTGAACAGTATTAAAAAATCAAAAATCACTGTCAAGGACAGTGTGCTCACATTCAGTTTGAATTGGTCTATTCAAGAAATATTTAAACCAGGAAAAACAAGAATGACAAAAGCAAATAAGGTCTGAAAGGTAGGTACTCGAGGTCATCTTTGGAAACATGCATATCGACTTCTATAGCAATGGGACAAGCAGATCCTAAACGCATAAGCAAATGTCAACAACAAAAAATAGACAGAGAAGGCTTGATAAAAAGAAAAGGTGGGAGTGGTAAAAAAAATGTACAAGGGATCTGGTAAAAAAGTAATGCTACCTCATCAATCTTCTAGACCCTACCCCCTCCTGAATATCAAATGTTCCATCCCTTGGTATTACATAACGCCAGATGACAGGAAATATATTTACAACCTTGGGGAGTTTTTAATCACAATGCATGAGTGTTATCATTCTAATGTAAACAGCACTTAAGTTAGTTACAGATAGTGAAATGCCTTCCACTGTGGGCGGTGATTACAACATCTGGAATTATCCTGGATCCACATTTCTCATCAGTTCTTCTATGTCTTACATAGAGTAGTTGCAAAAATTAGTCCGAAATGAAAAAATTTACCTCAGCTTTGTTTTCTCAATCAAATTTTCCTACAAATTGATACCAAATATGACAAAATTATGTTCACAGCCTTCAAAACTGTCTAACAACATATCCTGGCTTGGTGTACCGGTAGGTCATTTAAGGTCACAAACTGAGAAAATTACCTGAACTATACAAATATGGGGGTTCACATCACTTTGAGCAGAAAATTTATCTAATAACATCCTCGGGACTTTATACCAAATTACAAAGCTATCAAACAAGTTATTTTGAGAACAAGTTTCTTGACCAAAAATGACAATATTGTCTCAAAATACAAATTTGTATATTTCAGGACAATTTCCACATATCTAACTATTGTATCTCTGTACATCTGTGTACCAAATATAAAAGCTGCCTGTCCAGGGGTTTTGAAAAGAAAATACTGTTTAAGATTTTTTGACCAAAAATGACGAAATTGCTCCAAAATAGTAATTTTCCAAATTTTGTCATAATTTCAACAAATTAGAAGAGTAACATCTGCGCAAAGATCCAACCCAAATTTGAAAGTGATTCAGATTCAGATTCAGAGAAGAATTTTTACTGAAAATGAGAAAAATCACCAAAAAATTCAGCAAAAATACAAAATTTCGGATTTCTTCACAATATTCATAAAACTGTATAAGGTTCACCTAAGGTACTTGCACAAATTTTCAAAGCAATCAAAACAGCGGTTCTAGAGTTATTAATTCTTGACCATTTCACATTTTTCACATTTGAGCAAGTACTTGAAATAAAGATTGATTATTATTATTATTATTATTATTATTTTGTAAGCTCATTTGCATAATTTTGGAAATGCAGACTTCATTTGAACAAAATCCCATCTACAGCCCAGGATGCATTTAGACACCAAGTACCAAGCTGAAACGTGCAGTGGTTTGCGTGTTTTTGATGTTGACAGACATACTGTACGTACGTACATACATACATACACACATACATACTGTCTCAAGACCTCCAGTGTCCCATTGTTTTGTAATATATAACAAGTGTGCCATGAGCTTCTATTTAAAGGAGAGAAACTTCTCAAATAATTTTTTTTCCCTGTAATTTCCTGTGAGAACACATGGACAGATGCTCAGGACTCTTTGCTGGTGCTACCTTGATAACTAACCTACAACTTGTAGCGTCATTGTCTAACCTGTTCACCCCAATTTCCTGTAGACAGGTCCACACTCACCATTGATAACAATGGGTTTGGGCCATACCATGGTAGTGAAAGACTGTAACATGTGAGGTCGTGGATACTTAATCTCTGGAATGTCAAAGTCTGTATATTGACTCAAGGATGTTTACTTAACAAATGCCTAGGGTCATCTCAAAAGTGAGAATCTAAACTATGAAATATGTTTTTTTTTTATTGCTTTTGATGCCCAAAAGAGCATAGAAATCTCTTATACTTCGAATCAGCCATCCTGCATATTTCTAACATTCATCAAAACCTAATTTCTGTTCCACAACTCATAAAACAGTCCACAATGCAGGATTGGTGTACATTCCAAAACTACATATATGAAAGACCCCTAAAATCAATTAGTTAAAAAGGGGGGTTAGAAATTTCCCAAAACTATATAACCGCCGCTCCGTTTGGCTCCATTTTTCGGAATCGGAACCTTGGAACCAGTCTGAATATCGGTACCAAATATCAATGCAGTCTGTTCAGCAGTTTTTGACTTTTTGTCGTTTACGGAAATGGACGACATCTAACACTGGTTGAAACTACCCCTATATCACAACTTCCAGTTGTGATAAAAATTGCTCCACAAATACACGTGAAAATGTCACCACAATTTGAGCAAACCCAAATAAAGTTGTCCCTAGGAATATATGCATAACAATTTTCAAAGCAATTCAACTCATTTAGAGAACACGATTTTTTTACCAAAAACAGGGAAAATTGCCCCAAAACAGTGACATATATGAAAATTTCAACACAATTTTAACGATCCAACTGGGGTCAACTTTAGGATCAAGTGTACCAAGTTTCACAGAAATTGGATGAGCAGTTTCAGAGAAGTAGTGTTTTTGACCAAAAAACTAGAGAATTCCCCTAAATTCAAGTACTAGTATGAAAATTTAAGAACGATTTCTACAAATCTAACTTAAATCACCTGCATTACCAAGTTTCAACCAAATCTGGTTTGTGGCTATAGAATTTTATCAATTTGCAGTATGTTGCCTCGTTTTTACCTCATTTGCATATTTTGTTGACATGTTCATTTGAATAATTCACATCTCCACCCACAGGGTGCACAGTACACTAAATAATAAGATGGCAGGGGTTATGCGATTTTCAAGTTTTTGATGTGATGGACATACACACATACATACATGCATAAATACCCCACTTACCATATAAGGTCTTTTTGGCATATATACATACACAAAATGCGAGTTAAACCTCTTAAGGTAGTGACTCAGTTTGTTTGACAATATTTTCAATCAAAAGTTTCACATAGAAAACAGGGTCTCACACCCAACATGTGGTACATTTTCTAATAGGTCTATATTTGAAGAAGGTAAAAATTTTGTTTAGTTGTCAAAACATGCATTGGTATGTTTGTTTAAGTCAAAAACATGTGATTTTGAATTTTTCACTTAAAAGAGTATAAGTAAGAATTGGCAGCACCCCTAAGTGATCTGTTAACGGCACTAGACAGCTGGATATACAGGGGAAAAACCGTGTTTTGGATTTTTGAAATTCGCTTTTGTTTCTGCACAGTGAGCCTTCGAAGTGTGAACTGTCGGATTTTCGCATAAATTATCGGCTTTTGTTCACGTTTGTCAAGTTATCGTCACTTCAGGGGGGGTTATCAAAAATCTAAGACACGGTTTTTCAGGTCTATTCATGAAGTGTTAGCATGCGAAGAATCGGGGAAATCCGCCCACGCGTCGCCGACTTACACTCATTTGAAGGTGCGCATACATAGCAAAAATCGGAACTGAGAAAATCGACGATTTGTGTAAACGTCCCATTTTTCACACAAAATCGCCGAAAAAAGTCGGATTTTTGTGCGTTTCAAAAAAAATTATTCAATCTGGGTCTAGGTTAAATATTGGGCATCAGGTTAGAGAATTTCTGACAAGTCCTAAACATTAGTTCGCCTAAAAATGATGAAAATTGTGCGTAGAAACGTGAGGCTGGTCAGCGTAAGCGGTGGGTACTATTTACACGATAAACACTAGAGAGATAATTCAGGGCATAATCTGTTTGTCAAATACGTATCTAGCTTATAATTATATTAACTGTACACTGTTTGGTAACGGTTAGAGTCTGGTTACAAGACGAGAAAAGTTTTAAAAAATCATACAGCCGGAATGGTTTACAGGTCTGCGTTCTGCCGACGACGCGCGCTCGCTCTCTCGCTAGCGCTCGACTTCCGGTCTCACAGCCCGTAATTTATGCACGTACCAAGTGTGAAATGGTGCCCAGTTCATTTTAGTGCCGATTTTTGTGCCTATAGTACAAGACGTCACTTGCTGCTTGCTTGCTTTCGGAGATGAGAGACCAACTCTCGATGCTCTAAAAAATTCTGTAGTTGAGAAGTTCAAGGAATGCGGGAAAGTCGCACTTGTTTTTGTGGTTTTCACATGTGATCTGCTGCAGTCCTTTTGCTCACCATAAAAAATGACCGGGTTTTCGTGCGCTATTTCGCTTTCCACTGTGACATGTACTATTATGGCCTCGGGTATGAAACCAAAATCAACTTCAGTTACACGTAAAAGCGATTCTTCATGACTTAAAATAAACGACTGAGGCGATACTCGACAGATTCACTCATTGTAAAATTGAAACGGCGACATATCGCGACACCCAGCGACACTCTCTTGACCACAGATAGAAATTGACCGGCAACGATCGTGAAGCGACGTTTCGCGTACGTTGCTGTGCTCTAGACCGACATAACAGTGTCGGATTGACAAATTGGACAAACCATGCTTCCTACATCCATGGACAAACTAAGTCCAAGACTGTCCAAGATATGGGCTGCTGTTATAGAACCATATTTTCCAGTGAAGATTAAATAGATTCTCTTTGGACGGCAGTGTAATCTATAGCCCGGCGTACGATGCTATGTGTTCCGCTACAGCTAATCGCCTCGCTCACCACAACCCTGCAAAGACCCGTACGTAGGGTCGGTGACTTCAAATCCATTTTGGGACTTGACGTAAAAAGCCAAATTACTGTCGAAATTCAGCGTTCTTGGGCCCAAGTCGTATCCCTGCCTACCTCAGCTACTCGATCGCTTCCAAAAATGCCAGTCTTTTATTCACTTTTCGTAAATAACCGTCGATGTCGGCAACTCTCTCGCTAGCCCTGAGTACGATGCTGTGTGTTAGCTGTAGCGGCCAACACACAACATCGCGTCCATCAGCTTTCCATTTTGCTTCAGCTTCGGCCCCGTTTGCGTTTTCTACACTGCTTATACTGCCGGCAGTCATCAGCCATGTTGGATAGCGTCTCTTATGAAGACGTGCGCGCATGCGCAACATGGTGCGTAAAAATTTACATAATCTCCTCAAGGTATAACGATAACGCTGACAGTAATCCGGACCGTTAAAACAAAAAGAAAATAATAACTCGCGCAGTGGTTAGAAGGCCGTGTTTTCACTAAAATTTAAGACATTTTCCAGTACAATGTTATCTCACAGTTTTCTCTAATAAAAAGATCATATTTCAGGGGTTCAGAATATGAAATAATCACAAAATCGCTAAAATTTACAAAGGAACCCGAGTCACTACCTTAATCATGAATAATCCGTAACCGCAAAACCATATACCTTGAGTAGAGTCCACCATTTTGACTTGATCGGTCAGCAAACGAAGGGATGTTAGAGGTCAAATGGTCAAAAGGTTGGCTGATTAAAAAATACAGTCTCAATATCCTGTGCTTTCAACATTTCGATTTACAACATAAAATCAATGATAACAAATATCAAATGACAATAAGAAATGAATATCATATTGTATAATTTTTATTTAACAAGGAGATCATCTTCAAAAAAATCACAGCCATGTCTTATTTCTAAGTATTAAAGTCGACTATCAATTATGCCACTCACTTGAAAAAGAGTCAAATCTTGCAAAGTCCCCTTAAAATATCTCACTATAACAATTGTATGTACAAGTTACGCATGCTGTATTCAGTTTTCTTTAGCAATGATTGTTCAAATTACTAGATGGTTGCCTCGATGGTTACCAAGTGCAATGTAATGTACTGTTTTCAGCATTGAACTCAGTCAGCAAATCAACAAATACATAAGTATAGAGGTGAGTATTTGACAAAATGTGCTTATTTGATATAATCAACTTTGCAAGTAGAGTTATATGTTTTTAGGTTTATCAGCAATGGATGTGTGTTGCATGCATTGTTATAGATATAATTTGAACATATAGAACATAAAGAAATGTGAATAAATTATGAGTGTCATGGATAAAATATCATTTATTTAGGGAACATAACAAAATAAGTAATTTGTTTTATGCTTGCACACACATATCTTTTCAGTTTTTCTCAAAATAAACATTTTATTGCAGAATTTCCGTTGTCTGCAAAGATCCGCTGCAACACCAAACCATGACTTTAAAAAACCTTTTTAAAGCAGTTTTTTTACACAGAATACAGTGATCAATACACACTCTGTACATGATAAAGTGAAATGATCAGGAAACACAAAAATGTAAGCATCCCATTACATTCTAGGACAAAATCATATCTTCTAGGACAAAATCATATCTTTTTCGCATTTTTTTTGTTAAAGCTCCATTAGCTGTAAATTTGAAATGCCATCTCATTCAATGAGACCAGTACATTTGATGAGACAGCACACACAGGTATCTCTGTACATTCAATGTAACCTGATGTACAATATTTGCATGTTTAATTTGGTGAGACAAGTGCGTAGCAAATACTATCTCATTGAACAAGATTGGCGTTCAGAAGATATCACAGCGGTAACTTGACCCACGAAAACATCAAACACATTGAGAAATACTGTCACCTTGTATTTCTTCATTCAGGCGTGTCTACAAATACAAGTGCTGAATCAAAGTGACTGCACCTGTATTATTCCATTTTCTGTGCTCAGTATTAGCATTATGAACGCAATCCGATATTGATTCAGCTGACAAATATCGAAGATGAGGATTGGAATGTGTTCATTTAAAATTTTCTGAATTTTAGCTTTCAACTCATGCTTCCAATGTGGAAAAACCTTATAGATAAGACAGTTTTAAAGAATATCTTGAAAATCTCTCAGTAACTCCTCAAATCAGGCCCTGTTGGAACATCAACAGTAGAGACTTGAAAGCACGGTATAATGTTGATATTACATTGTAATCACAGATGTTTCGAAAGGGCACCCTTTCATATATTATATATGATCTTTGAAGCGGATTGGAAATTGGACAGTCTGACATTTGTTTCAAAGTTTCACATGACATATGACATCTTACAAGGAACACTTGCAATTCATCATTCTCCTGAGAAGACGACTGCATAACATGGACTGAGACTTGGTAAACCGTCTTATAGTGCTTGTTACCAAAGGGGCTGCATTCTGCTACAGCCAAAATTTCACTTGCTACTTGAGGGAGTATTAACTTCTCCAAGTCCGTTTGTCTTGAAAATGATCTGATCTGAGAAGACACAAATAAATGGTGTGTAAGATGTTGGGATAACAGATAAAACATACTAGTCTTGCTTAAACATAGCTGAATGTTTACCTCTCTGCCAATTAACATCTTTGAATTAAATCCCCTCATCCAAGAAAAAGTTAAAATAATGCTGTCATCCAGAATCACTGCTTTGTGGTAGTCATGACCTTTGACTAAAACTGAATGAGGGTATCCCTAAGACGCTGAGAACAAAAGGTTACAACAACATGACATAATACAGACAATTAAGACTTGTTTTTCTAACAGAAATGATAATAAAACAATCAAAACATTCACATATACAAACTTTATGCTCATTAAATAAATCTTACACAGGTATAGTCTCCACAGCAATTTATGGCTGATTGTTTTTTGGAAATTTTGCTCCAAAAGTGTAAAACTAGGGTTAATGATACCAAACTCCCACTTGATCAGAACTGTAATGTCAGAAGACAACTTTATAACTATAGGACAAGAGGTTTGAGAGACTATTTTTTTGGAAAACAATGAGACATTAAATTTGGCCACCAAAGTTCACATTTGTAAATTACTTTAAGCAGTCTATATGAAACCATTGCTAAACCATAAAACAACTTGAAGGTAGTTATCGTTTGACTTATTAAAAAAAGACAAACTGATCAAATTAACTAAATGTTACATTTCAACATCATTTTGCCAACCTTACTGGTTGTTTTAGATTTTAGATTTGAAGAATTTGGTGTTATAACTGAATAAATGAACAACCGACACACAATGCATTATAAAATAACTTTAAGCTCCATGATATTTTTTGGGTCATTGCATAAGTTATTTTATTTTGATGATCACATTGCCAATGGTACTAATTATTGGTGCTAACTGTGCAGTGATCAGTAATGTTGCCATAATGTATCTCCTGCACACTGATAATTTCGGAAATTGATTTCTCTGTATGAATTTATTGTATATCTGATAGATTATACAAAGAGACTCAAGTTATTTGATCAAATATTTTTTTCTGTTTGTATTAAGGGAGTTCTATATACAGTGAAATAAATGTATGGGCTTAGTACTGTGAGCTGTTTTTTTAGTGTCTGGAATTTCTTAGATGGCCTGCAAAGTCCATCAGATTTTTGTTGAACTCCATCAGATTTTTGTTGAACATACAGCACTTTGTATACTACAGATTTCCATTGTATGAGTTATAGTGCATCAGAGTGCCCAATAGACTTGAATATGTGTGGCTGATCAGTTTGCTGTTACAAATAGCAATGATTAAAATGCAAATGAGCAAGTTAAAGTTATCAAAACTAATAAAATCAACTTACTCTCATGTATTACACTCATCAAACCATTAACATAACTGTGGCTAGGAAAAACAAATGTGCCTCCGTGCATTTTGGTTGTGACATATGGCATAACCACCAACATTCATTTAAAATCGAAATGAACAATAACCAGTTACTTATTGTTGGAATTTATTAAAATCATAATATATATATATATATATATATATATATATATATATATATATATATATATATATATATATATATATATATATATATATATATATATATATATATATATATATACAGAGTTCGCGTTTACGCAAAAATCGTGCGTATTTACGCATTGAAATTGACTCTCTACGCATTTTTTTCAGTTTTATGCACGCAAAGGATAACACCGAAAGCACTCCCCACGACTGAGCTTAGGCGACAACCAGACGAAATTTGTTGCAACACACTTCTGTCAATCCCTCATTTTGTGTGGAAAGTTTCGGATTCTCTGGGCGTTGTCTGCAAAATCGGCATCGTAGTTCACACGTTATCACGTTAGGCACGTTAAAATGTCAGCTGTGCCTATGAACTACGTTGCTAATTTTCAGGCGAGCGATAGTTTCTGAACTTATGACACAAAGTGAGCGATTGACAGAAATGTTGCGACCAATTATATAAATGCCAATCGTGCACGATCACCACGTCTCGCTGTTCCCAAATTTTGATCAAGCACACATGCAGCATGGCGTCGAAGCAGACAAATCTGTTTTCTTTCAACTTTGCTCTACCGTGAAAAAATTATTCATCGGTAGAGCTCGTCGGAATCCCGATAAATTTTGAACACTGCAGAAGTGTCTGGATAAGCTGCCATAACTCTAACTTTTGGGTTGCCCGATGTGTTTTGACGGTCGCATGTATACCCTTCGCTGTTACGTTTCAACATTGTTCAAGTTGTTCGTTAAACTGTTTTCATTAAAATAATGATTAAAATGTAGTGTAGGTTTATTCAACGGCACATTTTATTTTGCAGTCAGTTTTTTCATCAATCGAGTGCGGATGTGAAATTACGCACTCAAATCCAGCCATTACGCAATTTTAGCAGACTAATGCGTATGCCGTACGCGAGGAGAAAAAAGTCACCAGTCACCACGAACACTGATATATATATATATATATATATATATATATATATATATTATATATATATATATATATATATATATATATATATATATATATATATATATATATATGTTTAATACCATGGTATTTTTCTCTGTTTGACGTCATCGTATACGAGTGTTTTTCGAGGAGCTGTACAACTTCGAGCCGAAGGCGAGAAGTTGTGCGGCTCCGTGAAAAGCGAGTTCACATGCGAGAAAAGCGAAAAGCGAGTTCACATGAACAGTCTTCTTATTTTTCTTTGATGTGGATGGATCAAAATTATTGTAACAAATTGCATGATTTTTATCGCGATTTTGTGTTTTATTTACGCATATTACTTTAATTTAATGAGTAAAGCGGCCCGTCACCCAGGAGATGTGCAAATGTTTACAGGAATTTCATTCATAAATCCGATTAAGCTGAAATTTTGATACATCGAATAGTATCTCCACCAATCAGACGTATGGTCACGTGCGCGTATCAATCATTGTCTTGCGCTGGACCGATGCCAAGGCAAGTCTGGGGCAGCAAGTCTGCCATCGGCAGACAAAGCTTTCACCGCGCTAGTGACGGATATTTTGAGTTATTTAGAATATTTACAATTATATTTATGAAGTTAATGCAGCGACATGATCGAAACAGTAGTTATCATTCTTAGAGATGCTGTGGCTTTTAAAATATCACAAGTTTACAACCTTGGCGGGCCCGAAAGATTCAGATCAATGACACACAGAGTCACGTAGTGTATGCTTGTAGTGAACACTGCCGTCACAGGTCTCCGCCAATGGCCATCTAGGTCGTCAATGTTTTCGTCTTATGAACTTTGATGTTTGCTGTGACACGTATATCGACCCTAGGTACATCCCAATTTTGTTACTTGACTGGAACTCTGTTCTGTTGTGAGTGTTGTCAAAGTCAACTTTCGAAATGCATCGGATTCTACAGCGCTGCACAGCAGAGTTAGGCTACGGGTCGACAACTTATGTCTTCACCACAGCCTTACACTGCAGGTTTGATTCCAATCAAGAAATAGCAGAATAATTTGTGTGATGAAGGAAATTTATCATTGTTCGATCGTCGAATGGCTTTATGCTGGTGCCTTCTATGTCGCTTTCCCAAAGATGATACGGAACTCATTTACTAAGTTGAACTTTTGTTGAGGTGTATGTCCACATTGAACCTCACGACTGGAGCTGTGACGTAACTGAGCCATTAAAACGATCGACGGTATCCTCAATCGATTCTTGGGAATAGCTAAAGCTTTAGCCACTCGAAATTTTGTAGGACATGCCTTCTATGTTTCCATATCTGGATTTATCGGGTCACCTTTTTGTCAAAATGCCATGACAGCATGGCATCGATCACGACAAATCGGTCTGTGTCGCAACGTGCATGTATGAACGGTACCATTGCAGGAAAAAAGTTCCGGTTGATGACGACTATAACAGGGGTAATATGGATTTCTTATCTGTCCTGGTGTATGTCACACAGGTGGAGATACGGGCCAGTTCATGTGATAAATATACATATATAAATATATATATATATATAAGTACCTGTCATGAAGGAATTTGTGTAATGTTTATTACGCTTTATTTTTAGCATCGAGCACTGTATTTTCTGATGAGGACATCTGTATACTTAATACACACACACACACACACACACACACAGTCAATCACCAATATTATATTGCATGGAGGACCGAAGGTATTTACTGTACATTTACAAAAAATGCTTTAATTGTAAGCACAATTGAATTGAAGACAAACAACATACTCTTTGTGAGTTCAATTAACAGGTCAAGAAGAGAGAGTAATTTCAAAACTTACTTTAGAAGAGAAAATCATTTTTAGTATGCCATCTGTATTGAGACCAGTAACTTCGATGTTACTCTCTATGTTGATGACATGTCCACACACTGTTATTGAACGTGTGGCTGATTCTCCAATCCTGAAAAATTCAACAAGAAAACTTAATTACAAATCACACCCACATAAGAAACGAAAAGTTTTTACTTAAATTCATTTAAATACCATATATCACGTAATCGTTGTCAATTTCACTTCAATGCAGGATAGAACTCTCATTCCTAGTTAAAACTTAGTATTTGATACCGAGCTGATTGAATGTGACTTTTTGATAAAAACACAAGACTTAGAAGATTGCTCTCGATACATTTAAATACAGAATAGACAGAACTATTTTTGTTGTGTATATGAATTTAACATGTAAAGCTGGGTGTGATTATGGAATGATATCAACTGCAAGAGATTTCCTACGAAAGACATATGATTGTTGAACTTGAAGGGAGGGGATCTGAAAATCATGTTATGTTTGCCTTGCAAGTCATATGAAAAATAAACATGTGAAATTAATTTCATCTCAAGGATCTATTTTCTGGAATTTAAACTTTGTAAGTTGTAACTAGAATGATAATGGCTTTGCCATAATCATGGTTATTAAGCTTATCAAAGTTACCGGACAGTATTGCTAATTACCCAGCAAGTTCACTGACAAGAACGATATTGAGACTTTGACCATTAATTACCAACTTGGTAGTTGTGTAATTCACCTCAAACAACAAGAACAACATGGAGTAAGGACATAGAGACTCTGGCCAAATCTATTGATTTGTACTGGTCATTTCATTACAGTGACATCCATCCATGTATGTCACACCAACATTCTCATCAAATGTGTCACTATGCCAATCCTAATCACATGTTCTTCACACTATGACATTTAATGTCATAGTGTGAAGAAGTAATAATATATTACTGTCCAGCTATAAAGTAAATAAATTATCTATTACAACATACAAGTATTCTGTAGAGTGGTTATGAAGTCTATGGCAAACTATAATGGAGAGCCATTGAATTCTCATAGAAATGTGTATAAATAATCTTTAAACACATACAAAGTCTATTAACGTAGCTTGCAGGTAACGCGAATATCGTACTGCGCATCGTATCTGCGCACGCGTACGAACGTTCTTTCTGCAAGCGTTCTTTCCGGAAGTGGTCTTTTTGTCGCGATATAGCATATAATTACTTTGAGGTGCGACTTTCAAATTTGGTTTGTCAAAAGAGTTCACACCAAGATAGCAAACTTTGTGTAACAGGCCCGTTTTAATGTGACAAATGTGGGATTATTTGCAGTATTTGAGTGAACTAATCTTTATTTCATACCTATTAAAACAAGTTTTGAATATCATATTAAACAGGGATTTGTCGCTAGAGGGCGCTTCAGTGTAGCATTTCTTGTATTAAAAAAGCCCATATCTTAAAAAATTGTGCGGTGACCCCCATTTTTTTCGTTTGATTCGCAATCCATATATTGTTGGGCTTAATTTACGAGAGTTTAAAGAAAACGTAGATTTCAGATCATGACATTTGTAATGAAAATATCAAAATTTGGCCAAACTTTGCTCTTTTTATAAAAGCACTATTCATGGAAACGTTGCTATATTTTCTGATATTTTCAAAAGCAGATCACAAAACTAATACAATACAATACGGGGACATGTGTTGTAAAAAATCTGTTAATTGTTTTTACTATATTTCAGTTTTATTATTTAATAACACTAGATAATCGAATAATACAACATTTTAACCAATTTCAGCGAAATGTTTCGCGGGACAACATAAAGGGTGCCATATCTCCGAAATTTGCATGGGGACCCCATCTTTTTTTCTCATTTTTTAACATTTCATCTCACCCTAGACATCTCCTGAAAGTTTCAGAAAAATCCTGATTAACGTCTCTGTTACCCGCATTCCACCTTAAAAGAACATCAAATTCTTATAATAGATTTTGTATCAGAAATCTATTCAAGTTCCAGGAAAATGCCATTTATCGTTTAGGAAATTTCTTCGAAATAGAATTCTTGTTAAGTACATTTCAAATTCATTATGAAAATCATCATAAAGCTCTAAAGAACATTTTTACAGAGATCTGTAAAATATATATTCAAATATCTACAGACATGTATACATTATCAAATCTGCAACTTGCATCATGGGAATGACTGCTACAATGTTTGGGATGTATCATCATCCCTGGATTTTGGCCATTGTACCCAGCAGTCTTTGTCTCTAGTATTTGCGTATTTGCATTGTTTAAATTACATTTGCAATGAGAAGTAAGACTTCAGAAACTTATTGACAGCTTTTTCAACTGTGACAAAATAATTTGAACACTAACTTCAAGGAAAGCACTCCTTTGAAACCTACAAACCAAATTTAAAAGTTGTAAGACAGCCAGTGATAACAGATCAATGACGCTGTTGCTCCCATGTGAGTAGGAGAGAATGGATAAACATAGGGATAGAGGATTTAAGTCTGTGATGTACAGCACAAAAATGACGAAGAAATCAGTCTCCTATAGGATTGAATTAAAGCAACAGGTATATGTAGTGCCAAACTTAATAAATCTTATGGAAATTCCCGTGTCTGTCTATGATAGATCATGGTCACTGACTGACCATGATTTGATTATGCTCAGAACCATGACATATCACGGTCACATAATCAACTGAAAGCAAAGTAACTTTGAAATTGATTCAGTGACACAAAGCATGATGCAACCAATGGACAGGTCTGTGAGAGTATTCATTTATGAGTCCAAGCTTTGAAGCAGAAAAGCACAAGTAGAGGACTGGTTGTGACAGGATAACCTTTAGCCTTTAGATCCTTAAAGGTATACTGTCACCTGTTCCAATTTTGCCACAGTTACCATGGAAAGAGAAAATCTAACCAATCACCGATTTTAAGCAGGTGGCCGCTTTCTAAAAACAGCGCCCTCACAAGGGCATTTTGAATACCAAGAAACGCCCCTTTGACCATATATGGGCATATTTAGATTACAGGTGATTATATACCTTTAACCTAAAATAAAATCGTACACAATTGCAAGTGCCTTGTGTTTAACTACTGGGGTAACCAGTTCAGCCCTTTCTGCCCCAAAGAACTAAAAGACCTTCAAGTTACGAATGACTTACCGAGAAATCACAATGCAATCAGTCTCCTGTGATGCTGAACGGATTATTGCAAGTAGCAAATCATCCAAGCATTGCTCAGTTAGCTTTCCATTTGCATAATGATCACAGGCATCAACCCAAGTCGCTAGAGTAGTTCTATGGTTAACACATCCAGATTCAGCTTGTACATTGGCATTTCTTAGTTTCTACACATGAAGAGAAAATAAAGTCAAATTATCCTTGATTAAGGCTGCCTTCATCTAGTATTTGAGAAACACGTTCCTTTGGGAAACAGCTTGGGCTATATACCAAATGTAAAGACTACAGCTTAAGAGACAGATATCACAAACATCTAGTGAACTTGATTATTAGAACTTGAACACACAACTGCCAGGCAAAAAGACCAGCCATTAAGTACTTATTGTTCATATACATCTCCATTGGGATGGGTTTTGGGGTAAAATGGGAAAAAAACATTTGCTTGAATTTGCTTGAAATTCCAAATCGATCATGAATTGCCTAATTGAACTAGCATGTGGTAGATAGATAAATTGATTGCTTGTTCACATTTGCCAAGATTTAGATATGAACATTGGCACTTGTTTGGAGTATGTCTGCAAGTCAGCTTTAAGCCAACACATTCCATTCTGCTGTACTCCCTCAGCGTTTCCTTCAAGTTTCTCTCACAAGGCACGCATTGTCCCTCTCTGCTTGGAAATTTTGGGGGATTTGGTTATTATTGAGGGGAGGGGGAAGTTATGCAAATTTCAATTATACAAGTTAAGTGTTTTGATGTATTAGCCAATTAAGGTTAACGTGTTTATCAAATATTAAATTAAAGGGATGGGGTCGTTGGAACTGCTCAAAGGTTGCCAGGGACCCCTATGATGAACACTGTATCTAGGGTACGTTAGCAATTGATGAAAGTTAAAACATATTTGTTAACAATGAATATCGTAAAAATAACATGTTACAGCTACATTGACATGATGCATCTAGATATCATGCATGAAATACCTTATTTATAAACAAGCAAGTCGCACACGTGCAGTTCCAACCCCCTCCCTTTAATTAAAGGTATAGGGATTGCGCAATCGCACGGATTCCTGAAAAAAACACTGTGTACATAGTATTGAATGTGGCAATCTACATCATGATTTCAAGGTGCCACTGGACTAAAGGTGAAAGGCTGGTATGATGCCTTGATGTGCAATTGTCCTTTATAGCCAAACCCCTGTGTCATTTCTTTATTTGGAAAATTGACAACTTAATACACATATATTTTAGAGCTCAGCTCAGGCAAAAATATACAAATTATCATACTCACATTTACAGCACCTTTAAATAATGTTCTGGTATCATCAATTTCCATGTCATACTGCCTTGCATAGGAAGTCAACAGTTGAAGGAAGCCATCCTCTTCAATTTGAAGTTTACCTGGTTATCAATAATGCATCACATTTATTGTTCAATGACTACACAAATACTGTCCATCTAGAAGAAGCAACATACCAGCGAATGCTTATACAACCATGGTTGAAATAATGTCCTGGGAAACAATGCATGCCTTGGCATGGTACAGGTACAAATGGAAGCCAAGATTGTGAACATTTTAGTACTGAAAAAATCAACAATAGTTACTGCTACTGTCCCTTAAAAACACTGTATTTTTCAAAGGCTGTGTTTGAAACACTTTTGTTATCGTTGAAAAAAATTTGTTTTGACACTACTGGTCAAAAATATTGTTTCAAGGTAACTTTTAAGAAAACCGATTCTGTCAGGAGGGGTTAAGAATATTGTTGCATTCCCATTTCCTCCGCCACCCTCTGAAATCAAATGGGCCGCCCTAAGAAATAGAGGCCCTCTTACACACACAGCAGCCTTCGAGGACCCACAAGTCACTGTGTGCTAGCTCAACAGGACGAGTTTGGGTAAGCAGAATAGTAGGTAAGCAGAATGAATGAATGAATATTAATGTTTATCTTAGTGACTGTGACATAATTTATCAAACAAGCCAATTCAGTCAAGAAAATGCTAGTGCATATACAGTAAGGGAGCTCTCATTATTTACGGCCTGAGGGGTCGGAGGAATGTGAGGGGGTCACTCAAAAATTGAAAACTGTTACCTGAAAATCTATTCCTTTTACATGTTAAAAGTTTGCTAAAACATGATTAAAAGAAAACATGTTTGCTCGAAATAAACGATATGTAATCAGCGTTTGCTCACTGACTAGAACTACCATTCAAATTAGAGATTGGTTCATCAAAAAGCCTAATTACAATTGACTCCAAATTTTACTACAAATCACTGCAGTGATTGTTATTACAAATTACTCCAAATTTTATTACAAATTGCGTTAGTTCAATTATTGCAAATTACTCCAAAGTTTTTATACAATTAACAGCAGTATTACAATTACCGCCAAATTTTATTCAATTTACTGCCGTATTACAATTTAACAAAGTATTACAAGTTACTGCTCTACAGGGGGGTTTACTCGAAATTCGGAGTTTCCTCCGACGCCACCGCCCGTAAATAATGATGGCTCACTAACGTCTAGTGTGGTCGGTTGCATCAGTGCTGTGTTAGGGACGGACCATTAGATCTTGGGAGGGGGGTGGTCAAAAACAGAAAAAAAAAAAATTTCAGAGCAGAAAGTTAGGAAAAAAAAAATCTTCAAACTAGTTTGCAAAATAAAAAAAAAATAAATAAGAAGACAAAGGCGTAAAAAAAAAATCTGCAAAAGTCTTTAAAATTTTGAATTTTTTTTAGATTTTACCGACAGAAAGCAACTTTCTGTATTTTTTAGTACATCCTCCTGGCACATTTTTAATTTTAATTTATACATTTAGAGTGACTGTATCCCTTATACTGGAAGTTGTGATTATCTTATCTTTTCAGGACTTTGTATTCTGATCACTTGAAAATTATGAAATTATAGAGCCTGTTTTCTACTTGTTTCCTGCGTACAAACCAAGCAGGTACACTAGGTAAAACATTGAAACTATGGTATGGTTGTCAAGACAGAAAGTTGTATTTGCCTTTTAAGATCAAGGTAAACAGATGCAGGCCACATCAGTTTCATTTTTTTCACAGCATTTTATTGCAATGATGAATGCAAGAATGGGTGAACAAGTAGAAACACGTCAATAATGATAAAACAACATATCAAGTCATTATGTATTATTTTGCTTTTAAAAAGGCATTTTCAATTCTTTTTTCTTCAAAAAACAGCCTCAAAAAACGACAGCAACACATGTTTTAACATTCAACAATACACTACGCAGAATGCCATTTATCCAACAAATCCCAACACAAAAACACACAAAAGGGTTGAACTTTGAAAGTTTCTCGATAGCAAATACTGAATAAATCTGCATGAATAATCGTTTTTGTGTAGCAAATTTCAAAGAAATTGGACAAGCCCTTTCAGAGAATACAGATTTTTTGACCATGAATGGCATAAATTGCCTAAAAAGACAAATATTGAAATTTCAACACATCTATACACATCCAATCAATTTGGACATGCTGCTACAGAGAAATAGATGTTTTGATCAAAAAAGGGCAACAATTGCTCTAAAAACACAAATATGCAAATTTAACTATATTATTTAGCTTATTTTAGCTTCTCAGCTTGTCAAAATCAATTGTAAATCATGAGATATGCATGATGTTTGGTGGGGTGAATGTAGGCATTTCACCACGCAGTAGAAAGGGAAGCCAGGAAACCAAAATAGTCAATTTTCAAAACTATAGGAAGCTACTGAGGAGCAAGAAGACCATGTTTCAGAGGAAGATGTGTAATCCGAAAAAAATGCTCCCAAAATGCCACAAAATAACACCATTTTTATCTCTATTTTTCAAAAGCTCCAACAGCAGGAGGGGGACACCCCCTCCTGACCTCCCCCGCAAAAATACTCCCCAGGTGCCACCAAATAACACCATTTTAATCTCTATTTTTCAAAAGCTCCAACGGCAGGAGGGGGACACCCCCGCCTGACTATCCCCCCCCCACAAAAATACTCCCCAAGTGCCACCAAATAACACCATTTTAGTCTCTATTTTTCAAAAGCTCCAACGGCAGGAGGGGTACACCCCCTCCTTACCTCCCCCTGCAAAAATACTCCCCAAGTGCCACCAAATAACACCATTTTTATCTCTATTTTTCAAAAGCTCCAACAGAAGGGGGGACACCCCCTCCTGACCTCCCCCGCAAAAATACTCCAAAGTGCCACCAAATAACACCATTTTAATCTCTATTTTTCAAAAGCTCCAACGGCAGGAGGGGGACACCCCTCCTGACCTCCCCCCGCAAAAATACTCCCCAAGTGCCGCCAAATAACACCATTTTAATCTCTATTTTTCAAAAGCTCCAACAGCAGCAGGGGGACACCCCTCTCCTGACCTCCCCCCCCCCCCCCGTGACCGCTTGCGTGGCCGCTTGTGGTGCTTGGCACCACATCTTTGCCCTCTTTATCTTCAGACAGCGACGAACTAAAAAAAAATTATAAATCTGAAAATTTACTCTGAAAAAAAAAATTTGCACAGCTAATCTCAATTGGAAAAAAAAAATTCAGAAATTTACAATAGTAAAAAAAAAATTTCACAATTTCATTGTGACCACCCCCCTCCCAAGGTCTAATGGTCCATCCCTTAGTACTGACTGTATTGTTAAAACGCGCCAAAGTTGGTTCTGTCATGTCTATTTTTTACATCCAAAGTTGGTTCTGTGAATCTCGAGATTTTTATACTCACTTGGAATGACATGTGATAAAACATAGGGTATCTTGTCTTGGGCGCACAGCGCAGCAGCAGCCAAACCTGGGGATTCTCCCAACTTTTTGTCACGGCCAAGGACCCGGATCAACTCGTCAGAGGATAACCACTCGGAGATGATATGGTTTATATTCAACCGTTGTCGCCGATCAGGCACAAACTGTGTGATGTTGAAAGAGTAACATTCAAAGCGTAATCTTTGCATATGCTGCCTTTCCCAGTTTGCTGATGGAAATATCACGTGAGGATGATGTTTTGGGCCACACTTTTCTGGTCCCCTACAAATTCCAGATTTGTAATCGATGCACTCAGCCTTTCCGTTGGGATACGCAAGGCCTTTGTGATACGACGGCGATTCCAGTGGTTCTGGACAACGATCGCTCTCTGGCTGTGCCTCAGCTTCAGCTGCTTCAGCACGCTCAGGCCGAAGGTTCAGAGATTGCAATGCCTCGGTTGGCTCCACCGGCTCCACATCACCACCCTCGCACATATTGTCGTCTTTCACGATCGACATTTTGTCGCTCCTTGAGATGTGAAATCCAAATTAACAAGCGGGAAGAGGCAGCAACGTGTAAAAAACCGGAAACAAAGTCATATCGCTCCCATTGGTCAGCATCGGCATGACGTAAGTAACCAGAAACTATCAGCTCACCACCCAAGAAGAATTCACAAACCTCTATGATGAAATGTCGAAATAAGGGCAAAAGCCAAGGGAACTTAGAGATATGTCGTTAAACTATTTTCTACGTTAAGATTTATGAGTCGAAAAACATTGAAGAACACTGATGTTTGACGTTGTTGCATACAGTGGTTTCTGTACAATAGTGAGAAATACCGGGCAGTGTCGTTGTAAGATTATATACGTTGCAAAGTAAATCGCATAACGTAATGATTATTAAGCCTACCTTAAAATGTTTTTAATAAGTTTATTTATCCGAAATCCAAATAGACAGCACTGAATTTTGCTAGACTGTAGAATTACACTGTTCACACTATTAGTTTCACAAATGTGGATAAGTTGTCATACTGTTTAATCTTGATTTAGCTCACTTTACAACTTTTTTTATATCAGATCATATACCGAAAATGACGGCACTATACTAGATCTTATACCAGGGGTACATTGATCACACTAAGTTTCACTTATCCTGCACGTTTGATTGGATTTGGATAATCGATGATAATAAAGCCATAAGTGTACATTTAGGCTGACGGAAAAAAGTTAAACGGACTTCAGAGCGATATTGCGTATCGATAATGAACTCACATTTTACACAAATTATTGCAACCCACAGAATTACATGTATGCCGTCTTGAAAATTCAACGGCATACACGGATACAATCTGAGGTACATCGAATCGGCAATTGTTTGCCTGATTATGTTGATTCTCGACAAAGTTCAACAACCGTTGTAATCCCGGTTGTAATACATACCCTTCATGTGGTCATTAAACTAATTTTAAAATCTCTAAATCGTTGCGTTATGTGTGCATTTGAAGTGCTAGGGTCATCTCGGGAAAAAGTAGCGACTGACCGTCAACGGTTTCACAAGGTATCCCTTGACTGTCAGTTTATATATTGCTCTGTCAGACTAGCCATCAATTTTTACAACCAGTCTGCAAATCTCGTTACAATCCCGGTGAGATTAAGTCTACTAAGGTAAAACAAGTCAGCCTAAATATGGCCTGTGTTGGATTTGCCATTATAGTGCAATCGATATGGGCCGGGGGTTACCTTTCACATAGACGCCATGTTGGATGTTATTATAAAAATGCGACAGACACAGAACGAGATCATTCCTCATCATATTGTGTAAATGTGAGTTCAGATTGCCACAACCAAACGACAACTATCTACCAACTGCAGTCTTTTGAAAAACTTTGATTATTGATAGATATTCTTTCTGTAAAGAGACTTGGTAAATTAATCAACTGACCAAAAAGCCCTATAGGGCCTACAGTTGAATTTTAATCCTATTTCTTCATACTCCTCACAAAGTTGACCTTGTCAATTAAAGTTGCATCAAGTACTGAAATTTACCTTGAATAGTTTCATCTTCTACCTACCGACAGACAAGATTTTGGTTGATATAACGATATTTAAGAACGTTACATCCGCAAGAATAACAATCGAGCACCTTAAGGAAAGTGTTTGGTTGCTTGACTTTATTCACGACTTCTTTAGAGAATCTCGATGGTCTTTCACTCGACAGTGTTGCGTTTTGTGACGTACAGGTAAATCTCCAAATCTGCACTGATATACACGTGAAACTGTTGAAACTTTAACACGGAAACAGTTACATACCAGTAGTTTATGTTACCCCTTGCGTTTTCTTCAAAGTCAATGAAAAAGGAGCTATCTTAACACTTAGTTCACTGGTTGGTCACAATATGCCTCCCTCTTTCACCCGACTGATAACATGTATACATACGCTCAATTCTGCTAGTAACAGTTAACTCTGTGGTTCAAAAGGTGAGGATTATGTCGCTCTCTAATCATCCCTAGTGATCTGTTTTCCCCTCGCAAAATCGACGCAACGATTTTGCGTTTCTAACAATGAGGAATATGAAATATTAACATGGATTTGGTGTTTCCCAAAATGTGCCATTGTTGTAAAGCTACTGTTGTTAACTCTTAAACTATGACAAGTCTATTATTCCGTACACTTTCGATCATATAAGCTTTTTGCGCGACGATCTAATACTAGATTTCTCCAAGGGTTACCAGTAAATCTCCCCAATTTGGGCATGGTGACGTGTTGCTAGATATCTGTGACGTCGATACTACCAATACATAAAAAGGTAACCTTAAAGTAATATTAGCCCTCATTTGGCGAAGTCCCCTAAAACTCTTAGCACAGACAATAGAGGGGGTACTACAGTAACACTTGTAACGCAAAAACTTTTCTAATGCAAGAACAAAACAGCTTACAAGAAAAAAAACTTTTAAACATATTCAGAACAGCGCTTGACAAATAGATACCATTCTCCAAACAATTTGATACACTAGTAAATGCATGATGGTTTCCCAAAACTTTCTTATTTTCTATCATCTAACACCACAGACATGTCTTCCCCTCTAGTGTCCATGCTTACACACTGTGTTCCATTCGTTCAAATGTCCGCCCGGAGTCATGCGCCTGCTCATGCCGATGAATGTGTTTGAATAGTGAATTTACTTATGAAGCCTCGGCCACTCACCGGTCAAATTACAGTTTTAATTTAATATGTGGGAGGCCCTGAAAGAATTTCTTGTAATAAAGGGGATGCAATCATTTGTGTTGGCTTATAGTGAAGGTATGGGCAGACCGCGAAAAAAATATTGACGAATTATATTTTTTTTCTCCCCAGCCCTCCCTGCAGTCAGATATTCCTCAGTTAATGCTTCGTAATGTTTCTGAACTTTGACATCTTAAGATGGTTAGAGAAGTACCATCAGATCGACAAAGCCACAGAATAAGCAAATTCTTTGCTCTGCATCCGCGTGCGTAAAATTTCTGAGTTTTTCAGAATACACATACACTTTTCTTGCAGGATTTTTTCATTGTTGACGATATTCTGGCGCATAACAGAGCAGTATCTTTTTCATTGCAACAAAATATCTTCCGTCATATTACAACCAATGAACCATTTGGGTAAGTAAAACTGTATATCATATTTTCTAAAAGGCATATAAGTAAAAGAAATGAGCAGGGTGTATTAGAAACTCATATAAGCTTATTGGCAACTCAGCTTATTGTGTGTCAAATTTTCTGTTTTTTTAACCACTTACCCGCCTATCGTTGAATGGACGCAGAACAAATAATTTACTTAGGCCAAAGAGAAAAAATAAATTGTTCATCGGAATCGCCGCTTATACTTTGCCCGATTTGGAATTTTAGTTTTGATTTCGGCAAATTCATACTTCTGCATCGCAAACACTTAAGTATCGCCGCTGGCGGCGCCCTACACTTCGTCGGGTTTTCGCGGGCATGTGGGATTTTGAATGAGACTTCTGACGTGTCTGCGCTGAGCTCTGTCAACACGTTGTTGCGACATCTGAAATATAGTGTTGAATTCAATAACTAGTATCAGTGAATCTTGTCTGAGATATTTCTAGTTATCCTAAAAGGGGAAAAGATTATTTTGCCTTGTCTGTATCCCGGCAAAAAAGTCCGAGTGACTGCGGTTTACCTTTGGCCTAAAAAAATAAAAAAATTTCGTTCGCCGCTCCTGAACTTTGATCGAAAAAATCCGATGAATATGATTTTTTTTATCTGGCCTTAACCTGTCTTAGATGTGAATTAGCATTATTAACGTCTTATACATAGTCAGCGGTTATTTCTATCGCTGTATATCGTTCGAATACAATGAGTATCACCTTTGCAATGAAAGTAATTTCGCGAGAAAGAAATACGAGCGAAAGGAACGTCTTCAGAGGGAGACACGAAAATCGGATAGCTGAGAGAGAAAGAGAGAGAGAGAGAGAGAGAGAGAGAGAGAGAGAGAGAGAGAGAGAGAGAGAGAGGGGGGGGGTGGAGGGAGAGAGAGTATTTAATTTTAGGTTAAAGTGAGCCACTTCACATGAGAAATCATTTTTTCTAACCAATGTTTATTGGTCAAAACTTGAAGCCATTTAAGAAAACTAAAAAGCATATACTTATGTTGACGATGATTTTAAAGATACGATTGATTAGCTGATGAGATAAGGTGACTATTTGGTATACTATTATACAGGCTAAGTTCATAATCTGTCTTGTTTTCATGCGAAGTTTTGTAATTTTGTCACAGGTTTGATCATTTCAACTCAATAATAAGCATGTTGACACAAATACATGCCTGAGCCTCCTGATGCTGTGACAGTGACATCTCGAAAAATGTCACGGTGAATAAAATGACTATAAAAGCTACATAAGAACACGATGAAAACGAGGCCCTCTTATTGCAAACTGTTTTGCTTTCATAAGAAATACATCATCC
This sequence comes from Ptychodera flava, assembly GCF_041260155.1. Classification (NCBI taxonomy): domain Eukaryota; kingdom Metazoa; phylum Hemichordata; class Enteropneusta; family Ptychoderidae; genus Ptychodera; species Ptychodera flava. The sequence goes on from NC_091941.1 coordinate 2,973,539, forward strand.
TTTCCGTCCTGCAGGGGCAGTTCATGAATCTTGACGAATTGTTACACAACAACTTCACCCTCAGAATTGCAGCGTGGCAGAGCATGCGTCACGTGATCTGTTTCAGAGGAGAGAAATATACAATTGTCAATCGTTTTATAGTATGGTTGCCAGAATCGTACTCGAGTACTCATGGCCTGTAATAACGATCTCTAGTCTTCACTAACCAATTAATATGATTCAATACAACGACAGGCTAACTCTAAGTTTCAGCGCCTTTTCCTAATCGGAAGCAACCTTTGATACAGTTAATATACTCGGGTTTTAGAGTTCTTTAATGTTGACTTTGAATAAAAGATCGGTAAAGAGCAGTTTTAATGGTAAGGATAGCGAGAAATAAATGTGTCGACCATCGAAACTATACCAAGATGATCGTAAATAAGGAAGCCTTACCGTTTTTTGGCACTCGTCCGTTGATCACATGACCTAGATTTGAGTCCATTCAGGTACCATAATGACTGGAGATGGATAGTTGCTGCCGAGGCGGACACCTGTCTGTTCTAACGCGGCACTGCCGACAATCCAAGGGGCGTGAACATCAGCACTCTTAATGCCAGCAAGTTCTGGTACCCACAGACGAACGTAGTCACCCTGTTAAAAAAGATATCGCGATCATTGTCACCGTAAGCAAAGTTATAAACAATTATTATTACATCTATAATCACGATCAGCATCATGGTCACCAACCATTATCATCTACGTTTTGAGGGTTATCATCCAAATGAGTTCAAAATGTTTTCAGCTTATTTTGTAAATCAGGGATACCTATTTCACCTGCACGTGATCAAAGGGCTTTTCCTCTAGCAATTATGTTATGTTGCATGTCAACTATACGTTCATTATGCAACTCACCTTAGGGTCAGTCTGCAAACCTTGTTTTACCACGTTCATTTTCTTGTCGCCGCCGGGATCATTACCGACACCAGCACTGTACAACCAGTTGCCATAGTTACTGCAGACATCGTGGTCAATCTAGGAAAGTCGGACGAGATCATTTCATGGTGTTAACTGACCAACAGTTGGTGTAAATCATAGCGATTTCAGGGCCGACTCGCAGCGATTTCGAAGCTGTTATCCAATTGGGTGGCTGAATCTTACCAATATAATGAAAACAATACAAATAGACTCCCTAAGTGGCTGTGAATAGTGACAATCGACCAATCAGATATAACCTTGCAAACACGCTGCGAGTCAGCCGCGATTTCATACTTGCACTTTGTTTTGACGTTCATGGCAGTAACGTGCTCACTACAGAGACATACAATCTCTCGTCTTAGGGACTGGACATAAATTACAGGGGGGTGGTGGTCCGGTGTTTTTCGAAACACCGCTGCGTCAAAAATAGTGACCCTCCCCCTTATCCGTGCATGAAAATAAGTGACCCTCCCCTGTTACTCAATAATCCCCCCCAACAAACCCGCAATGTGTTCAAGACCCCCTTCTCACTTGCTAAACTTTTTAAGTCGCCCTCCCGAAAGGAAGGCAAAATGTGGCCGATATAACGTGTTGTCCAAAAAATATCAAATCATATGTGTGTGATAATTCATGTAAATGTACTTTGCTTGAAGTGGCAGGTAAAAAGTGCATGCCTGTACAAAAAATGTAAATTTTTAGATTTCATCGATAATGTTGATTCACTATACATAGTAGTCGACTATAAGAAAACTACGAACGTGTATTTTCCAGTATAAAACTAGCAATATCTGTTCATCTATAGATGTTTAATAACTGATATAGATATAATTGATTAGCATGGGTTGTTTAAAAGTGCACATATGAATAAGATATTTGATTTTGGAATTTCGCTCAAAATGTTGATCCACTATACATGGGAGTCTATGACAAAACTGTAAAAAAAATTTTCAGAATTAAAAATATGCACTATTTGTCTACATATGGACCCTGAATAATTGACATGATTGTGCTTGATTAGAAAAGGGTGGTAACACGTGCATCTGTGTACAATAACTTTGTTTTTGGAATTTCACATAAAATGTTGATCCATTATAAATTGTAGTCTATGACGAAACTATGAAGAATTTTTTAAAAATACAAAACTTGGCAAATCTGTGTATTTAAGTATGCTTGATTATTGATATTTATGTTCTTGATTAGACTGGGGTGGTTACAAGTCCATGTGTTTGCAAGAAATTTGATTTTGGAATTTCACCGAAATGTTGATTCACTATACATGGAAGTCTATGATGAAACCCTATGAATAATTTTTTTCAAATACAAAAATTGCAGAATCTGTGCATTTATGTACACTCAATTATTGGTACTAATGTTCATGATTAGACTAGAGTGGTTTCAAGTCAATGGTTGTGCAAGAAATTTGATTTTGGCATATCACTGAAATATTGATTCACTATACATGGCAGTCTATGATGAAACTATGAATACTTTTTTTCCAATACAAAACTAGGTAAATCTGTGCATTTATGTACACTCAATTATTGGTAACAATGTTCATGATCAGACTAGAGTGGTTTCAAGTCAATGGGTGTGCAAGAAATTTGATTTTGGAATTTCACTGAAATGTTGATTCACTATACATGGCAGTCTATGATGAAACTATGAATAATTTTTTTACAATACAAAACTAGGTAAATCTGTGCATTTATGTACACTTGATTATTGGTATTAATGTTCATGATTAGACTAGAGTGGTTTCAAGTCAATGGTTGGGCAAGAAATTTGATTTTGGAATTTCACTGAAATGTCAATTCACTATACATGGCAGTCTATGATGAAACTATGAATAATTTTTCCAATACAAAATTAGGTAAACCTGTGTATTTATGTACACCTAATTATAAGTATTAATGTTCATGATTAGACTAGAGTGGTTTCAAGTCAATGGTTGTGCAAGAAATTTGATTTTGGAATTTCACCGAAATGTTGATTCACTATACTTTGTAGGCTATGAGGAAACTACAAATAACTCATAGGTTATCTGATCCTAAATTGTTATTCAAAAGTTGTTCGACCTGAAGCTTCCAGTTGTTATTGATGACACTATGCACTATTCTGAATAGTTTGTATTCTGTCAATGTCCTCAAAAAATAAAAATGTACATACACCGACATGAACGTTTGACACAGACCTATACCCAATGTATTGTCAATGGGAGAATGATGTCAAATAAGTGATCTCCCAAATTGTTATTGAAAGAGTCATTATAGGGGACAGTTATGCACAATAGAGGAGTTGAATAAGTAGAAATCATGACAACTTAAATCAATGTGGCTGCTTAGATCATCAATACATTGTTTATTATACCTGAAATTTGCACCCGAAGGGCACGCCGAAAATGGAAATGGCAGGAAAATGAAAGTGCCAGGAGGTATTTTTTCTTTTTTCAGTATTCCATACTCTTAAAACCGTGCACATGCAATTTCAGCTTTGATGCATGAAAAAAGGTGACCCTCCCCCATAGGCTTGTACAAAATTTTATGACCCTTCAAAAATGCTTGCGCGAAAAATGGCGACCCACCCCAAAAAAACACCGGCCCGGCCCATCCCCCCTTGTAAATTTATGTCCAGTCCCTTAGAATTTGGAAGGTGCAGCCAACCAAGGTCTACGTGCCAAAAAGTGTTCGTGCGCAGATTTTCAGCTTGACCTGCTGTGAATGAATGAGTGTGACTTATAGTATCCATTGTAACAGATTTTCAGCTTGAACTGTTGTGGGGAATGGGAAGCGGGCATACCTTAGATACTGTGAAGGCAATGGATTCAGTGGGAGGGCAAATTTTCGTGCCATTATTTAATTTCGATGAGGAGCGGTCATTTCTTTGTGTAGATGTTACTTATCACAAAAAGTCGAAGTGTAAAAAACTGAATTACCACGACTTTCACAATTTTATAGACATGGAGGTATCTTAAAGGTAGCGCAGTGTCCTGAAGCATTATGAAGTGGTAGGGCCTCTCCAATCAACCAGTCTGCATTCCACCAATCAACAATACCATTATTTCATGATGAACATCCACGATTGTATTGGCAAGATGAGTATGGGAGTGGGACACTTCCATGTTGGTTATGCATGGAAGGAATAAAGTGAAACCTTTTAACTAGGTTCGACATTGAAACAAGAAGCAAAGATACGAATTTTACCAGCAGATATTCAAACCATTCGGCACCAAGTCTCCAGTCAAGTTTTAGATCTTGAGTTAGAAAGCTGGCAACATTAAGTCGGCCAACGTTGGACATGAAACCAGTCGCAGCTATTTCTCGCATATTCGCATCAATAAACGGCACTCCTGTTTTGCCATCTTTCCAAGCGTTGAACAATTTCATATCGGCCTTCCACTCCATGTGTTTATCCCTGAGACCTAAAATAAACGTAGACTTTGTATTAGCTGACTTTGCGATGAAGTTAATTTCGCTTATATTTGTCGCCAATTGGTACAATCTTTGGACTAACTACGAGTCGATGCAATGCTACCAAATGACATCCGTCTTATGAAATACATTGCATATGTCGCTTACTTTCTGATGAAGTAACAGCGCTTAATGTCTTCGATAGATTTTGGTAATGCGTGAACTCGTCTTAACAACCGATCGTTGCCGCCGGCACAATTAAGATATTTTTGACAATTTTAGTAATATCAGATGTAAAATTATATTTGTTGTTCGATCCACACATGTCGTAATGTACGTTTGTGTGTCTCATATTTGTTATATGTTTCACACTTTTTTCACATAACAAATGATTGGGTAACCTTATGGTTCATGAGTAAAAAACCTGGAAAAGTACGATCACAATACACAAAACATACCGAGGGAGTTTCCATGTATAAAAAATGTTTTTACCGTGTAGGTTGAAGATTTTCTCTCCATACTTGAGAGAGACAAACTTGAAGTAATCTCGCCACATCAACTCACAATGATCCTACATGATAATGACAAAAACAGTTCTGCCATTAGTCAGATACTTACATACAGCTGTACTTTACTTAAAAGTGCTAGTAGAACGATAGAAAAATCGCACGTTGGGCACATTTGAGTTTATGTCAGTGTATTTGACACATATCGTGCGTATACTATTTGGATGAAATCAAACCTTCACCTCAGCAATTGAGTAAGTCTCGTGTGACATCGTTAATTACTCTGAAGAAGTACTGAGGTATTCTCTAAGGAAATAAGTGGGCATTTATAACACACCAAGTTGTACGGATGGATGATTTGACTGATAGAAAAAATCCTGAATAGGTCTGACCGTGCCAACACATACCAGTGAATAGGCGCCTCTGATGGTGGTTTAAGCTCACACTTCTTAATTTCTTCGTACACCATTCTTGGTGAAAGACAACCAAGTGCCAGCCTACGGTCATATGAAAAAAGTGTCAGTAATTAGAAGAACCGCAAAATTGAGAGTCACTTGAAATTTTGAAAAAACGCGGAATTGTAATGGGAATAAGCTCAGAATAATCTGAGCATGCGTCATGGTGTTTGAAGGAGAAAGCATTCGCTCCTGCAGACTCGGAAACAAAAGTAAACGTACCATTCAACTTTGTCACGTGATTGGTAGCGATCCACGTAACATCCGCACTATTGACATAACCTTGCTAACAGTATAGTGCCATGGTTTACAGAGAGAAATAGCGGAGAATATCATCTCGATGATTCCACGTACATTAGTAAAATAACAACTTTATTATTATTATTATTATTATTATTATTATTATTATTATTATTATTATTATTACAAGTTTAGGGGCTATAAGTATTATATAGAAATCTAATAACAGTTCATTGAAGCTATGTGGGAATTCTGAAAAAGAGGTGTTGTTTATTTTAATTTTGTCAATAGGGGTGACTTCCAATTGTTGTACGTGCAGCGCAGAATTATGCATCATACTGTACGGAGAGAGGGGGATATCATTAAGCCAAGGGGTAATTAAATGCTTGTCGGAAAAGTGACACTAAGCAGTTTAAGCGATACCAGCAGGCCTAGACGTTTAACTTTTGTGCGAACTTTATGGATACACGTTCAATCGGTTCAATTTAATTGTTTGTAGTTTTCTTCCATCAAAAGTCACGACTATGAAAAAGATTTCCAATATATATTAACAATCTCTCTCTCTCTCTCTCTCTCTCTCTCTCTCTCTCTCTCTCTCTCTCTCTTTGGTATAATATTTCTGTTGATTACTGGATTTTTACACTGGATATTTGGTCTTTCTAACCCAAAATATCCCTTTGATATAACTCATTCTGTTGATTACTGGATTTTAGGTGGAATCTTTGAAAAACTGGTAATTTTTACTCCTGAATGGTTGCCATGGAAACATCTCACATTAAAAATGAGTGTGATTTTTTTTGGTGTGCTCACCAGAAAAACCCTTATTATAAATTTTTACATCAATCAATAGTTCTTTAATAGGAATTAGGGAAAAAGTAACATTTTCAATCCCAAAGTTGTGTTCTCTGACCCGAACTCCCCACTAGATAATTTTTATATCAATCAAAGTAACTTTTCATGGGATATTAGAAAAACTGAAATTTTCAACCCCTAAAATGGTTACCATTGAAACATGGGGCAGTAAAATCGATATCATATTTGGTCTTTTCGACCCAAAATACCCTTATGGTGAAATTTTCATGGAAATTGAACCTATTATTATTCGCGTTATTATTTCTATATAATACTTATATTAATTATTTATTCATTTAACGAGGATAGTCTGATTTACAAAATGAATTGTAATTTCCATCAGAGCCCTCTAAAATAAGTCCATTGTCATACAAAGGGAAAGCATACATGGAAAAAGTATTGAAATGGGGATATTTCGATAAATATACAGATTATAAATAAATATACGACACTAAAATGTCATCAAAGGTCTCACAAGACATAATCAATCCAAACCAGAGCCCTCGTCCATGAACTTTAACATACAGATAATTACGTAGTGTAGATTATAAGGATAACAAAGTTTCACAGCTACGAACGGACGAGGGAATAGCGTTCCAAATTTTAACTGCTCGATAAGCGAATGATCTTTGACCCATAGCAGTTCTAAATGACGGCGTGTATAAATTACCATGACTAGTGTTGCGCGTATTTAAATGATGCATTTCTGTGAGAGGATGGAATAAATTACATAAATAGGAAGGTGCGAGATTGTTGCGAGCTTTAAAAGTCATTACAGCAGTAATACGAAAGTCTATGGGCAACCAACTTTACTGGGTCAATGTTGTGTTTACTTACCAAGCAGAGAACTTTGTAGTGTGATGATCGTGATTTGCAACACCATGCATTTCACGGCCCTATCAAAAGAAACGATGAATCAGCCATACGTGAAGGATCGAATTTGAAGATTACAAAAGAGACTGTCCAAAGAGATGATTCTTTTTCCTATTCGTTCAAACCGTTTTGAATTGTTTCCTGGATCTTGACTTCCTGGAATCCCTACAGGTGGAAAATGATCCTGCTCCGGCAGCCAAAGGAGAAACATAACAGAAGCTGCGTTTGGTTCTCTCTTATTTCAAAATACGTTGGCAAAATAGGAGACTAATTTTCATAATCACAACGATTTGAGCTGCTTGATTTGATAATATAAAGTCACTGACATCTCAGAATTGTAGACGGTGCTTCAAGAAACGCATGAAGCGCATCAGTGTTTGCTTACCGATAGATAATGGTGAAGTCTTTCCAGGGCAGTAGATTCTCCTCCATGGAATTGATAGGAAGATCTCTTGTCAGGTTCATGTGCTGTTCATCGAAAATTGACGCAACAATAATCTTCAGTTAAGTGAGGTCACAAACGAACTCTGATGATTATCAGATTTTAAATCAATATATGTCTCATAAGACTGTAGGTTTAGGGACGAAAGATGAATGGGAACTAAGGCTTAATATCATGACTATGTACGCAGTCATTAATGATTTACACACTGTCAGTAGTATCTTCAGAGCATGGAATTTTGTTTCCCGACGTCGCCGCTAAAGTGTATTTTAGAAAGACCATCCATCCTATCATTGGAAGTGTGAGTGTCATTGTCTGCGTAGCGGTGGCTCTATATCCCAAAACCACAAGCCTATTCGGCTTACCTTGGATACCAAACTCCTCCATTCGAGGAATATCTCCCTCTGGTAATCCTGGAGGCAGTGGTTTCATTCGTTGCATGGGTTGCATTATTGGTCGCACTTTGACCTGAGCAAGCGTCTTCTCACGAAATTCGGGAAACACATCAGGCAACCTTCAATGGTAAAGCGAGAAATCTTCCTGATGACATGTACACATAGTGATGTATACTTTCGTTGAAGTTTGAATAATTTTGGAATGTCCATAGATGCTTTTATTGTACTGAAAGATAGCCGTCATTTTAAATTTAGACAATCACGGATTATTAAGCTGATATGATTTAGAGAGCTAGTGAGAAGCATTTGTTAGCTCACCGATGTTTTGTTCCATCATCAGCTAAAACTTTGATTACATAGGTAGTGTGTAACGGTACTTTTATCACTAAAATACCCGTTTGTAGATTACGTATTATTACACCTGAGATCACGGTTCCTCTATGGTGAGATATTGCAGTACCAGTGTCTGTCTGTTGAAATGAATTTTGCCATTGATATTGATCATGACAAGATATAGGCATATTGAAACTTGAAGAAATTTCGCATTTTGTGTCCGTTAGTCTCTAGTTGCAAATTAAAGAAACTTGTCCATTTGTAGAAATAGTATTAGAGAAAACAAAGGTTTAAATTTACGTACTACTGAAACATGCAGCATGCAGCATCTTCCGTCCACGTCTACTTTGCTTATGCAAAGACAGTGAGGGCGCTAATGACCATGGTCTGCGTTTTTATGGTAAACAGACACACTGGCGTAATACAATGAACATGTGAGTTAAACCTGCACGTACGCTTAACGTAATGTTGTACTGCGGTATGTCAGCGATATTGACTGTTTTACGACAGATTAAACAAATCACGAAAAGTCAGTGTGAGGTGATTTCTTTTCATCCGCGATTCGATATTTGTAAATCGTAAATTGTACTTACCCATGTATCTTGAATGGCAGATCATCACGATGATATAGCGTCAAACCCCACATCTTCTTGATAGGTACACCACACGATTTCTCAAGTGCTTTCTCCACATGAATTTCATCCTGTGCTGCCTGTTTGTATCCAAGATAATATATTTTTTTTCGCCATACTCGAACTTTCCAGAGTGTAGACGCAAGGTAAACAGTCTATATATGGTCACGTGATTACGATGCATTCCTTGAAAACACTGACTTTGCCCATGTGACCCGATCAATGCTACAAAAGCTTATTATCAAATGTTGATTTTGCCGAGAAACCAAAAGAAAACGTAACAGGTCAAAAGTAAACAAAATAAATCAATTCGTGCTTTGGCAAAACATATGTCCATTACAGTATCGTTGAGATTTCATGAAGAAATGTTGAACTGATGCACATACCTCTTCCTGCCAAACTACGTGTTTCACGTGACCCTTTCCAATGGATTTTATCAATTCTGGCACTACTTTCTCCGGTTCACCTTTCCTGATCACCAAGCCACTGCAAGTAGTAAAAAACACTGCCATTATCTGTCTGACATACAATAAAAGGGGAAATTCGAGTTCTGTCTGCGGAACTCATGCAATTTGAATTTGGTCTTTTGACTTCGTTGAAAGTAACGCTATTTCCCGAACACAGAGAGGATGGCATATCTCAACTAGTGCTCTATGAGATAGTTTACCGCGGATAAAACTCTATGGGAAGTTTCATCGCTGACTTAGGTTTTCAAAGGTTTATAGTTGTTCTACTAACTGTATAGAGTGAAAGGCCTCATGCATCGCTACACGTCTGAAGCAATCTTAACGCTATTTCCCGAACACAACGCTATTTCCCGAACACAGAGAGGAAAGGCATATCTCAACTAGTGCTCTATGAGATAGTTTACCGCGGATAAAACTCTATGGGAAGTTAGAGCATGATCAATCGTGGATCAAACAACACAATTTCATGGTTTGCACATCCGCAGTTGAAACTGCAGTTTTTGATTTATTTTCTCTATCACGATTGCTCAGTACCGCGTCTTCACTTTTTCACGAAGTAGACAACGATAACATACTTGTGTTCTCAATGACGTCACGAAAACGTGACTTGAAAGCTTTCGAAAGAGGGCGCTGATATCAAAGATTTCAATGCGATTATTTGGTGGATGGATTTGTCCTGCACATGAATCACGCGGCCGTTTATGTGATTGTTATTCAAACAGATAGTATCACCTTTATCTAAAACGAAGGTTTGTCACTTCATATAGCCGCACGCGGGCGACACAGGACATCGCTGCCTGAAATTCGGACAAACTTTGTCGTTGCATGCGCGGCTGTTGTAGCAGCTTGCAGTCTGAGCCACAAGTTAATATGAGTGTGACTTTTCCATTGTAACACTAGCAGGTTTATTTTCGTCGTTCTTGCGAAAAATGAGGAAAAATATTTTTTTGCATATTAATGAGAGAAAAATAACGCCATTTGCGATCAGTGCTATTGATTAACTTGATAACACTTTGATAGGTAAAAAGTACGAACGCCTTGCAAATAATAAATGTCCTCTACAACCAATGCGAGAACCCGGGATTGTTTCACTGCGGTTTTCATCTTGGTCTGGATAATCGAGTTTCAGTCATCGTGAACATTTCCAATTTGACAAAATCCTAGCGAGTACGCCTCTGTCTCTTCCTAGTGGACGAAACATAGGTAATTTGCTGAGATTTAAATTTCTTTTAGGCTTACTATTAAAAAATTCTGACCTAAATAAATAACGGAGCTTGTTGTCCGTTTTTGATGGAAATTTTGTCGACGGGTCCGATTATATTGATCTGACGTATATTTCAAGCATTTCGAGTCACGGTGCCCTCATGTCGTCAAAAGACTAAAAAAGACTGCCACGGTAATTTGCAGATCTCATAGGCGGATCTTTCTCGTCAAATTTTTATTGCCATTTGTGGTTACGCAAGAAATCCCAAGAGATTGTTACATGATGGCATGTGACCATATGTAACAATAAAGACTAAAAAGCTGACTCATCATGTCACATCTCGTAAACCATGTCACGTTATCGTTCGTTATTCAAGACTGGTAGTTGTCAGACAAGATGCTTTCAGAAAAAAATAACCGAACGAACAAACAAACACACAAACAAACAGATAAAAAAACAAAAACCCGTGACTAAAAAGTGTTCTGAATGTGGAACATAAGCTTATGCTATAATAATATTGTGCAAACGTGTACAAATCACAGAAGTTGTTATGTCTCCACGTGTTTGAGGTAGACCGTTTTACTGTCTGTGGTTTGAATGATGTGTGTTACGTGCAGAGAAACGAACAAAAGGGTGAACTCAGCAGTTTCCGTTTAAACAGAATTTATTACGAAAACAAAACTAATTGCTAAGTCAGGGACAGAGTACAAGCTTTAAAAGTGTACAGACTACTTATCTCAGCTGGGACGGCAAAGCTCCAGTCTCAGAGTTGTAACAGTCAGTTGGATGAATGAACAGTCCTTTGGCTTGCAGGCTTGAAGCTGCACAAAGTCCACAGTATAAATCCAGCGTTGACAGTGAAGGTCTTGAAAGTCTTGAGAATGACTACTGCTGGAGTTTAGTAACACACAAGAGACACGATCCCAAAAGTCTGACTGGAAGCTGTGCACGTCCCTTTTATAAAGGCATATAAGAACAATCTAGAACTTTTATTGACATGCTAATTACTGTTCTAAAATTATCTCCCTTACACAACTAATCAACTTTCCAGAACATTCCAAACATGACTAATTGAATTCAAGGTTGTGAGGTCATTAAGGGCAGTGACCTTGGGAATGTTCTAGACTAATTGAACTCAGGTCATGATGAGTGTGGGGGGAATGACCTACATAACACACCCCCTCTTCAAAAAAAAAAAATTTTTCAAAGAAAAATCTTTCTTTTACAAATGTAATCTTGAAAAGGATTTAAGTACTCAAATTTTGTTTTACTCTAAAGTAAAATTTCTTGAAAGTGAACAACAATAAAATTTCTTGAAAGTGAACAACAATAATTTCTAAATACGAGAGAGACAGTCTGCAATTAAATTGTCTCTGCCTTTGATATGTCTAATGTCAAGATTAAACTCCTGTAACATTAAACTCCATCTTAGCAATCTCTGATTTTTGCCTTTAAATTTCTGCAGAAAAACAAGAGGGTTGTGATCAATATAAACCACTATTGGCTGATTTGAAGAAGTAACATAAACTTCAAAATGCTGTAAAGCTAATATCAAAGATAAACACTCTTTTTCAATTGTAGAGTAGTTTCTCTGAGATTTGTTAAATTTGCAAATTTGTTAAAAATAGCAAACAAGATGATCTGTCCCATGACTATCCTCTTGCAATTTGGTATTGGAAAACTCGAAATGGCACTGAACTTGGCATAAAGTATGCATGGCAAAGTCCGGTTATTTTTATTGAGTTCGATAAAGTCATTGTTCGGCAAATACTTGGCTTCCTCCTGGAGATATTCCGCTTTCGCAGGATTCAGTCCGTCTGGATGTTGTTCCACTGGATTACTGTCGCAGACATCTTCGTTGTGGTAGATGATGTTTGTCCTCGTTGGAACATCTTGAAACAGGTGTTTATATTCATGGAGCAGTTCTTTCACCTGTTGTTGTTGTTCTGGCTGGAGGTGTGCCAACTTTGTAGACTCCAGCTTCTCCAGGATTTCTGAGTTCTGAAGCTTGACCGAGCCCAGCTTTGAGTTTAGAGTATTTTCACTCAAGTCAGTTTCAGTATCACTATCTTCATAATGGCCAGAACTGACGTACTGACAGGCTGAGTTATAGTAGGATTATCCCTATCCAAATATGGCTTAAGCATATTTATGTGACATAGCTGTTTTTGTTTTCGCCTGTCAGGTGTTATTATGATGTAATTTAAATCACTCAATTTCTTATCAATTAGGTATGGCCCAAAGTAACGAGCATGGAGTGGTTTGCCAGGAATCGGAAGTAGAACAAGAACCTTTTGACCCGGTTCAAACTTCCGTTTTGAGGTGTTTTTATCATATTTGGTTTTCATTGACTGCTGAGATGACTCAAGATTTTCTCTGGCTAATTCACATGCTTTAGAGAGTTTTGTACGAAAATCTGACACATATTGCAAAATATTCAGACAATCATCATCGTCTGATAGGAATTTCTCTTTAACGAGCTTAAGTGGGCCACGGACTGTATGTCCAAATACAAGCTCAAATGGGCTAAACCAAGAGACTCCTGAATTGACTCTCTAACAGCAAAGAGCAGAAAATGAATTCCTTCATCCCACTGCTTCTCTGTGTCAAAACAGTAGGTCCTAATCATGTTTTTCAAAGTTTGATGAAATCGCTCAAGAGCACCCTGACTTTCTGGATGATAGGCGGATGACCTATACTGTTTAATGCCTAGCTGATCCATTACTTGTTGAAAAATACCAGACATAAAGTTGGAGCCTTGATCGGACTGGACACATTTAGGGAGGCCAAATAAAGTGAAAAATTTGACTAAAGCTCTCACTATAGTCTTTGTCTTTATATTTCTCAGTGGTATGGCTTCTGGGAACCGAGTTGATGTACACATTATTGTCAGCATGTACTCATTTCCTGATCTTGTTTTTGGTAGGGGCCCAACACAGTCTATTAGAATCCTACTAAATGGTTCTTGAAATGCAGGAATTGGCTGTAAAGGGGCCTTTGGAATGGTCTGATTCGGCTTTCCTACCATTTGACATGTGTGACAAGTTTTACAGAAATGTGCTACATCCTGCCTGAGATTAGGCCAATAAAAGTGACTGAGAATTTTGTGATAAGTTTTCCTGACTCCTAAGTGACCAGCCCAGGGGTTTCATGGGCCAGGCGCAATATTTCAGCACGATAGGGCTTTGGAACCACAATTTGATGTTTTATAGCCCAATCGTCATCAACCAAAACATCTGGAGGTCTCCATTTACGCATGAGAATACCAGATTTTGTATAATAGGAAACAGAGCTATCTGAAGTTTTACCTTCATCATCTACCCTGTCAAACAAAGACAAAATATCTGAGTCTTTGTGTTGTTCTGCAATGAGATTTGATCTAGAAAATGTCTGACTTTGGTCAGCAGAAGTTTTACTGGAAGTTTCAAATCCACGAGGGATAACGGAATGATCCGTGTCAAACACCTGACTGAGAAAGGTGTCATTTAAGTCAACATCAGTGACATTATTTTTGAGAGTATTTTGATTCCCGGAAGTTTTCTTTGACATGGCTCGAGTATAGCACATGAAGGAATAAATCGGGTATCTCTTGTTCAATTGGCTCTGGATCCTGATCTAAACTAGGATTATCAGTCACAAGTGGATTAGTAATGACCTTGTCCCCAGCAAGGTCGTTTCCAAGAAGAAGGTGAATCCCTTCAAAAGGCAAAAAAGGCCTAATACCTAAAGTCACAGGTCCAGAAACAAAGTCCGAAGACAAATAGACATTATGGAGAGGAACAGGAATGTAGTCATTACAATCTACCCCCTTAATAAGAACTTTAGAACCTGAAAATGACTTTTCAGAAAACGGCAGGGTATCTGCCACAAAAGAGACTGGGAAGCCCCGGTATCTCTTAAAATTTTGACAGGGGTAGCGGAAGAAAAATCACTAGAAAGTGATATAAAACCATTATGAATAAATGGCTCGAAAATACCCATAATGCTATCTTGAGAAGAATTGACCTTGACCTCATTAATTGGGGATGAGAGGGGTTTAACCTCAGAAAATGTGTTGCACACATTATTAGACTCTAATTGAGTTGATGAAGAAATAAAGCCGGTTGGCTTAGATCCACTTTGACCACTTTGACCTTCACGTTTTCTTTTCAATTTGAAACAATCTGACATTAAATGGCCGTCTTTCTTGCAATAATTACAAGAAAGTGTACCGAACTGTTTGTCAGAAGGAGATTGAGACTTGGGATCTGATGATGTGGGAGTGTTACTTGAACTCTGTGAACTGTTGTCATTTGATTTCCTACTCTCCTTTGAAAAATTCTTGGATGAAAAGGAGGAGTTAAATTTACCTGCATTGTTTCTGTATGAAAAGGACTGGGATGGTTTGCTGAGAAAGGAAGATTTGTGGGTCAATGAATAATCATCGGCCAAACGTGCAGCAACCTCCAATGTATCTGCCTTTTGTTCATTGATAAATGTCTGATGTCACTCCGGATGCACCTTTTAAATTCCTCAATCAAAACAAGTTGTCGTAATTTGTCATAATTCTGACTGACCTTTTCCGAAGAACACCATCGATCAAACAGTTGTTCTTTTGTTCGAGCAAATTCAATGTAAGTTTGATCTTTCACCTTCTCACAATCCCTAAATTTCTGACGGTAAGCTTCAGGCACCAATTCATAGCCCTTGAGAATTAATTCCTTTACAGAATCATAATTTGAAGCCTGCTCTACTGACACATGAATGTAAATTTCTCTGGCTTTACCCACCAAAGCACTCTGCAAAAGCATAGACCAGGACTCCTTAGGCCAGTTCAGACTCTGAGCAATTTTCTCAAAATGGAGGAAATATTTATCAACATCCTTTTCTTGGAAAGGGGGAACTAACCTGAAATGCTTAGTGATGTCAAACTTGTCTGAAGGAAGAATTTTCCTGACTGTCCAAGCTCTAAACGTTTATTTCTAACTGCAGTCGGTGTTCTGCTATTCTCTTTCCTTTTCTTTTTCCTCTCTTTCTTTCTCCCTTTGTCTTTCTTCCATTTGCAATTCTTTTTCTTTCATTTCCAATTCCTCTCTTTCTGTCTTTCTTCCATTTCTAACTGCATTTGTATTTTTTCTTTTTCTAATGCCTGTCTCTCTTTTTCCATTTGTAATTCTTTTTCTTTCATTTGTAATTCTTTTTCTTTTTCTAATGCCAATTTTTTTAGCTCGAAATCTGCCTGTATTTCTAATTCCAATTTTTTGAGTTCGAAGGAAGACTCAGGCTCATAATCTTTTAAGGCAGACTCCTCAAGATGGCCAGAATTAACTAAATGTTTTGCAATCTTGAACTGTATTTCTCGCTTGCGCATAGATCTTTTGACATCTACTTTAAGGAAATTGGCCAGTGCTATGAGGTTGTCTTTTCTGAGGGAATTAAATGTGTCCTGATCAAGGTCATCCATAAATTCGTCTGGCTTGAATTCCGCCATGATTGAATTTTGCTGAGTTCACAGTATACAGTAGTTTTGAAAAGGTAGGCAAAATGTTGTCAAACGGCTCAAAATATTCGTATTCCCGGACAAGCCCCCAATTTTGTTACGTGCAGAGAAAACGAACAAAAGGGTGAACTCAGCAGTTTCCGTTTAAACAAAATTTATTACGAAAACAAAACTAATTGCTAAGTCAGGGACAGAGTACAAGCTTTAAAAGTGTACAGACTACTTATCTCAGCTGGGACGGCAAAGCTCCAGTCTCAGAGTTGTAACAGTCAGTTGGATGAATGAACAGTCCTTTGGCTTGCAGGCTTGAAGCTGCACAAAGTCCACAGTATAAATCCAGCGTTGACAGTGAAGGTCTTGGAAAGTCTTGAGAATGACTACTGCTGGAGTTTAGTAACACACAAGAGACACGATCCCAAAAGTCTGACTGGAAGCTGTGCACGTCCCTTTTATAAAGGCATATAAGAACAATCTAGAACTTTTATTGACATGCTAATTACTGTTCTAAAATTATCTCCCTTACACAACTAATCAACTTTCCAGAACATTCCAAACATGACTAATTGAATTCAAGGTTGTGAGGTCATTAAGGGCAGTGACCTTGAGAATGTTCTAGACTAATTGAACTCAGGTCATGATGAGTGTGGGGGGAATGACCTACATAACATGTGTGTGGAGGCCACGTGTTTGACGCAGACCGCATTACTGTTTGTGGTTTGGACGATACATGTGGAGACTAGGTCCAAAGTGAAGGTCAGTCGGTTTTTTCCTTTACGCAAACCACAGAGGTAAAAAGACCTTGCATAAACTATTGATAGAACAGAGGACGAGCAATATGCATATACTTACTGGTATACAGGAGTTGAAACAACAAGGTTGGAAATTAAAAGCGAAATTCAAAAATTGCTTGGATCTAAAGGAAATTATGATTTGATTCATACTTAGATTCGACTAATCAAGTACTATTCCCTTTCAATATCACGTCATCCACGACCATGAATTCACAGTTCCTCAACCAGTTGAAAAGGGACATGTGATCGTCACGGCGGTGTATAGTGGTCCCTCTGCCGTTTTGGGAGAGTCGTGCGATTGGTTCTTACCTGCCGTGCTTGTGCAGTGTCTGTCGTAGATCGTGAACACTTTCAACCAGGAACTTAAAGCGATGAGGTCCAGTCTTTTGGAAATGAAAATTGTCTGTTTTGTTAAAGTGTCTCGGATCAAAACAGTACAGCGGAATCACGTGATCAGCATTGTGGTTAGCCCAGTTCAGTGCCTGTGAAATAACAAGATATATACCTTAAAACGGCACTGGTAGACCCATAAATCCTGGAGCGCAATTAACATTCAAGAGACGGGACAAATTACGTTGCTGGAAGTTGACAAGTCTTCTATGGAAATAGTTGAAATGATAATGGCATCATTTGAAGTAGTTCGTTTATTATTTATTTTATTATTCATCGTTTGTCTACTTTCACCTACTAATAAATCACTCAAACTATTAAGCTAGACTCTTGAGGTCATGATAACCTCAGACGTGTAGCGATGCATGAGGCCTTTCACTCTATACAGTTAGTAGAACAACTATAAACCTTTGAAAACCTAAGTCAGCGATGAAACTTCCATTTGGTTGCCTTTTCTAACGCAGAAAAAATGGATAGTAGGCAATGACTTCTGTCTCAGCTGTGTTGTGTTATGCTGTGCTGAGTTTTCCCTAAGGCACACAAAGCAAAGTCATCTGGTTTTTGTTAAGTCGTTCAAAAGCCATGGTCCCAATGGCACGCCTTGTTGATCAGAATTTAGAACTGTTGTTACCATGTCTACATCACCGTTGCTGAAGGAAAAGTCACATTTGCATGAAACAGCTCTGATTCAAAGTGGTCTAATACTATCGAAAAAGTACCAAAACAACAGTGATACAAAAAACAACAGGTTAAAATACCATCTTACGATTAAACACGACCCTAGGAGATATTTTTCCAAATTTATTCTGGAGAAAATGCGTTCTGACAGAGGTACGAAGTGGTACTTCCACTTGAACAAGACCAGATTGTTATCGATCACAAGCACAGAACAAGTTTATAACTAATCTGCATTATCTGCAGACCTTTGAAATATAACATTATCTGAAAAATTCATCTTCCTATTTAAGGAGGCAGCGATATGAAACATTAGCAGACATTTTTCAATGAAAATGATGTACTTCACTTGTCATGAATATAGGTTGCTGCACGCACAGATAATACCATAAACTTACAAGGCGATAATGTTAATCCAGCATAAGACATATGAAGTAGTACACTGAAAAACTTGATGGTTCACAACTTAAAATTTTAAAACGTGAAAAATGCAAACACTTTTCTGAAACCCTAAAGCGTGAACAACGTACATATAAACCAGATCAAAGTGATTGTCTGAATAAGCCTTACATCAAATTTTATCCTCGGTTAAAAGTTTGAGCAGTGTTATTCACCATGAAGTTAAGATTAATTGATGATTTTCTCTGATAATCTCATCATGGGTATTAACAATCAGCCACAAACCATTTACGTTGCATGCATAGCAATGTTACACAATGTACTTCTGTAGCCTTTTCATCAGTTTTGCAAGAACTGACCATTTCAAACAAAGACTATCTTGCCCTAAGCTTAATATTGTCTTCATTCCCAGTACTTCCTACGACAGTAATTTAGTACTTTTTTTAGTTATTTTATTGCTCAAAGTCAATGCATCCATAAATGGATTTTCATGCATTTAATGAAAATACAGGCAATTATACAGAATAAAATAAATAAATAACTTAATAAAAGACCAGTAGAAAAAATAATTATAAAACTACACATCAAAAGGAAAGGCATAAAAAGCGGTTGAGCACCGAAAATTCAATTAAAACAGGCAGGAAGTTGACATGCAGATCCGTCAAGAATGGCTCAGAAAAGAATAAACAGGCACAGTAAAGTAGTTTAAATTATAGTATTGGCAATGGTGGATGATCGATATTTGAATGAGCGGCTGTGGGCTTTAGAAACATGACATTTACTTCTGGTGTTATAGTCTGGTGTATTGTTGTTTTTTGTGAGAAGGTCAGACAAGTAGACAGGAACTTTGTTGTTGATACATTTGTGAACTATATAGATTTTTTTAAAGTGTTGGTCGTGCCTTTCCTGGATAGTTGGCCAGTTGAGTGAATGTCTGTAAGATGAAACATGGTCTGACTTTTTGAGTCCACACTGAATGCGAACTGCAAAATTAATTATGCGTTGTAGATTGCTTTTGAGAGTAATATTACAGTTGGAAAAGACAGTATCACAGTAGTCTAAAAGGGAGAAAACTGTAACTGAGATAACATTCTTGTGAATCTTTGCTGTCTTTGCTGACAGTAAACCTTTGCTGTCTATGACAAGGTATTGGCAATTGAGTATGGTGTGTATTATCACAATTTGTTTTCATTGGCAGACGCTGGAGACCAACTGACGATCCTTAATTGCGTAGCCAGCGTTTTCCAGGTACAACCTGATAAAATGGATTTACAAAGGAAGATTTCCGGTGATAGCGATGACTTATCAGAATATTTTTAGTAATGCGATCATATGATAGAAAGCGATAGATAGTGCCTGTGAACCGGTGAGCACGGATGAGGGGCTCTCACTCTCACCTACGGTACAGTTCTACCTTACAATGAACTAAATCCCCACCGTTCTGTCATCAAAACTGTACGTTATCAGCCGAACTGATAAGTCAAAACTCTCTATTTCCACAATATCATATATTGTTCACGAGTACTTATTTAGGTCACAGTTTGCGTTACAGAAGATGAATTCACCATTATTCCTTAAGACTACATTTTATCACATTTCTTTGCTCAGTGGGGTGATAACAAGGGCCAACAACTGCAGTACGCACGTGGATTACCTGCTGGCACTGTCCCCGCCCCCAGGTGGTGAGTTAGCCAGGTTAGCTGAACTTTGGCCTCCCAAGGCCAAATCGTCGGATGGAATTGTGGGTAATTTCCAGGGCATTGCATAAGCTTGACTTTAGCCACTTTCATCATCGCTCTTACTTCATGTTCGATGAAAAATAAATACCGTAGATTTTGTCAGCGATGGCAGGTATCATTCATTTAAAATCGTTTTCAGAGTCACCAAAGGTTTGCATGAAGAGATTGGATCCGACGCGTATCACCGTTTATACGTGTTTGATGTGCACCTTCGTCTCAGATGAACAGCGTGAAACTGAAATATCTAAACTTTCAAGTATAGAAGGCGGCAATTAATATTCTACAATGCAAAAGGAGTTTCCTTCATCATTAACGAAGGGCGACACCGTCATTATTATCTTCTATTATGACCGTAACAATATGAAATAGATCATTACCTAGCAACAAGGAAAAGTAGTTTCTCTAACATTTGAGAAAGGTGAAATCATTTGTCTCACCTCATTGTCATGAAGCCTCAGATCGTTTCTCAGCAGACAGATTATCACGTTGCTGGCCATGGCGTGTTACACAGCTCGCACACAGTAACTTTGTCCTGTGAGGTTCACGTTTATGGTTATATATAGCGGCGCTGTGGTTTGTGACGCAATGATGTACTCAGTATCAGCCAATGAAAGCAGGGAGACACGCACATTGATTATTCAATGTTATGACCTTGATTGTCTGGAAGTTGTCCTCGGAGCAGATATTTTCGATGAAGTCTCCATCTTTTATAGTACTATATGGTAAGGGACGTGCCAAATCTGCAGGGTTCTGTTTATCTTGAACTTCGCCTACAGTGCCATTAAACAACTGAAAACTAACTGAGGTGTGAAACATACCACCTTAATGCGCAATCGCGTAAGTTGTGTAAGTATAACAACAACAAAAATGGCGGGAAAAGCGTTAATACAAGTAAGAGATTCAATATAGGCAGCAAAAATATGGATCGCCTTTGCTGCAAATCCGTAGCCTTTGCCACTCGGGTAGCTTGGTCACTGGAGTGGCCCCACTCCCAAAAGAACATGTCAAGGAGTGGCAGGGCTTGTTTTCGCAGCAAGGAACGCCGTTGCTGTGTGTATGTCCAATGTTGTACATGTTTAAATCTACTATCATGAAAACTATTATAAAAAATGCAACACAGCAACCGTTACGGCGCGGTGTTCCATCCAAATGCACCCAGTGACATCAAATGTTAAATGGACACTTCAACGTGATAAATGCCTAGATAATATAGTGTACTTGATTTACATCATGGTTTGCACTTCATGAACATGACAAATGGACATGATGATATAATAAATGCACATTACAACGAGATAAATGAACATGATGATGTAATACATACACACCACAAAGTGATAAATGCACATGATGCGATGATATAATAAATCACGGTCCAAATGCACACCGCAACGTGACAAATGCACATAATGATGACATCATTGTGTGGTAAATGCACATAAATGCCTTGGTACAGTGAATAGACATATTGACGCGGTAATCGCTTATGGTGAAGTGATGAATTCACCTTATGTGTGGAAGATGACTGAGATGAACTGCGTTCCATACTAAAGTGTATCGATACAGGTTATATTACGCTTCAGGGGTAATCCTGGGGGGGGGGGGGGTTGTTGTCGCGATTGAAATCTTAATTTTTTTTCTAGATCCCCCTCAATACCCTAAAAAATTCAAATCTCCCCTCTATATGATCTAACATTTTCAAGTCCCCAACTGTCATATGGCCAAATATCTGTATAAGCGATTTGTATGCCCATAATAAATAAACACATATTGCGCAGCTCTGTGCGCAGCTTTTTAACATCACCTTTATGACACACGTATAAATATTCTGTTGTGGTTATAGAAATGTTGTCAACAGTTTGTAGAGCCATACATCCTGAGACAAGTTTTAAAATTGATTCATTTTTTTCTGTTGAATTTTCACCAGTTTTGTCATGTGTATATGCACCAGTGGATTTTTTATATTTCTTAGTCGACTTGAGTAAATTCAAATCTGGCTTGGTCAGTGGCACCCGTTGAAGGGTGCCCAAAATGACGATCATGAGAGAGCGTGTTTTTTGTGGCTTCATTTTGCCAAATACTAAAAATCAGCGCACTTGTGCAAGACATCAACCAGATTATACTTTTAAAAAATTTTGCAAAAATTTAATATACTAGAAGATTGACTCATTCCATCAAATATGACTTTAATATCTGAAAAATTGGGTGTAATATTTGAAAATCTGGTAAATATAAGTCAATTTACTCACACAATTTTTTCATCTACGCTAAGAATATTTACTTTTTAAGACTTTAATTTTGTGTTATTGTACGAAGAAAATGTGAACATTTCTTTTACTGCGTGAACTTGAAATGACCATGGTTTATATATTGGTTTTAAGTGATTTTCGTAAAAAACAGTGACTTTTCATGGTCGGTTTGTAGAAAGCTACCGTAGTGACCCCATCTAAATTTTTTGTAATTCTTAGATACCGGAATTCAAAAATTCCGAATTCAAAAGTATGACCATACTTTCAATTTTTTCTGATCATAAATCTTTAAGCATGCGATATTACAAACATAAGATTTTGGTACTTACAGTATTTTTTTGTTTTTGTATCAACTCCAATCTCTTTTTTTACATTGGGAGAGGTCTTTAGGTCCAAGGATAGAGAGTTCAAAGAACATGAGCTGAACAGGAGAATGAGCAGCAATCCTAGGAAGTTAGATTCAATCTAGGTGTGTGTAGAAGGTATTTATCCGATGAGCGAAGAGTCCGAGAAGAAGGACTTGGTGTATTATGGAGAGAGTCCATTAGTGCTTTGTAACCTCATAGGTTTCCTAGAGAACTTTATAACAGACACATTATGTGTGACAGACTCTCTGTTGTCTGAAATTCGTCGGCAACAGGAGTTTCGTTTTGTGTGCGAGCAGGGCGTAGCGCCAGTGTAGTGTTGGGCAAGTGCTGTATGACATATAAGAAGTGTGCTGTGTTCTTACGTGTTATCCTCACCAAGCTCAATCATGATATGGTGCGATATAACTCGATATGATATGATATGATAGGATATGATATGATATGATATGATATGATTTCAGATAAATTTATTGAAACCCTTTCTGAGCACAGTCTTTTCCAATTAAATTATCATTGTACTAGAAATTCCAATATTCTTGACCTGATTTGCGCTAATGACACAGGCGTGTCAGTCAGCGTGTGTGAGGGGGCTGTGCAATCAGATCATCTGCCGCTAGAATGCCATCTCTCATGTAAAGTTGACAAAGGTGTAAAGTCTGCTGATAAATTTGTCTTTAATTATAGAAAGGCTGATTTTGATCATCTTAGAAAGCAGCTGCAATTGATTCCCTGGAATATCTTAAATTCATTCGAGGTAGAAGACTGCGTGCAGATCTTCTATGATTTTCTGTACGCAGCAATCAAAGACAGCGTTCCTATCTCCAGAATTCGTTCACGTAAATACCCACAATGGTACACGACTGATATGATTCTCTTGCTGCGCGAGAAAAGTAAAGCTCATTCCCGTTTTAAACGTACAGGCAAGCATTACCTGACCTTTTCTCGTTTACGTGCCCAATTCAAAGATCTACAGCGTGCTACTTATGCTGAGTTTATCAACAACATTCAGGTGTCGATTATCGATAATTCTAAACGCTTTTGGTCATTTGTTAAATGCAAACGTAAATGTTCTTCTTTCCCCTCAACTTTATGCTACAACGATTCTCAATGTTCGACCATCGATGATATCACGGAAATGTTCCGTTGTTATTTTTGAGCACATATTGTGCAGATCTGATCTTACCGATGTCCCATCCTGTCAGGTTTTCAAAAATGACACTTTTAGTAATTTGCACTTTACAGTTGACGAAGTTTCTAGGGCTCTGAAGACGGTCGATTGTAGTAAGGCATGCGGCCCAGACAAAATTCCACCACAATTTTATTACAGTGCACAGATGAGTTAAGTGTCCCGCTCTGCATTATTTTTAATAAGTCTCTCAGTGCTGGCTATTTTCCGTCTGCCTTTAAAATCGCGAATGTTGTTCCGATTTTTAAGTCTGGTGCTAGAAACGATGTCACAAACTATAGACCTATATCTCTTTTGCCACTTTTTAGCAAGATTTTTGAGGGTTTAGTTCATAAGTATATTTACAATCACGTTAAAGTACAATTCACGATTCTCAGCATGGGTTTTTCTTCCGCGCAGATCAACAGCCACTAATCTTCTGTCATACAACAAGTTTATTACTGAGGCTGTTTCCACTGGTCTTCAAGTAGATACCATTTACCCGATTTTTCAAAAGCTTTCGATTCAGTTAATCATAAGCTTTTGGTTCACAAATTAAATTATTACGGCATACATGGAAACCTACTCTCTTGGTTTTATTCGTACCTAGAGGGTAGGAGACAAAGGGTTGTTATCGGTGGGCACGAGTCTGCGGAGATGTGTGTTCCCTCTGGTGTTCCTCAAGGCTCACTACTGGGTCCGCTTTTATTTATTTTATATATCAATGACCTGCCCATGTCTATCCATCATTCGACCATGTTTCTGTATGCCGATGATTCGAAATTTCTCGGATCATCAAAACTGAATCGGATTGCAGACTATTGCAATCAGATATCTCTCTTGTTGGTAATTGGTGCAAAGCATGGAAAGTTAAACTAAATCTTAAAAAATGTTTTGTTATTTCATTCTCCAACAAGCGTATTCCAGTTCATTCCAATTATAAGCTTTATAAGCAATCAATCACACGTGTTGATGTCATCAAGGATCTTGGTGTTTATTTCTCCAAAAATCTAAGCTTTGTACATCACATCAATTGCACAATCAAAAGAGCACATCAATTGGTCGGTTTTATTAAACGGACTTGCTGCGACTTCACTAATACCACTGCCATCAAAAGTATTTACATTGCACTTGTTAGGAGTATCCTTGAGTATTGTTCAGTAGTGTGGTCTCCACACCAGAAGTCGTACATTGACAAAATTGAACGAGTTCAGAAGAAATTTATTAAATTTCTCTGTTTTAAGGAGGGTGTGGAGTACAATGTTGATAATTATTTTACATTATGTTCTTATTTTAAACTTTCGCCTCTTTTTATTCGTCGTCAAGTTTTAGATCTGTGTTTTATTCACAAGTGTGTCAATTTTATTACCGATTGTCCAGATATTAATAGCTCCTTCACTTTCTTTGTGCCCCCAAGGCGTCTCAGGTCTTCTGACCTTTTCCGGATTCCAAATCACCGCGTTAACCTGTCTAAATATTGTTTTTCGTCTCGGGCAATGTCACTTTTAAATAGTGTCTATCGTTTTGATATTGATTTGTTTACCAGTCTTAGTGCTTTTAAAACACAAGTGTCATCTGTTTTATTATCTCTTGCTGATAGTCATTTTACTACCGAGAGTTTTGATGTTTGTCAGTCTCTGTTGTTACTTGTTTAGTGCCTTTTTTAAAATTAGTTTCTGCATGTTGTAATTTGTCTTTTTCATGTTTTATTTTTCTCTGTTTGCATCCAGTTATTGGGCTATGCCTGTTGGATGTCAGAACGAATAAATAAATAATAAATAAATATGATTTAAGATGAGCTGGTACAATAGGATGTGATATCTACGACGGTCGTAGACGTAACAAGTATATGGGCAGTAAAATTATTTAAATCCTTACAAGACAAGGTTGAAAAATGCACAGGTGTGAAGTGAAAAAAAATTACAGTTTTCCATAACTACATAGAGAGTCAGAGATTTCAGATGCCACTCACCTGCTAAAGATCTGTAGGAATACCTTTCCAAGTGTGAGGTAACACAATGTGTAGGACGTAGTTGATTTTAGTCCGGAGGTTTTGTACTGTACTCCATATATGTTTTCACGTCAACTAATATCCACTCCATAACCACTGTGAACATACTCGATATGCAAGTGCATTTGAGCTTGGAACTAGACTGAGGTGACGTACAGCTCCTGGATTTGACCTTTTAAAAACACTTATTTTCTTCTCACAGAAAACCGTAAACATACTACCAAAACAACTTACGAATATCTTATCGCTAAACGTGGCGCTCCAAGTGGAATGCAGCCGCTTTCTATCAATTCACCCCAATATTTTGATGTCAAAGACAATTTGAATTGAAGATCGGTTGATTAGAAGTACCGACCTCGGCCAGTCCCAGGCAGTATAGCTATTCAGAAATGCATGATGATGGTTATGATCATGATACGACTTGCTGTTACGTTTTCCTCATATTTTTGCTCATTTTTGTTGCTGTGTATAACGACTTAATAATGCACTCTTTTTACATCATTTCCCCCATTAAACAACTTGTTGTCAATCGTTTCAAACCGTGCAGTTTTGTATCACTTCGATCTGCTCCCAGTTATTAAACGCCCTTCTTGCGATGGCCTGATTCACAGCACAACACCTCCTCATACCAATGACGGAACCAAAAGATTGGTGATGTGAGGCCATACAAGTTAGGGGAGTTTTTAACTAGTTTACTGACAAATGGGGCAGATACGAATAAAGAGATGTGAAGATACTTACGAAGTGCCTCGGAACCTGCAAATCATCGTCAAATGTAGATGAATGAATGGCATCTTGTCTCACTGGTAACCTCAACTGGAGACATAAGTTTTAATATTTGCACTCAAATGATGCCTGATCAACACAGTTGATTTTACAGGGAAGTATTTCATGAAGTAGAAAAAAACAAAATAACTGGTGTGTAAGTTAGGTAGATCTGTTACAACTGCGTTGTCACGGGTGTGCGGAATAAAAATTCCCACGAAACCATGTCAGAATCTCTCTGCCTGCCCCCTCTCCCTTCCCCTCTCTCAACAAATAATGAGAATATAGAATCCCGGGGAATGTATTCTTACGTCACGTCTGATAACCGACGTGACTTTGATATCAGCGCGACCGATGGACCACGATACAAGCTATATGGCACACTACCAAATCAAATCATACACTAAAATACCACAACACTTCTAATTTTCTGTCCATATAACACAGTAGATTTTTAGCTGCATGCACGAATACTGGTGGGGGAACTGGAGGAATTCAGGGGGATTCGAAAATTCTTGGGGTAGTAGAGGGGGACTTGAAAGTTCTGCTCTACGTTTAAGGGGAATCTGAAAATATTTTAGTTCCCTCATATTTTTTTTTGATGGAATATTTTAACCTTCCAACATTTTCAATTTTGTAAGCCTTTCAAAGTAGCATCTACTGTCCTGTACTGTTGCAAAAAATATTCACAATTTGGCAAAATGTAGCCAGGAATTCACAATCTCGCACACTCTCTCATGATCGTTATTTTGTGTGCTCTTCAGCAGGTGCCATTGACTTGGCCAGAGTTGGGTGAACTCAAATCGGTCTCAATTGATAAATCCAGGAGATCCAATGATGCGTTTTGTATGAATCAATTTAAGAGCTTGCCTTAGCAATAAGGCTATTCAAACTGCCGATAACAGGTAGAGTCTACCAGCAGAACTGCGCAATACATGTTTATTTTTCCGTACGTATACCCCTAATAAATATCCGGCTATATGATAATTGGTGGGGACTTGAAAAATTTTGATCATAGAGTATGGGCGAGACTTGAAAATATTTTGAGGGAATCTGAAAAACATGAGATTTCAATAGCTATTCCTCCAGCCCCCCCCCCCATTATTTGTGAACGCAGCCTTGTGTCTAAAGGGTGATCTGTAGTGTTCAGTCCAAACTGCAGCTGATTAGGTAGCATCTTGTCAATACCAGCAGGAAATGTCAATATCAGCAGGAAATGTACAGCAGTTTCCTCTTTGCATCAAAGGCGTTGAACAGTGGTAATAGACTGCATTTGTAAATCTACATGAGAAGATATGTGATTGGACTTTGTTCAAAATTTATAGTTGAGCCGAATTCGAACTTTTTAAAAGTTTATTAGAATTGAACACTTAATAGAAACTTCACTTTCAACTGAAAGTTCCTATTCATCTACACGCTATAAGAGGGAATCGCAAGCTTTTAAGAGATAATTGTTGTGGTGTATTTGTGAAACACGTGTTATTGTCTTTGGAATGAACGGATCATGGTCAAGAAATAAGTGCTATTTTATTGGAATGAACGGCTCATGGTGAAATTTTGATACCATTCACTGTTGTTTCCGCCAGTGTTAATCATTAACCATATCATGGCAATATCCATACATTATGTTTTCTCCCAGACATAGTGACCTTATTATTTTGTAAACTGGTGAGGTGTTTTTTGGGTCATCGACCGCGCAACATTCTTTTGCCGTGGTGATAAATCAATGACGAAGTCTCACTGTCAACTAAAGCAATGACACTCGGATTATGCTGACTAAACATTTTGTGCGGGGTTGCATTGACGTGGTCCCCTCGTCCTGTTTTCCTTCCCTGCGATTCATGGCCCACCTTGATCGTCTTCGTTACCGGAATGCACCAGCAGAAGACAACCGATCGAGTGGGACATCTGATCGAGAAAATCGGTTTGGAACCTGCATCCGAGATTCGAGAATATTCGAATAGGCATGAGTAATTTTCTCACCATCCTGTTGTCCATAATAGAATCGTATTGTTAAAAGCAGAAAGTCAACAATGACAAGAGATTGTCACCAGGCATGTTATTCACATGGTAAATTCGCAATTTATCGTTCTAAGCAAGTGCAATCTTAGATTAGCTTTTCGCAAATGTCCTCCGCTTACTGTTTGAAAATCTTTCCCAACTGCAGTTTTCTTCTCGCCAACTTCAAATTAGCGACTTTGAAAAGTCCCACTGCCTCTCCGTAGAAAAGTTACTAACTGTCCTCCCTCTATTGCAAAGGGGGTTTCCACTGCCCACTCCCTGCCTCACAATTTCAATCCATCGACAACCCCAAATCAATGGAATTCCAATTTCTCTCCGCCCTCAGCTATAGGGGCCTTTTCCATGTGTCTGCTAAATGAACACAGCCCCCAATTCTACAGTACTCCCCAGCTTCGCCCGTTTGTAGAAAACTGCCTGTGAACATCTTGTCAGGCGTACAGCTTTGTCGACTGTCCCTCTTTATGGTGCGATCTTGAACTGTGTATGTAGGCTCACCTGTTGAACTCGATCCCCATGGTCTTGTTTGAAAAAGTCGAAAAACACGTTATCAACGACCTTAAATATCTGCCAATACCTGGAAATGCCACGTATTAAATTTGACTACAATCATATCCGTGATGTTTACTGTGAATTTGTTTGCAACCTGAAATAGAAACCTTCCCAAAGTCCTTGCCTAGAAGACACGTGTTTTGATAGCGGAACAGACAGAGATTCGGAGATGTAGCAACCTCGCGACTCTACGGTCGATGATGCCATAATCATAAGCAAACAAACACATTTATCAGCAGGAAGCCTTGGCGGAAATATTTATATCTTTTTTCGCACTCCCAAACATTGGCAAGATTTTTTACATCTCCTTCCCTATTGGCAAGAATTTTAAATGACATGTGGTATGATACGTTGGTCTGTTGCACTTTTAAATCAGTGTTATCATTAGTTCAGTAACTCCGATGAGTGATTACTACAAAAATAGGCAAATATACAATGATTGTAATGACATTTATCATTCAGTATTTCTGTCAAGCGGCTTGTGCTAGATTCCCGTGTATAATGAAATGTTCAGAAATTAGTTTATCATTACAAGACAGGTGTAGGCTCAGCATTTTTATCGTTGACTATTTGAAAAATCAAGTGAATTTCAAAGTTCAATTCATTTTAAATAATACTGTACATATACTCGCTTTGTTTCCAAGTATGACGTAGAATGCCTGCCAAAATTCACCTATTCAATATGGCAGTTCGTCTACGCACTACTGCAAAGCGGGGTTGATATGATTCAACTATACACTTGTAAAATGAAAAACTCTCTATGCTTGAATGTTATTATGACATAGTGATATGATGAGAAACTTAAATTATGTTATGCAATGATCCAGTTACAACATGCAACGCACCAATAATTAGATGATTACACAGACTGACTATATGAAAAATATCAATTAACAAAGTAGCATTCTTTGAGACAGGGGTCGTATTCGTCTTAAAACGCCTATTCTCGCAGACAAATTATCTATATGATCATCCCGGCTTAAGATATTGTCTATTTGACTACAAAGTAGTTTGTGAAACAGTTTCAAAGTGGGTATCACGAATATGAAAGGAGATCTCAGAGTCGTCTGAGCGATACATTTCTATTTTTGGAGGGGGTAGAGAGTGGCAACAATCATGTGCCCTCAACGGTCTGGCTGGGCTAGCCCCAAACCAAACGTGCATGCAGCCTTGCGGGCGCTATGCCAACACGCTGAGCCAGACTACACTGAGATTAAAATCAGGACACTGAGGACTTGGGCAACACTGCAAAGCCAGCGAGGGACAGTGAGAGTCTATGTGGTAGAACAAGAAACCGTTATTCACAGGGAGAACAAAAATACTGGAAAAGAATGTACGGTCTGCTCTGGTTCTGACAGTTTTCAGTGTTGTGACCCCAACTTTTATAACTTTAGTTTACCTGACATGTAAATATCGGCGACGTCGAACGAGAGGTTGAAAAAGTCATCAAATCTTTCACAGTTATGCACACACTGTTACTACTAATAAAAAGACGGTGTCTCATAAACATGGAAATTTTACTTTATATTGATATATAAAGGCGACCTTCCTTAGTCAACTTGGAAAATGGGGGAAATCCACAAAGCAGTTCGAATGGCCAAGGGTTTACCAAGGTCAGACCCGAGCACTGTAGCATTTATTGGTAATCTGTTATGGAATTTTATGGAATATGGAATTTCGAAGAGACGTATCATAGTGTTGATTTATGTCAGAGTTGATTTTCAATTTTGGTTTATTTTTATGACATACAAAGAACAAATAAACAAACAAACTGCCATTTTGACCCGTAAGGGAAATTGTTAGTGCATGTATATTGTATATGTAAAGTCGCCGAAAAGGTCATGAAAGGTCATTTGGCAAATGAAGTAACTGTTGCGTTCGTAATGTCAGGATTATCTATGGCATGCCTTACAGAATTATGAATTTATGATCTTTGCTAACGATATGTTTCACTGCCGACAAAAGTTGACGGCAGCACCCGTTCAAATATCAGGAAGCGATACAAAAAGAATGCTGGCTACGACTGCCCATATTTCATGGCGACAGCAATGGCTGCAGTGTGCTTACGTGTAAACAACATTTTATGTTTCCTTGTGCCAAGGGGCAACCAGACAAAGACGCCTTTGTTAGAAGATCGATTTTCAATCATATGCATAAATCACTGACCCGTTCCGAGTCATGCCTGCCTAATACATTAATATATCAACATATTTTATACTCCCCCTGTGGTAAAAATGTTAAGGTTTCAGTCGGATTTCTACCAAACGGCGATATCTTTGCAATACATCTTTAGAACAAATGACCAAAACTAATCCTATGCTTCCCAATGTCAGCGGATCACAAGTAGGATTAAAATCTCACTAATATAGGGCTGCCATATTTTAAACCTGCACGTAGGAATATGAACGAGACAGTCTGAAAACAAAACATTTTGGTTGTTTATTTACTTTAGAAACTTGTAAAATCGCAAAGGGAATTTGTGCTGTTACTTATATAAATACATTATAGCTTTAATAAACAGTGATCGTCAACACATGATGCAAGAACGTCTTATAATTCAGAAACAATTGTACTCTCAGTTAGATGGGCTTTAATAAAGTTGTAAATGTCAGCTAGTAAGTGATTAAGTGTTTACTTGTGAAAACAACACGAACATAAATTCCGGCATCGTGACTGTTTCAAAATGTTAAAGCTATAATCAAGACAACTCTGGACGGATCGTTCAAGGTTATAGGTTCTCTTGTCTGTTAACACTTATTTCTAGCCCTGGCATTATTTACAGTGTACGGAGCTGTTCCGACAGCCACTAAAGGACAGGATATTAAACTACACTCGTCTTCTTTCCTTTCTCTGCAACTTGGATGTCAAGATACAAGAGTCTGTATGTCCACTACTTTTTTGTTGAAAATGCCCGAACATGCTACTTCACAGACTCCCGAACAGACTGTCAGGCAGATAAATATGCATATTAACAAAGTAAAATGACAACCCTTAGCTGGAAATTGCAATAGTACAAATTACCTAAATAATCAAGTGAATTGCAGTGAAAAGGAAAGCCGGTGATCTTAAATTTGCTTATCATCCTATTCTCCCAAATTTGTTCCGATTGTGTTAAACGTGAAATATACACATGTGTGGAGCAGTGTAATATAACATCAGCTTGATGATCGTTGGGGTATATGTAACATGCTCCATTAATATGATGTCGCATAGAGGCAAGATAATCTCACTGTACATATTTACAATTTACACGTGATTTGCAAATATCAAAGTTACTTAAAGATAAGAAAAAATAGTATGTCGTCACTAATTTCGACCCACTCCGTTGATACTTCTCTGAGCGAGGGGGGTATAACGTTCTCATTGATTCAGACCAACGGCGGGTACTCCTGATATTTTCATACGGGGGTGTGCCTCCCAAGTCGAAAACATCAGCCCTTTTTTTCATAAATTATGACCCATTGTTAGGTAATTGCTAGACAAATTTTGGGGAATTTTCACCTTTATTCTGTTGCGTGTGAAGATTTTCCTGAAGCACGGGGCATTTGCTTTGTTATTGACCCATGCTTATGGTTCTTTTTTTTTCTGGATGAAAATCGACCCAATGTTTAGGGATTTTTTCATGAAATTCGTTTCAATTCATGAAATTCGGGCGGCACAGACCCTTTCCATTGTAGTACGTCCCGGGGAATCAGACATTCATGTTGCATAACAAATAAAATATTTCCAAAATGTTCCAAAGATAATGTGATCAGAATTCCTAGATCTGTTCCACATAAGAGAATAGACTTCACGTGGACCAGTTTCTCTGTCACTGAATTCAACTATCTTAGAGCTGGATCGCAGTGATCGGTAATTCCGCTCCGTTTTAAACTGGGCTACCAGCTCCATTGACCTTTGTACTTCCGTTTGGTTCAGGAGCGGTTACTCCATCGGGCACACCTGATAGAAAACGTGACAATATACATGTAGTATGATTACTTTATTAACGAAAAGAGAAGAATATTCAGAATATTTTATCATCCATTCAAATTGAAATATAGGAAGCAAGAGTTCCTAACAGACACAGACAGTGATTCAAAGTATATATACCAAGACTGAATGCTACTGAGTATTTAGAATGTTCCAAAATTCAAAGTGAAGTTGTTAATGGAGCATTTGACTCGCAGGAGGCACTTACCTTCTTTCTCAGGAGCAGGAACAAGAACAGGAACAGGAACAGGAACAGGATCAGGATCAGGATCAGGGCCCACTTTATTGGGCCGGCAGTGCCTGTAAACCAGATCCAGAGAGTCATCCAGAGAGAGAGAGAGAGAGAGAGAGAGAGAGAGAGAGAGAGGAGAGAGAGAGAGAGAGAGAGAGAGAGAGAGAGATTGTAAAAGTGTCATGGCTGGACCTTATAACAAAGAAAACTCGTTACATGATAAGCTCAGGAGATATTACGGCATGATTGCCAACAGTTCTGTATTGGTTCGGAACAAATTACTTAGAAAAATTATTGGTTTCATCCACAGTCCAGACCCACCATTTGATTTAATGTAGCGTATTGACTAAACTCTCCGTCGATGGTAGATTGCAATATCGAATCGACAACATACAAGATCTTGTAGACCAATATACTTGACAACAAAAATACATGTTAGTCAAGTTGACGATATACAATGAGTATGGCTGGATATTAAGGCGAACCCTATGCTCATGCATATATTTGACTTACTTTTCAAAAAGTCCCTTGAGTTTCTTTCTGAATAATATGCAAAGAATTACAATCAGCAGCACTGGCACCAGCAGTAACCATAACAGGTGAAGGAGAGAATCTGAGTAGAAAATACAAGAGTTCATTATGGAAAGATACACAGGGCTGATGGTTTTATTATTCACATTTACAGTTATACCGACGGTCTCCCATTTCGGACTGAGTACATGATGTAATATTCAGTTGTCATTGGTTTCATTATTCAGTATCGATGACTTTATTTGCAACGTATTTTATGAACATTATGCCATTATTTTGTCGTTATTATTTCATTATTCAGTTATCATATGATTTCTTGTTTGTTTTATCTCTTTTTCAGTATTTGTCTTTATTTGGAAATTATGCTATCACCGCATTTTCATTTAGTAAGTCGGTTATTACTATGTGACTATTTCATAACCTACTTATTTGACATACTAAATTCATACCCAGAAATCATTGTATAGTATGGCTACTTTGCTAGCAGAAGCCGAAGGTGTTTTACATGCAAATATGATATTCGATATTCTAACGTACTTTGCAGAGTATTAAATTTTGAGGGAAACAGAATCGCTGTTCGTAACTGCCCTCCCGATACGATTTAAAATTTCCCTTGTTGCCTAAATGTTTTCCTCGCCATGATTTATCCCCACTGCCCTTTCCCCCCACTACAATTTGTTTTTTCCATGCAATTATTCCCTTAGCCTACCGGCAAAGTCCAGACAACAATGCAGTCGTAGTTTTATCCACCCAAAAAGTTGCCAGTTTATTATTAGAAGAATGAAATTACCGTGAAAGAGTAAAAACCACCAGCCTACCCGTTCCCCATCCGCTAATACGTATAAAACTTGCCCATCCGCCCGACAAGAAATCGCCTACGAACAGCAATATGCACGGAGAGCTTTGTTGGCTTCGTCAAGCTATAAAGTATAAGAGGACTGTATTTTCATCGCGTCATTCTCTTACATGTAATAACGTAGCGAATGGGTTAAGGGAACAGTCATTATCTACGGCCGGGGGGATTTCATCGGAAACTCTGAAACTTCGAGTACCCCCTGCTAACCATGATGAATTTGAGTAACCCCCTCTCTGAGACAGAAATTTTGACTGAAGCCCACCCACCCCTCCAATTTAGAAAAGTTAAATATCAATACATGTATTTGTAAAATTTACAAAAATAAGACAATAGTAAAGACCTTTCAAATCCTGGTGTACCCTGCTAGATTATCCTAGGTCATCTCATGACGAT
Source organism: Ptychodera flava (assembly GCF_041260155.1). Lineage (NCBI taxonomy): Eukaryota > Metazoa > Hemichordata > Enteropneusta > Ptychoderidae > Ptychodera > Ptychodera flava. The sequence goes on from NC_091941.1 coordinate 3,008,885, forward strand.
TGAAAAAAGGCCAACAAAATGAAAGTCAAAGTCACGACAAAATATAGATATGAAAGCTTACGCTATAACTATCCTACCATATAGTATTGTTTAATTTTGATGGATATCACGACAGGGTTTTCACTGGGATACCTGACTGGGCAGAATTTGAAAGTAATATGGAAGGGGAGAGCAAGCGAGAGGCTGAGGGCGAAAGTGTCAGAGGGAAAAGTTCCCTCTCTTGCGTGGAAAATTGTGAGAAATTGATATGTGTAATAGTGCAGTCCGGTGCAATCTGAGAGGTGTTTTCCATTTTTTTAAACTGTTTAAACTCCCCCAGGGGAGAGTACGACAGAGGGGTGTCTCTCCTCTCGCATCGAAATTTTTTGAGAAATTGACGTGTGCAATGTTGCAGTCTTAGAGTTGTTTCAATGCATTTTGCACTAAAAATTGACTAAAACCTCTTATCTCTCTCTCCACATTTAGAGCATACCTTTCATTTTTGAGTGACCACCCACCCAGCCCCCTAAGATTCCTCCGACCCCTAGGCCGTAAATAATGACGGCTCCCTAAACTCACGAACATGGCCGATACTGTACTAATGCTATTAATCAAATCTCGCCGTTGTCAAAAATGTTCCCCAAGTCGTACAGGTACAAAGAAATGTCGAGTTGGAAAGGAGCAAGCTCGTGTCTTTATCTGAAAACCACTTTTGTATTTGTGTACAGTGTAAGACTGATGACCTCAGCGCTTTGTGATTTGTTTGCTTTGTGGTCAGCGGTTGTTATGGAGCAAATAGTTCCGGGTTGGCTCTACGGAAAAGTACACTTGCAATCCTCCAAATCAGACAACATAAAATCTCGACACGAAATATGTAGGACATGCCGTAAAACGCGATGACTAGTCGGAGAATAACAATGCTAGAGTAATTCGCAGATACCACGGGGGCGACAATTACTACAGTGGGGACACAGTCATACCTTGATTAGGAACAACCTATGAAAATGACTACTCACGGAAGTAAATGGCCGCTGTTTTGATAGAGGATCTATCAACTGTTCCTTTATTGCAAATCCCATGTATTTTCCATTTGACAAGTCAGACTACCGAAGTCATAATAGTATCTTTTCTTTGGACAGAAGTTGTATGCGTTTCAATTTGACACGATTCTGTATATTTACCGACAGGACTGACTGTAAAAAACAATTTGATGGGAAACAATTGAACGCAATCCCTGTTTTATTTGCTCACGTGTTCACACACGTGAGCATATGTCGCAGCGATGTCTGTCTGTCTGTCCGTCTGTCTGTCTGTGTGTCTGTGTGTCTGTCTGTCTGTTGGTCCATTTTCTCAAAAACGGCTGAACGTATTTCAGTCAAATTTGGTAGACATCTTCAGAATTCAAATGGCTAGAACTGAAAAGGTTTTGGTGGGCGTGGCTTGCATATTAATGAAGTTATCACAGTTTTAATTTTTCTGATACATGGTAGTCTATGGGAAGCCGGTATCTGTGGTTTGAGGGCGCTATCCCCACGTTACACTCTGGCTAGACGATGCTGAAATTAGACTCGGTTTCGGATTCGGTTTCGGATTCGGTTTCGGATTCTAGAGACTGAAAGAAATTTTATATTTTCAGCCAATTGTTACACTGTGGAATACTGGATTTTCCTTACTTTCCCTGGACCCTTTTTTCAGCTAAAATAATATCTAATCACACTAAACAAAGTGAAAATCAGTATATAGGGATAACTTAGCAATACAAATTTTTTGACAAAATGTCATGTGATCTCGATGACCTTTGACCTTAAATATGAGTATATGTCCATAACTCAGTAACCACAAGTGCTACACCCTTCATATTTGGTATGATGGGAGACCTTATGACATCACATCCTGTACCTTATTAATTATGTGCATATCTAATTCTGAGCCAGCAAATAGAGCTAGAGGTCTGATTTTTTGCTCACGTGTTCACACACGTGGGCATATGTCGCAGCGATGTCTGTCTGTCTGTGTGTCTGTCTGTCTGTCTGTTGGTCCATTTTCTCAAAAACGGCTGAACGTATTTCAGTCAAATTTGGTAGACATCTTCAGAATTCAAATGGCTAGAACTGAAAAGGTTTTGGTGGGCGTGGCTTGCATATTAATGAAGTTATCACAGTTTTAATTTTTCTGATACATGGTAGTCTATGGGAAGCCGGTATCTGTGGTTTGAGGGCGCTATCCCCACGTACACTCTGGCTAGACGATGCTGAAATTAGACTCGGTTTCGGATTCGGTTTCGGATTCAGTTTTGGATTCTAGAGACTGAAAGAAATTTTATATTTTCAGCCAATTGTTACACTGTGGAATACTGGGATTTTCCTTACTTTCCCTGGACCCTTTTTTCAGCTAAAATAATATCTAATCACACTAAACAAAGTGAAAATAAGTGTATAGGGATAACTTAGCAATACAATTTTTTTGACAAAATGTCATGTGATCTCGATTACCTTTGACCTTAAATATGAGTATATGTCCATAACTCAGTAACCACAAGTGCTACACCCTTCATATTTGGTATGATGGGAGACCTTATGACATCACATCCTGTACCTTATTAATTATGTGCATATCTAATTGTGAGCCAGCAAATAGAACTAGAGGTCTGATTTTTGGTATATAGGTAATACTTAGCAATACAATTTTTTGACAAAATGTCATGTGACCCCAATGACCTTTGACCTCAAATATACATATATGGCCATAACTAAGTAACCCCAAGTGCTACACCCTTCATATTTGGTAAGATAGGAGACCTTATGACACCACATCCTGTACCTCATTAATTATGCGCATATCTAATTCTGAGCCAGCCAATAGAGCTAGAGGTCTGATTTTTGGTATATAGGATAATTTAGCAATACAATTTTTTTTGACAAAATGTCACGTGACCTCGGTGACCTTTGACCTCAAATATACATATTTGTCCATAACTCAGTAACCACAAGTGCTACAGCCTTCATGTATGGTATGATGGGACAGCTTATGACGCCACATATTGTACCCTTTTAATTATGCGCATATCTAATTTTGAGCGCGCCAATAGAGCTAGAGGTCTGATTTTTGGTATATAGGGATAACTTAGCAATACAATTTTTTTGACAAAATGTCACGTGACCTCGGTGACCTTTGACCTCAAATATACATATTTGTCCATAACTCAGTAACCACAAGTGCTACAGCCTTCATGTATGGTATGATGGGACAGCTTATGACGCCACATATTGTACCTCATTAATTATGCGCATATCTCATTCTGAGCCAGCCAATAGAGCTAGAGGTCTGATTTTTGGTATATAGGGATAACTTAGCAATACAATTTTTTTGACAAAATGTCACATGACCTCGGTGACCTTTGACCTCAAATATACATATTTGTCCATAACTCAGTAACCACAAGTGCTACAGCCTTCATGTATGGTATGATGGGACAGCTTATGACGCCACATATTGTACCTCATTAATTATGCGCATATCTCATTCTGAGCCAGCCAATAGAGCTAGAGGTCTGATTTTTGGTATATAGGGATAACTTAGCAATACAATTTTTTTGACAAAATGTCACGTGACCTCGGTGACCTTTGACCTCCAATATACATATTTTTCCATAACTCGGTAACCACAAGTGCTACACCCTTCATGTTTGGTATGATGGGACATGTTATGACGCCACATACTGTACCTCAATAATTATGCGCATATCTCATTCTGAGCGAGCCAATAGAGCTGGATGTCTGATTTTTGGTATATAGGGATAACTATAGGAGAGAAATTTTTTGACCAAATGTCATGTGACCCTGATGACCTTTTACCTAAAATATATGTTTATGTCAATAAATAAGTAACCACAAGTGCTTGTCCTTTGTATTTAGTAGGATGGGAGACCTTATGACAGCACACGCTTTACCTCATTAATTATGTACACATCTAATTCTGGGCAAGCGAATAGAGCTAGAGATCTGATTTTTGGCATATAGGGATTATTAGGAATATAATTTTTTTTTCTGAAAATGTCATGTGACCTTGATGACCTTTGACCTTGATTATACATATATATGCATATTTCAGTAACCACAAGTTCTATAACCTCCAATTTTGATAGGATATTAGACCTTAAGATGTCACATCTTGTACCTCATTATAATGCGCATATGTATTTCTTGGCTGGCCCAATACTGCTAGAGGTCTGATCTTTTTTCCCGATTTAGAACCGTAACTTAGACATGCCTCATGTGTTTCAAATTGGGAACAACGACATAGACCTATGTGCCCATAGATCTCAACATATACACTCCAATGATACTTCTTAATGACCCCATTTTCCTGCCCCATCAAGACTAGTACTCCTATTACAAGTGGGGACTATGTCATTGTAAATGACTTGTTGAGTTAATGGTTGTATCACAGTATTCGATATATCTAATTCTGTATTTTTTCCATTTTATATTCTGAATAATTACATTAAACATATTTCACTGTCTCCAGTACATTTCATTTAAGTATTTTAACTTCATGCACTTTATCCCTTTCACACATGTTCATATATCTGACCAGAGAACAACACTAAATAGTCCAGGATGGGAGCTACAGTGTCATTGACGCTATTTTTACTTCAGCCAATTCCTAATTTGCATATTAAATGAATTTCATACTTAGGGTATTCATCTGAATTGACTTGATCAAAATTGATGTAACTTGCTATGTACATTTCAGACAATGTAATACAATATTATTGAAAGTCATTAATCATTTTCTCTTCAGCAAATTCCTAATTTGCATATTTAATGAACTTTCCTAATTAGAGATATATATCTGAATTGACTTGACCAAAGTTGACAAAACTTGCTACATATATTGCAGATACCGTGATACAACATTATTGACAATCATTAAGCATTTTTACTTAAGTCAATTCCTAATTTACATATTTAATGAACTTTGCTTATTTGGGATATATACTGGGATTTACTTGATCAAAGTTGGCAAAACATGACAACATTGATGATTATACCTGGTTAAAACAATATCGAAAGTCATTTCACATTTTCATGTCAGCTAATTTACAATTGCATATCTAATGAGCTTTCACAGCTCGGCATATATGGCTTGAAGGACTTGGCCAACGGTAATTACACTTGCTATATAAATGACAGCAGTCAAAGAACTTTAATATTTTTATTTCAGCTAATTACATATTTGTATACTTCATGACCTTTGAGAATTAATCAGCGGTGATTATTGTTCATTATGTTGATCATAATACTTTCAATGAAGTTGCAAACATGTGGCAAAGGTTCAAATTTACACATAACTGTATGAAACACGTGAGCATTTTCAGTTCATATCTGGTTGGTATATAGGTATAACTTAGCATACAATTTTTTTGACAAAATATCATGTGACCCCAATGACCTTTGACCTCAAATATACATATATGGCCATAACTAAGTAACCCCAAGTGCTACACCCTTCATATTTGGTATGATGGGAGACCTTATGACACCACATCCTGTACCTCATTAATTATGCGCATATCTAATTCTGAGCCAGCCAATAGAGCTAGAGGTCTGATTTTTGGTATATAGGGATAATTTAGCAATACATTTTTTTTGACAAAATGTCACGTGACCTCGGTGACCTTTGACCTCAAATATACATATTTGTCCATAAGTCAGTAACCACAAGTGCTACAGCCTTCATGTATGGTATGATGGGACAGCTTATGACGCCACATATTGCACCTCATTAATTATGCGCGTATCTAATTTTGAGCGCGCCAATAGAGCTAGAGGTCTGATTTTTGGTATATAGGGATAACTTAGCAATACAATTTTTTTGACAAAATGTCACGTGACCTCGGTGACCTTTGACCTCCAATATACATATTTGTCCATAACTCAGTAACCACAAGTGCTACAGCCTTCATGTATGGTATGATGAAACACCTTATGACGCCACATATTGTACCTCATTAATTATGCGCATATCTAATTTTGAGCGAGCCAATAGAGCTAGAGGTCTGATTTTTGGTATATAGGGATAACTTAGGCCAGGAAGAAAAAATAAATTGTTCATCGGAATCGCCGCTTCTACTTTGGCATATTTGGAATTTTTTTTTTTTTGATCGCGGCAAATTCTTACTTCCGCATTACAAATATTTTTAGTACTGCCGCTGGTGGCGCCCTACACTGTGTCGGGTTTTCGCGGGCACGGGATTCTGAATGAGACTTCATACGTGTTCGGACTTAGGGACCGTTCAGTTTTTACGGCGGGGGGGGGGCAAAATCCAGGGGGGGGGGTCATCGTAATTTTGGAATCCGTAAAGGGGGGTCATCGCTATTTCACTGGTAGGAAAGGGGGGGGGGGGTCACCACATTTTCAAAAACTAATACCAACAATAAAGTTCACTTTATGCCATGGCCATGATCGACCCTCTTTACCGGCGGGCCGCCTTTGGCGGCCCACTACAATAAATATACATTATGTATTACCCATGACCCTCTAAACGGGCAGACGCCTTTGGCGGCCCTCTCCAATTAGGTTTACTCCATGCAATGGCCATGATCAACCCTCTTTACCGGCGGGCCGCCTGCGGCGGCCCACTACAATAAATTGACTTTATGTAATACCCTCCGGCAATTTTAATGACCGGACGCCTTAAGCAGCCCTGTCCAGTAAAGTTTACTTTATGCAATAGCCATGATCGACCCTCTTTACCGGACGGGCCACCTTTGGTGGCCCACTTGAATAAAGTTGACTTTACGTAATGGCCCATGACCCTCTTAACCGGAGGGCTGCCTTTGGCGAACCACTCCAATAAAGTTTACTTTATACAATGTCCATGGACATAAGTTGTCTATGGAAATGAAGTTAAAAATTGCCTTACAGTCGTCCTAAGTAACAGACGTTTCAATGCATGTGGCTGAGAAGTTTGTGCACTGGCATCTCTGCTACACGAATAAAGTGTGCCGCGTACCGGAGTACAAATCCAAACTATGCAGGTAAATTTGACATATGGGTTTTGGTTATTTTTCAGCGGGGGGGGGGGGGGGGGGGGGTCATCAAATTTTTTCATCTGTCAAAGGGGGGGGTCATCTTTTTTCACGAAAAATGCAGGGGGGGGGGTCTATATTTTTTTGAACACCGGCGACAAGATTTTGCCGGGCCCCCCCCCATAGGCCGTAAAAACTGAACGCTCCCTTAGTTGACCGCCAACACGTTGTTGTGACGTCTGAATTTGGCGAATCACGACGCAAAGTGGGTCGATTTGGCCAGAAATTTGCTCGTTTTGTAAAGGTTAGTACATGTCACATCATGAGTATTAATTTGATCGCCAACATTCTACGTGATGGCCAACAGTTAGTTCCAAAGACGCTATTCAGTGTTTGTCCTGATATTACGTTCGGCGATTTGTTCAACAAGATCGTGACAGCAGATGGACGGTGCATCCGATTGAATGAAAATTGCATCGAAAGTATAAAAATTTACGGCAATGACAAAACACATGGTTGCGTCGATGTTAAAGTACGATCTGAATGATGAATATATAAACTTCACTCCGATCACAGTACAGTGTTGTTAGACCATTGTGTAAAATGTGTATATATAGACAGTGGTAAAGAGGCCAAAACATGGGGCCAAAGTAAAATGAAAAAACTCAGATGCTAGGTCCCACCAGGACAATATTAAAGGACAATACTGAATTGTTGAATTTCAGTGATTTGCTGTACATTTCAGTTTTATTCTGAGAGAATGTTGAAATGCTCAGAATATGTTGTGCAAACACTAACTGTGAATGTAATGGCCTATGTTATTGTTGGGAAATATAGTATTGAATTCAGTTACCAGTATCAGTGTTTCTTGTCTGAGATATTTCTGGTAAAAAGGGAAACAATTATCTTGCCTTGTCTGCATCTGTGCAAATGCTATGCAAAAATGCCAGAGAACCGCGTTTACCTTCGGCCTAAAAAAAAAAAAAAAAAAAAAAAAAAAATTTCGCTCGCCGCTCCTGGGACTTGGTCCAAAAAATCCGATGAACAAGATTTTTTTTTTCTCTGGCCTTAGCAATACAATTTTTTTGACAAAATGTCACATGACCTCTGTGACCTTTGACCTCAAATATACATATTTGTCCATAACTCAGTAACCACAAGTGCTACAGCCTTCATGTATGGTATGATGGGACACCTTATGACGCCACATATTGTACCTCATTAATTATGCGCATATCTCATTCTGAGCGAGCCAATAGAGCTAGAGGTCTGATTTTTGGTATATAGGGATAACTTAGCAATACAATTTTTTTGACAAAATGTCACGTGACCTCGGTGACCTTTGACCTCCAATATACATATTTTTCCATAACTCGGTAACCACAAGTGCTACACCCTTCATGTTTGGTATGATGGGACACGTTATGACGCCACATACTGTACCTCAATAATTATGCGCATATCTCATTCTGAGCGAGCCAATAGAGCTGGATGTCTGATTTTTGGTATATAGGGATAACTATAGGAGAGAAATTTTTTGACCAAATGTCATGTGACCTCGATGACCTTTTACCTAAAATATATGTTTATGTCAATAAATAAGTAACCACAAGTGCTATGTCCTTTGTATTTAGTAGGATGGGAGACCTTATGACAGCACACGCTTTACCTCATTAATTATGTACACATCTAATTCTGGGCAAGCGAATAGAGCTAGAGATCTGATTTTTTGGCATATAGGGATTAATTAGGAATATAATTTTTTTTGAAAATGTCATGTGACCTTGATGACCTTTGACCTTGATTATACATATATATGCATATTTCAGTAACCACAAGTTCTATACCCTCCAATTTTGATAGGATATTAGACCTTAAGATGTCACATCTTGTACCTCATTTATAATGCGCATATGTATTTCTTGGCTGGCCAATACTGCTAGAGGTCTGATCTTTTTTCCCGATTTAGAACCGTAACTTAGACATGCCTCATGTGTTTCAAATTGGGAACAACGACATAGACCTATGTGCCCATAGATCTCAACATATACACTCCAATGATACTTCTTAATGACCACATTTTCCTGCCCCATCAAGACTAGTACTCCTATTACAAGTGGGGACTATGTCATTGTAAATGACTTGTTGAGTTAATGGTTGTATCACAGTATTCGATATATCTAATTCTGTATTTTTTCCATTTTATATTCTGAATAATTACATTAAACATATTTCACTGTCTCCAGTACATTTCATTTAAGTATTTTCACTTCATGCACTTTATCCCTTTCACACATGTTCAAATATCTGACCAGAGAACAAACACTAATAGTCCAGGATGGGAGCTACAGTGTCATTGACGCTATTTTTACTTCAGCCAATTCCTATTTGCATATTAAATGAATTTTCATACTTAGGGATATTCATCTGAATTGACTTGATCAAAATTGATGTAACTTGCTATGTACATTTCAGACACTGTAATACAATATTATTGAAAGTCATTAATCATTTTCTCTTCAGCAAATTCCTAATTTGCATGTTTAATGAACTTTCCTAATTAGAGATATATATCTGAATTGACTTGACCAAAGTTGACAAAACTTGCTACATATATTGCAGATACCATGATACAACATTATTGACAATCATTAAGCATTTTTACTTAAGTCAATTCCTAATTTACATATTTAATGAACTTTGCTTATTAGGGATATATACTGGGATTTACTTGATCAAAGTTGGCAAAACATGACAACATTGATGATTATACCTGGTTAAAACAATATCGAAAGTCATTTCACATTTTCATGTCAGCTAATTTACAATTTGCATATCTAATGAGCTTTCACAGCTCGGCATATATGGCTTGAAGGACTTGGCCAACGGTAATTACACTTGCTATATAAATGACAGCAGTCAAAGAACTTTAATATTTTTATTTCAGCTAATTACATATTTGTATACTTCATGACCTTTGAGAATTAATCAGCGGTGATTATTGTTCATTATGTTGATCATAATACTTTCAATGAAGTTGCAAACATGTGGCAAAGGTTCAAATTTACACATAACTGTATGAAACACGTGAGCATTTCAGTTCATATCTGGTTCAAACAGAGTACTGGACACTTTATATTCCTGATTAGGCATTTTACATTCCAAATTCTTTTTTGGATGCAATACTCACCACTGCCACTCACAGTAACTGGTACTTCTGGGGGTTCCGGTAAGTCGAACGGAGGTATCTGTCCACATCCCGTACAGCTTAGATACAATTTTGTGTCCAACAAACTTTCTGAGCTACAGTATGCCATGGTGATAAAATTATTGTACGAGAAACTGTGCAAAAGACGCCTATGGAAAGATAAGAAATGCAAAATCTTGATCTTACTTTGGTCATCAAGAACGTGGAGTGGTCGAAAATGATGGTGTAGTTGCTATGAGTGAAAAGTAAAGAAACTCTATGATGAGTATTCTGCCAGGAGCGAGGGGCATATGATGTCAGCTTTCTACAATATATCTGTCATTTTGGACTGATCGACACAGTTTGTAATGTCAGATGTTATTATTGACAACTGAATATTAGCTCAGACTAGAATCCATCTCTCATCAATGACATTGCTCATAGCACAGACCCTCCACCCAATGGCAGTGCATGAAATTCACGAGGCTATATTTGCAAGGCTGGTTTTTTATTTCAACATATTTTACGGCGAAGCTTTAGAATGAGCACACGTTAATTTTTAAAACAAAATAATGATAATACAATAAAAAGTTCCAGCTATTATCGTTTAACTTATATGTCTTACAGGGACGAAGTCGCTCTTTTGAGCTTAAGTCGTTTTCATTAATTTTGTTTGACATGAAAAGAAGTCTGTGTTAATTTATTGACTTCTTGAACGATACTGAAATACTGGTTTACAGTTCACAACCTCAACTCTGCTAGCAGCCAGACAAGATTTCAACATCCATTGGAACGTAACTTTACAGTCTGTACGGAAAAATCAAGTTCAAAAATCCAAGTGTGCAACTCTCTCCCCGTGCATGGCTGAACTTGTTGTGTTATATCAGGTTTGGACCTTATGTAATTTGAAGCTTTTGTAATAAAATCTTAATTGGCAATGTCTTTAGGGATAGCAGCTTTTCCTTACAATGTTCCAATGTTTATTTGTCATAGCAAAGGAAGTTGGAAAAGGAAAATCTCGTCGTCTACAGGTCACAAACGAAATCATCCCTTCGCATTGAGCAAAGGGGTATTTTTTGACACGTTTACGGTCATGTACGTATATAATTGTCATCTTGAACACTGTGTGACCTGTATAAGTATTCCATGTTTTCTTGACATAGCAAAAAAGGTCCAAAAGAGTAACTTCATCCCTTTAATTTCTGAATTATCCAAATATAGAAACAAAAATAGCATTTATATACCATAGCTATTGGCTGTTTTGAAATCGAAATCTACTTATACGAATGATCCGCATGAGTACGTGACGTACTAGCTGACAGGTAAGTTCTGTTTTTTGTCGAGAGAATAAAGTTATGAAACTTCCTTGTTCTTATGAGATTTGAAAGAAAAGGAAAAAACACTGATAACTGTCAAGTTATCATCCTTCCGAATTTGCCAAAAAAACAGATTAGGATCGAGGAAGAGTTCCCTTTCCGCTTCGTGCATTAAAGTCAGTCCATGGAGACAAATCCAAGACTAAAATGAGTGACTTGGAAGTATACTTTTGTCAATCGCACAACCCCCAATACACAAATTGTCCTGTTTAAAATTTGCAAATGCCTTGTTTTCTATGTTCCTATATCATTATTCTCACTGAGTGTATAATATGTAAAACTTTTGCCGAAAGCTTTATATGTACATGTCACAGCCTTCTTAATCTCTCTAGCTGAGTACGGACTGTATCGTATAATGTTTGAAAGGCATTTGGATAATGGAGGTACTGTGGCGTGGGAAACATGTTTTATAGTTGGTGACAAAATTGATATAGTTTCACCTTTCGCAGCCCCTCTAAAAACGCAGTTCCCTGCCAACTCACGAGGGACTGCGGACTGAAAGTTCAGGCCCAGTAACTTCTTCCAGCATGAGTGAGCTGTGCTTCGGATGAAACCTGTTTCTGGTCACAGTCCAGAGGGATTGTGTTCTGGTCGATCTCATCGTGCTTTGTGTTATATATGTATTGTCACCATGGTCGTTGTGACTTCACAATATGGGAATTGCGATGCGAAACTGTACAGTTTTACACCGTTTTGATTTTTTTCATGTTAGGCCATGGGCCATAGATAGAACATATAAAACATATCTAAACCAAAGTACCTGGTTGTACAAACGTTCCTAAAAAGCAGACAACTCCCCGGAAATCTGAGATAGAGTGCGTCTGTAACTCACCTTGTTTGTCTTCCGTCACAACGACGGTGTTGACTTTACTGGTCGCTTCTCTTTCAGTATTTCCGCGTATTCGCATCCAGCGTGTATGGCTCTTTGCCTGTCGGAGACGTCAGACGTCTACCGCATTTACACTAACCACGGACTAAACTACCAAGGTTTTCTGGCTTCAGCGGTATCAGACAATAATTTCGTGCCTTCACTTGCCAGTCTTTGAAGGAAATCACGGACGTCCGTTCTGTCAGCTTGTCAAAACCGTTCAGTCATACCTCAGTTTATGCACTGACGCAAGATTCAATTGTTGTATTTTCCGAATGTGAACTTCCGCGAACTCATATAACCTGTATTCATTATTACACCAACAGCGTACCTGCAGCAGTGCAGCTTGGGACACTGGTATGATTTATTCGTGGCTTTACAGGCGCTCATAGTCGTCTGGTTAATCTGCCCGATCGATCACGCAGATTACACATGAATGTAGCCAATGAGCTCGATTATTGAATTGAGACCGGCCTGCCTTATCTTTAACTAGACTGTCGACCATGTGAAGTTCACACTGTACATGTACTTCATTGTATCCTACCCACACAGGGTATTGTTAACTATTCGTCCAGAAGTTATGATCAATAAATGTCATGTATTCAAAAGCCCATTTATCTTTATAGTCAGGGCGATAAGCCTGCGCGTTGGTGATCGGTAAATGTAATTAATGAAGGGGATAAAAGAGGGGTTTTTACAGATGTGGACTCTTTTCTTTGAAATACTATACGGAGATAGCGAGAGTAAAGTAATAGGCACACACGACGCGTTAAAAAGTTGTATAATAAAATAATTTTTTAAAAGAAGATTTTAAAGGAACTATTAAATCACGCCGATTCTCTCCATGACTTTCCCTGTACCTTGTGGAACATAGGGGTTGGTTACCAATCCTGAATGGCCAACTGGTTTGTTTGTTGTTATAAACGCATTGCTGTTTACAAACAAAACAATTTTAACCGAACGGGAAACCCAACAAGTGGCTTCATTGTACAGCCTTTGCAATATGCTAACACCTCGGTGGACATATGGTGTAGATTTTATACTGAACATAAGGGGCTCGGTGTTGTGTGTTTGTTTCTTTGGGAATACATAGATTGAGTTACTAATAACATATCTCAAACGTGACGATATGTATATGTTTGCTTGAAATGCAGCAATAAACAGCACATAAAATGTGAAAGAAAGGTAGAACAGCACGCATACCATGCCTGAACTATTACTCTACCCGGACAAATACATTCAAACATAAGGGAGCCGTCATTATTTACGGCCTGGGGAGTGGGGGTCGGAGGAATTTCATTGTAAACTCTGAATCTTTGAGTAAACACCGGCCAATCATGATGGATTTGAGTAACCTCCCCTTTCTAACACAGAAATTTTGACTGGCCCCATTCCTAACTTAGAAAAGTTCATTATAAATATAAATACATGCATAATTTACAACAAATACAGCAAAAACAAAAAACTTTCAAATCCTGGTTTACCCTACTAGAATATCATCAGTTATATCATGACGGTTGGAAAGGCTACACAGACAAAATGAAATTTAAAGTCACGAAAAAATATAGATATAAACTCTCACTCTATAACCAGTATCCAACCATATAGTATTGATTAATTTGGATGGGTATTATGACAGAGTTTTCACTAGGATATCTGACAGGAAGAATCTTAAAATACAGGGAAGAACACGCGACAAACTGAGTGGGGAGTGCCAGAGACGGTGTCCCCTCTCTGGCGTGGAAAAGTTTGATAAATTGATATGTTCAATAGTGGAGTCTGGCGCTGTCTGAGAGGTGTTTTCAATTTGTTTTTACTGAGTAAAACTTAGAAAATGACACAGGACACTCCTAAGCGGAGAGCACGAGAGGGGGTGTCCCCATCTCGCATCGAAAATTTTGAGAAATTGATGTATGCAATGGTGCAGTGTAAGAGGTGTTTCAATTTGTTTTGCACTCAGTAAAACTCTTTGAAAATGTCATTGAACACATTTTTATTACATTTTTTGCCTGATCAGATTTAGAGTCACAATATTCAATAATCTAAATGTGATATTACAGTTTGTACCTGGTAAAAAACAGGTCTCAGTTTGCATGAGATTTCAGATTTCATGATCAACTTGAAAGAATATGCAGGAATGGCAAATCTGCCATCTTATTGTCATTTGCAAAGTCTTACATTTCTGTAAACGATATTCATGTACCAACAGTCATAGTCAGTATTTTTCTAAATCCATTCATTGTTTATTTGCAACTTTGAGATTTTACAGCCGAAGAAATGACCTCGCCAGCCGTGCAATTCCTCCGGCTGCCGGATGAATTCACGTCAGTTCAGTTTTGCCCTAGATCCTGTGCACTAATAATAGTATCTGCTGACAGCATTTCTCCATGACCTCCTCTTTATATCTAACATTTATAAGAATAACATATACTTTATCAGATAATCATTTGTATGCATAGAATGCATATTGTGCATTTTATTCATCTAGGGTATCAAAACTTTGTACAGTGTTGTTTTTATCAAGAGATTGCCAAAAACCTGTGTAATAAAAGAGGACAGAGAAAATAAACAAGACAAAGAAAACAAAAAATAATGTAGAGAATAAATTTACACTTGACTGAAAGATACAAGAATTGTCTATTGCTCAGGTATTTTTCGACTATGACGAATTATGTTCTTGCAATAAAAGATGGGTTTGTTATCGAGGCAGTCCAATGTTTTGCATACCACTCGATTGAAACTAATTTGGGATAATTGGATGGTAAAGTAATGTCGATTTCATCTACAAATGTAATCTCATATGCTTTTCTTTTTCTATTACACACTTGTGTTTATGAGTAACTTGCAATATTACAACATTCAGCTATATGGCAACTAACACTTTTGAGAAATTTGCAAAATATTAAAATCCAATTATCCCAAATTAGTTCCAATCGTGTTAATTACTTTGAAGAATTAGCTTTCTTGACACATTCTCCAAAATAATCAGTATCCTTCAGAATGGAGAGTATATGTTTCTAATGCTTGATCAGACAATTGTCCAATTTCTCTATCAGGAAATTCTGAAAAATTGCTCATTTACTAGTGATAGTCGATATACTTGGTATACATACATACATACATACATATCAAATTGTACTTTTTTTAGTAAAACTGTACCATTTTATAATCTATCGGCACGGTGTTCTTTTGTACTATATATGTATCATTTCATAACTGCACTAAATGCTTCAGACATTCCCCAAACTTGAGTAGCGCCCCTTCTTTTTCTCCACATTTTAAGCAACTCCCTTCTAGCTTTCAATCTTTTCAGTGATCCCTCAGATTCCTTCGACCCAAGGCCGTAAATAATGACGGCTCCCTAAAGTTTACTTGAATGCATTTGCCTGGGCAGAGTTTTAGTTCGGGTAAAGTGAGCGTGCTGTTCTGTCTTTCAGTTTACATTTGCTTGCATTTCTAACTTTATTTCAAACAAATATACATCGACATGTTTCAGCTATATTGTTATTTATTATACCTGTGTATTTCGTGAAGAAACAAACAACGAGAAAACATCGGAGACTGGCTCCCTTGTTGACTGAACACTGGCATGGAACACAACATAGAAGGTGAAAAGGCTGTCTACGGTGGCCCATATGTGACAGGTATAAACTTATTTACACAGACAAAACTTTAGTTTTGATGGACAAAACTTTAATTTTGGGGCACATAACTCTAATTTTTGAGGACAAAACTCTAATTTGGGAGGACACATCTCTATTTCTACGGGCACAATTCTAATTTGGGCCGATAAAACTTTAATTTGGACGGACACAATTTTAATTTGGGCCACCAGATCATCTCTATTTCTACGGGCACAATTCTAATTTGGCCGATAAAACTTTAATTTGGACGGACACAATTCTAATTTGGGCCACCAGATCTCTATTTTCTACGGACACAATTCTAATTTGGGCAGACAAAACTTTGATTTGGTCGGACACAATTCTAATTTGGGCCACCAGATCTTTATTTTCTACGGACACATTTCTTTTTTCAGCGGACAAAACTTTCATTTTGACGAACACACATTTAATTCTTATGGTCACAAGTCTTATTTTGTAGAGACACAACTCTAATTTTCTTGGACACAATTTTAATTTCTTGAGATACAACTTTAATTGCTCCAGGACAAGTCTCATTTCCACGTAGGCAACTCCTATTTCAACAGCCTGCCCTCTAGTGTTCAATGTGACAACAAGCAACTTGCAGAGACAAAACTTTAACTTTCGAGGACAAAACTTTCTTTTCCTCACGGCGGATATTGAAGTATCCCACAATACTGTTCGTCCGCTAATGGCGCTGTGCTGCTGCGTTGGCAATGGAGACTTGTAGCGACTTTATTGCGGAGTATTGCGAAGACGACTTGATGTAGTATTTCTTTTAATAGAGGATATAGGTACGACGAAATTGTGTTGTTCCCGGCAAAATATTATGACATTTTTATCAGTCCAAGAACTCTCAATCATGAGGCGATTGGCACGGTTGAATTTACGGCAACGATCTGCTCATTATGATACCATTGTTGTGAGGGACTCTATTATTCAGATACTGGATGACCCTGGCTGTGTACTGGGGTATAGAACAGTGTGGCATTCCCTTCAGTTGCGTGGCATACGTGTGCCAAGAAGTGTTGTTCAAGAAATGTTGAGGGAATTGGATCCGGAAGGCAGCGAATTACGGGGAGCGCACCGTCTTAAACGGAGGGAGTATCTTTGCCCAGGACCCATTTGTGTGTGGCACATCGATGGCTACGATAAGCTAAAGCCCTTTGGGTTCCCTGTACACGGGTATGTTGATGGATATAGCAGGAAGATTTTATGGCTGTATATAACCCGTTCTAATAACTTGCCAGACAATGTGGCCGCATACTATTTACATACTGTGCGTGAATTTTGAGGGTGCCCCATTGAGTTGGATACTGATTTGGCTACTGAAAACGGGACAGTGGCAGTAATTCAGTGCTTCTTTCGAGATGACTCAGATGCTCACAGATATGTTGCCTCACAACGTAATCAAAGAATTTAGGCTTGGTGTTCATTTCTTCGCAGAAATCGTTCATCATGATGGATCAACCTGTTCAAAGATTTGGAAGCACAGGGTATCTTTGACCGTAGTAATAGACTGAATAAGGAATGTTTATGGTTTTTGTTTTGCCGGCCTCCTTCAAGAAGACTTGGATCATGTAAAAGAACACTGGAACACACACTATATAAGACAGTCTAGAAATGAGACTGTGTGTGGTA
The DNA here is from genome assembly GCF_041260155.1 of Ptychodera flava. Lineage (NCBI taxonomy): Eukaryota > Metazoa > Hemichordata > Enteropneusta > Ptychoderidae > Ptychodera > Ptychodera flava. The sequence continues at coordinate 3,026,614 of NC_091941.1, forward strand.
GACCTGACTCATTGTTCTTCATTCCAGAACACCATGGTGGCACAGGCAATTTGATTCTGCCTGTTCCAGAGCAAAAAATAACTATGCAGAAACACAAATCATTGAATCAGATGGTACAAATGAATACCAGGATTACTTCAAGTATGTGGTTCAAAGTTGTCAACTGTCAGTACCAGAAAATTGGCGGGAAGTCAAAGCCCTGTATGAGAATTTACTCTTATGTGCAAGTGATGGCACATAATGTGCATTAAGGAATGAATGCAATGGAATAGTAAATTTTTGTTTTGTATTGTTAAAGCCCCATGAGCTGCAGCTCAATAAAATTTGTGAATCAACTGTCGCCAATATTCTTGTCTCAGATATTTTTCTAATTAATAACATTGGCTGAAAGTATATCATAAAAATACTTGTTTGTGACAAAACAGGAAAGACAACAAATAGATATCAGTGTACTTGAAATTTCTCTTCATTTTCTAAAACATCAAATATTGCAATGGAAGAAACAGTATGCAGTATCTCAGTTGTATTCAGTTCCAAGTGTTCTAGTGAATGGGATCACATTTTCTTTACAAAGATTCATATAGGTAAATACTCCATTGTCTTTTACAGTATGTGTTAAAAGGGGGGGGGGAATATGCAAATTTCAGTACAGTGAAGAATGTTGGTTCAGTAATTCAAAACTGTTTGTCATTTTAAAATCCTTCATTCATGTTTCATGCTATATATGGTTGTCAGGAAGTCATTGGACTTACAGGGGGAGTTTGAGTACATGTTAAAGCACACAATACAAACATATTTCAGGCCCATTCATAAATTCATATAAATAGTATGTATTTAGTCACCAATACCTGCATCCATACAGCCAGAACTCTTTGTTTTGATAAGTAAACTTCAGATGCATCTAAATCTTCATCTCAAAGTCTGATCCTTATGCTGATTTGGTGGAGAGCCACTTAATTGTTACAAAATTTGCAATAGGGTATTTTGTAGAGAGTTTTGCAATGTGAAATATCCAATACTCTCTTGGTGTTACTTCACATGTGGTTCTATAATGTAACTTCATTCACATGCAAGCATGTATGGACAACGTATATGCTTAGTTGCTGAATAAAAAAACATTTATTTCAAAAACAAGCATGCAACAGTAGACCAATCAATAGCTTTTTTATCATTTTTTCACTATTCTTTGTACACACACATATTTGCCATAATGCAAGGTCCATTGAGTGTAAACTTGGACGTATGAGACATCTTACACACCTTGTTTGATTTCTAAGGTCTATGATCAGCAACTTTCTGTAGTGATTTCAGAATTACAATTTAAAACTATTAGATATGTCTCAAAATTATGTTATGAAAGTAAACACTGTCTGATAACTACTAACCCCCACCCTCAATGTACTTGGAGAAAGATATAGAACTGCCCAGGAATAGTTGATTTATTTTGCTGAAGTTTGCTCCAGAGGTATGAAACAATTCTGGGCTCTACTTAACTGAATTTTAGAGTGCATTTGGCTCTACAATTTCATATTGAACAATGTCCTTGCCTGAGGAGACTAAAAAGGTACATCAATTATCTTACAGCGTCATTTCATTGCAAATCTTACAATGAAATGAAGCTGTAAGATGATTTTAGTACCTTTTCAACCATAAATAGATGTAACATACAGTAAGCACTAGCACCATGGTTGGCGAGGTGATCTACTGCGATGTAGACGAACAGTATTGTGGGATACTTCAATATCCGCCGTGAGGAAAAGAAAGTTTTGTCCTCGAAAGTTAAAGATTTGTCTTTGTAAGTTGCTTGTTGTCTCATTGAACACTAGAGGGAAGGCCATTGAAATAGGAGTTGCCTACGTGGAATGAGACTTGTTCGGGAGTAATGGAAGCTCTATTTCAAGAAATTAAAATTGTGTCCAAGAAAAATAGAGTTGTGTCTGTACAATATAAGACTTGTGTCCATAAGAATTAAATATGTGTTCGTCCAAATGAAAGTTTTGTCCGCTGAAAAAAGAATTGTGTCCGTAGAAAATAGAGATCTGGTGGCCCAAATTAGAATTGTGTCTGTCCAAATCAAAGTTTTGTCTGCCCAAATTAGAATTGTGTCCGTAGAAAATAGAGATCTGGTGGCCCAAATTAAAATTGTGTCCGTCCAAATCAAAGTTTTGTCTGCCCAAAGTAGAATTGTGTCCGTAGAAAATAGAGATCTGGTGGCCCAAATTAGAATTGTGTCCGTCCAAATTAAAGTTTTGTCTGCCCAAATTAGAATTGTGTCCGTAGAAATCAGAAATGTGTCCTCCCAAATTAGAGTTTTGTCCGCAAAAATTAGAGTTATGTCCCCCAAAATTAAAGTTTTGTCCATCAAAACTAAAGTTTTGTCTGTGTAAATAAGTTTATACCTGTCACATATGGGCCACCGTAGAAAAGGCTGTCAACGGTAACTATTAGTATTACGGAGGTGCATTGGAACCTTCTTCCAGTAAAACAAACTTTGTTGAAATTTGAATCAACCAATCCAGATTTATTACAACCCTTTTCAAAAACCCAATTAGGATTTCTTAAATTTAAGGTCGGGTCACACTGAAATAGTGAGACGGCGTATGTACAGTGCCCGTCCCACACTATAGAAAAGCATTTAGATATTTCTTTGTGTCGCGATTGACCTCGTCTCAGTGTTCCTTCAACCGTTGAGACCTCTCCTATCTCTAAACCATTGTGATCTCGCCCACTTCTCAGCCACGCTCATCGCCTTTTGTCCGTTTCTTGTCTGTTTATATGGAGTATACAACCATTTCCACAAGGCTGCACAAGTACTGGTGTGGGAGGGGCTGGAGGAATTCAGGGGAGTCTTAAATATTTGAGGGTAGTGGGGGGACTTGAAAGTTTTACTAGGCTGCGCTCACAAATAATGTGGGGTGCTCACCCTCTATATGATCAGAATTTTTCAAGTTCCCCTCCCTGCAACTATCATACAGCTGCGTTTTTAGGGACCGTTCAGTTTTTACGGCCGGGGGGGGGGCGGCAAAATCCAGGGGGGGTCATCGTAATTTTGGAATCCGCGAGGGGGGGGGGGGTCATCGCCTTTTCACTGGTAGGAAGAGGGGTCACCACATTTTCAAAAACATAATACCTATAATAAAGTTCACTTTATGCCATGGCCATGATCGACCCTCTTTACCGGCAGGCCACCTTTGGTGGCCCATTGGAATAAAGTTGAGTTTACGTAATGGCCCATGACGCTCTTAACCGGAGGGCTGCCTTTGGTGAACCACTCCAATCAAGTTTACTTTATACAATGTCCATGGACATAAGTTGTCTATGGAAATGAAGTTAAAAATTGCCTCACAGCTGTCCTAATTAAAAGACGTTTGCATGGATGTAGGCAGTAGCTGGGTGGTAGCTATATTAACTTTGATAATTTTGACAATATTTTTGTTCACTTTATACATCGGCGTTCTTGTACTACTCCCTACAGCATGTTGAACTATCCAGTATTTATAGCTTGCCAACACAGCCTGTGTATGTGTACTGTGGATTTGAATCATTTACAAATGACTTTCAGTCTGGACTCTAATTCAATTATTACCAGTAGCATTTACATATCCGGGCTTTGTCGATAGACAGAATATTATGTTTCAGCATGCTGTAGGGAGACAGCAAGAAACTGTGTTCGATAAATTGCATAGAAATATTGAAAAAAATGATCAATAGTTGTATCGACTGTCCCATTACAAGGCTTACTTCTTGTTCTTCTCATGAAAATTCAATGGCATTAATATGTTGTAGATTTTTTTCACAATAAATGTCATGAAATGCGACAAAATGGTCCTACATTTTGTTTAATTATTACTGACATTGGAACCATTGGATGACATAAAAATATTATTCATTTTTCATTGATTTACCTACCAAACTATGGAATCTGAAAATGTAAAAAATAACAGGGAACCAAAATATTTTCAGCCCCCCTCCCTTATACGCAAAGCAAAATTTTCAAGTCCCCTCTCTGCTACCCTGAAAATTTTCAAATCCCCTTGAATTCCTCCAGCCCCCCCTCACGATTATTTGTGAACGCAGCCTAATAAAACATAGGAATATGGCTCTACAAACTGCTGACAACATTTCTATAACCACTACAGAATATTTATGAGTGCATCAAAACAATGCAGTATCGAACATCTGCAACCAGAACTGCGCATTACATGTTTTTTCTGCGTGTACACACCTTATAAATATGTGGGAGGAACTTGAATAATTTTGATCATAAAGATGAGGGAGATTTGAAATTTCTTGGGGGGTATTGAGGGGGGATCTGAAAAAAAAAGTTCAATTGTGATTCCTCCAGCACCCTCATCATTTGTATCTGCACAGCATAGTATATTTAGACAAGCTGAATAATAAATATTTAAGAACACCACAGGGTAGAGAAAATGTAGGAAAACCAAAAGATATAATACTGGTAAAATTGTCAATAGTCTTATATCTGAAGTGCACATTCAAAGGTATACAGTCACCTGTAATCTAAATATGCCCATATATGGTCAAAGGGGCGTTCTTTGGTATTCAAAATGCCCATGTGAGGGCGATGTTTTTAAAAAGCGGCCTGCACCCGCTTAAAATCTATGATTGGTTAGATTTTTTCTTTCCATGGTAAATGTGGCAAAATTTAAACAGGTGAAAGTATACCTTTAAGAAAAAATAATATTCATGGCTGTTTTGAATGAATGATAAGCTTAGTACAAGCAAGTGAAAATCTTAGTACATGTACATTTAAATGTGAGTTATAATATTCCCAACAGCCGCCCCTGGGCGTTCCAAATGTGAAAAGTAATGTCAGAATAAGGCATCTGTTGGCGATCTTTTTTCATGTCTGCTTACCATCATTTTTACCTGGTGTCAGTTGCTTTCATTCAAAGGCATTTACTTGTGACCCTGTTTTACAATATTCTGAGTCCCTCTCCCCACTCCAGGATATCAAATGGTCCATTCCTAATATGTAGACTTTATGAAATATACAGAAGATTATGAAACAATTCAGTGTTCACAAAAAATCTTAGATGCATGCTTCAGACTTTATATGCATTAAGCCCCTTAGAGTTTAAGCTGTCTGGTGTTAGGGAGAGTCACTTGGCTAAGAAATAGAACAGGTGTAGCCCTGGACAGTAAATGCTAGAAAGCGCAGCGCAAACTCTTCCATTTTTTCTTAAGCTGCGGTATTGGTGTGAAAAGTTTACAATTTTGGGCTAACAGTAATACTGGTGTCAAAACTAGATTTCCTACAAAATGGTAAAACGTGCCAATGTAGGGTCAATAGTTGAACCAGGGTCACAAGCAGAGGTCAAAAGGCCACATTTTATAAACTATTAAAAGTTAATAGCAAATATGGGGTCAAATCTGTGGTGCATTTACGTATGTATACCCTCCAAACAGGAATACCCTTGCAAGGCTTAAATTTCCTATGGGACCAGTGAATGTTAATCATGATTGTTTGATATTATTGTCTTGCTACCATGGCGATCTTATCAAAGCAATAATGAAGTTTTATTTTTGAAAAATGTTAAACACATTTGCATTTCTGTGCAAAACAATGGTTAACATGATAAGTAAGGCTTGGGGCGATTTTTACATAAAAATTTAAAGATAGAATCACTAAAAAATTTGTGAATTTAACCTTGACATGATAGTTCACATATATGATTGATGTAACACTCTTACTTGTAGTATATTAGATATTAATTTGTATTGTTCATCAAATATTTTGAATTTAAGTGTAGTCATCAAGTTAGTCGAACTGCAATAGGGTTTTGATCACATTTCAATTAAAACCACTTGCCATAGAGACATGATCAGGTTTCAATGACAAAAGAAGGTTGAGATCATTGATAAGTCTGTAAACTACATCTGACTCTGATTTAGTACGAGGAAAAAAGTTAACTCATTACCAAGGAAAGGCATATGAACAAATAAACAAACTCTGATGAAATCTTTGAAAAAAAACAAAAATTGTATTTATTCGCAATAGAAAAATATACTTGCCAAAACAAGCACTGAACAAAAAAGATGACAATAAGTACATTGAAAATGAAAACCAATGGTCTGTTGAAATGCTGATTTGTCTGTGTCCTCTGCACAGCTGTTGTTGTCATGGTAATGACACATATGAAGTATCTGGGTCAAAATGTCAGATACAACTCCACACAAAAGTGTTTTATAGTTATATCGTCATGGATACACAGAGACTTCTTTAAATATTGCACCACCATGAGGCAAACAAATAATAATCAGAAGACATCAACAAATTGGCATTTCCAAAACTTCTGGAGCTTAAAAGTTACTCTTACAGTTTATAGCAGTGTTATGTCAGGAAGACAAATGTGACTACCTAATTCACCTTCAACATTGCGTTTGACCCTTTTGTTCTTGGTACAATGGTTGGGACCATATACACAGGAATAGGGGTGGAGGGGTCAACCTTGGTCCAATCAATGCATTGCAGTGCATGTTGATACAATGCGTTTCTTACTTTATCGGTTGTTTGTTGTTGTTGTTGCTGTTGTTGTTTTGAAAGTAGAGATGTCCCAAAGCAAATGATAACATCAGCATAACAAACATACCATTCACTCTGAAACTATAAATATTTATGCAAATGGCCTAAAAGTTACAAAACACGTCAAATAAGAAAACTAATGACTTTAGAAAAGGACAAAGCAGTGTGATGACTCTGGATTATCTGTTTAGTTTAAAAGAAACCTTAACTCAGAAAAAAATACTTAAAGTCCTTGAAATGAGATCACAAACAATTTTGTAAACAAAATTCTACATCATCAGAAATGTTGTGATATTCATATTTTTGTGAACAAGTCTCTCTCTTAGCATTCAAATTTAAATCATATTTAACAATACTAGTGTGCCAAATACTGGGGAGGACAAATTAGATGGATTTTCATTACACACTGGATGCAAAGCTCATCAAGTATCCCTAGAATGAGAATGAAAAGTTAAATCTGTCGTAAAATGGTCACACACGCACACTTTGGAACCTTTTGATTTTTTTTGAACTTATGATATGGCATTGTAAGTGATCAGACTTTTTTATTTGAGTTTCAGTCTACATGCATATCAAGACATGCACACACATCTGACTGTAGAATAATAATTATGGCAGATTCATATTGTAAATGCGATACAAAATTAATTTAGACAAAAAAATTACAAAACAAACAAATACACAAACAAAAACAAACAAATGAACATTGATTGTATAGAAGTGTAAAAATACTCAATTTTTTCTCAGTCTCTATAAATCCTGTTATATGTAATTCAATGACTCTGATGATTTTAAAAATTTATCCAAGATTTCCAAAATTTGTAATTACAGAGTCAACAGTCAAGGTGGCAAGGCATGCTTGATGATTTAAAACAATCCTTATATACAAGATTATATTATTTATATCGCCTGCACTCTATAATGAAGAGTATAAAATGAAAATAAGGAACATATCTACAAAAAAAATGTGAAAAAACATTGATATACACTTTGCAAAACTTTGTTGGCAAGACAAAAAAACTCAATGTACTTTTGTACATAGCTGGTCATTACTTTCACTAACAGTTAAAAATAGGAAAATCAGATGATTGCTATTGTAATTCTGGTAAAAAAAATTGAAAATGAGTTGTGTTGCTTTTGTATGTAAGACATTGCAGTGATTCTGAGATATCTTCTATTGGCTGTATTCTTTGGCTTTCTCAAGACCTGTCTGCAGGAAAGTTAAATAAGCACCTTCTAGAGGATCTGAAAATGATCTGAAGATAAAAGAAGCAGTTGTCAGAATATAGGTGTAACATGATGGTTGAATGGTTAGAAGATTTGTCACAAATTCTGGTTATTTTAATTACAAATCAGATAAATTTCTCTCATTAAATCTAATCATTTTGTTTACCAAGATTCGGTCACATGACATTGTTTGCAGAGATATGCAGAGACCATTAGATCTCTGGTTGAACCTGGCAATCCATGCAAAGCCTGTGTTTTTGCTAGCAGTAAAGTGCTTGAATTGTTAGACCATCAATTGAAACTGGCAATCCATGTACAGTCTGTGTTAATTGCTCTGTTGGTGTGCTCAGATTGTTAGATCATCAATTGAAACTAGCCATCCATGTACAGCCTGTGTTATTGCTCCGTTGGTGTGCTCAGATTGTTAGATCATCAATTGAAACTAGCCATCCATGTACAGTCTGTGTTATTGCTCTATTGGTGTGCTCAGATTGTTAGATCATCAATTGAAACTGGCAATCCATGTACAGTATGTGTTATTGCTCCGTTGGTGTGCTCAGATTGTTAGATCATCAATTGAAACTGGCAATCCATGTACAGTCTGTGTTATTCTCCGTTGGTGTGCTCAGATTGTTAGATCATCAATTGAAACTGGCAATCCATGTACAGTCTGTGTTATTGCTCCGTTGGTGTGCTCAGATTGTTAGATCATCAATTGAAACTAGCCATCCATGTACAGTCTGTGTTATTGCTCCTTTGGTGTGCTCAGATTGTTAGATCATCAATTGAAACTGGCCATCCATGTAAAGCCTGTGTTATTGCTCCGTGGTGTGCTCAGATTGTTAGATCATCAACTGAAACTGGCCATCCATGTACAGTCTGTGTTATTGCTCTGTTGGTGTGCTCAGATTGTTAGATCATCAATTGCAACTGGCCATCCATGTACAGTATATGTTATTGCTCCGTTGGTGTGCTCAGATTGTTAGATCATCAATTGAAACTAGCCATCCATGTACAGTCTGTGTTATTGCTCCTTTGGTGTGCTCAGATTGTTAGATCATCAATTGAAACTGGCGATCCATGTACAGTCTGTGTTATTGCTCCGTTGGTGTGCTCAGATTGTTAGATCATCGGTTGAACCTGGCAATCCATGCAAAGCCTGTGTTTTTGCTAGCAGTAAAGTGCTTGAATTGTTAGACCATCAATTGAAACTGGCAATTAATGTGCAACAGTGTTTTGTTCATGTACCTCAGCTTAGGATTCCCGGGTATCTCTGCCATAGTCACCTTTTTAAAATGTTGGACACACAGTGAAAGTATTAACCCTTTCACTGCCATGGTTTGGCCCAAACCCATTGTTGTCAGTGGTGATTGTGGACCTATTTACAGGGATTTGGGGTAAGCAGGTTTACTCTACTCCAAAACTGGATAATTTCAATAGTAAAATCTTGCTAATCAATTCCCTGATGAACTGTGAAATCATCAGAAAGTCACTGCATAAACCATGACAGCACAACTACAGCTAGCTAGGTGTGTAATTCCAATTAAGACACTGATAGGGTGTACTTACATGCTGGCACCTGCATCTAATAAAACATTGGCATTTTCATGATTCACAACAGTTCCATTTGGTAGCAGTACCATCATCTCAACTGGAAAGCTGAAACAGAACATGAAAAATAGCAAATCTTATTTCTGTTCCATACACAATCTGTAGATTGTTTGAAAACCAATGATACATTAGTAACAGAATATAAACCAGTGCTGTCTCATCAAAGTATCCATCTCTTCGTAGATTTCTACTCTCGTACAGTGACATCATCATGTAAGATAGGTATAGATCACCAGAAACTTTGTGAAAATCCAAATGCATTCAAACAACAGATACACTGCAAATATTGTGATACAATTTACATTATATTACCATGCCCTGCCTGTCGCATTTTGATTGGTCGAGCTGAACCACGTGACTGACCACAAATACACAGTAATGGTCTGTTTATATGCCCGTGAATATGAATAATAAGATTAACAACTCAAAGTATCGTAACTTTACAGCTCAAACGTAAATCATAATCAATCACAAAATAAAATGGAGCACTTGTGGGCCAAGGTGAGATACTTTTTTCTGAAAATATCTCCAGATTTGCCAATTTTTTACAGCGCGCGTGACATTTCATTGCGTATTGCTCAGTTCTGGGGCCCAGTTGTCGTTTGCTCCGGAAATTTTCGCAAATTTTGATGGTTTTCTTTGGTTCGTTGATAATATAATGGAAATAACAGACTCCGCTCTGACCATTAACGTTTATTTATGGGTGCAGGCTCGAGGAAAGCCAAATTAATGGGCTCGGCAAGCCTCGCCCGTTAATTTTTGGCTTTCCTCTTGCCCTTGCCCATAAATAAACATTAAAGGTCAGCGCGTCGCCCGTTATTTCTATAGTCTCTCTATGCTATACTGAGAAAATTTTAACTTTCCTGCGACGTTTCTCAATTTTTTTTTTTTTTTTTTTTTATCAGTCCATCATCCAACAGGCGTTAGCCCAATTACAGGATGAGGTAAATAACCCACTAACTCCCCCAATGGAGCACTGAGGAGTAAAGTGCCTTGCTCAGGGGCACAACACCGTGCTGGAGTCTCGAACTCACCATCCTCCGACAGTGAGTCCGTTACAAAATCGAGACTTGTGCATTTCACACAGATTACACATTCAAACATATCCACACCCACACATACTATGGACCAACTGTACCATATCTGTATTTATCTGCACAGCTTTGGCAGGACAAGCTAGAATACACTCACTTGTAATTATCCAATGCAACAGTTGCCATTTTTGAAGCTGTAGGGTCACTCTCATCAGCTTTGATGTCCTTCATTTCAGCTACAAGGGACCATGAGCTGATGAAATTCTCCTTCAGCAGTTTTAAAATTGCCGGACTCTCGAGGGGACCCTCGCGCAGAGTCCGGCCTGAACCTGGAGATAAAACAACAACAAATGCAAAAGATGGAATGAAGCAAGATAAACTAAGATTGAACACAAATATAGATGTACACTGAATGTGTAAGATTCATTTAATTTGTGCACTGTTCACACATCAGAACTGATCATTGACATTGGCACAGCACCCAAACTACTGATTCTAGTAAATTTTTGTACCATAATTTAACCAAGGCTGACAATTCCTGAGGCAGTATAACACTGTTGACATATGACATTTCACCAGCTGAGTGATATTCCTGCACATGATTGAAAATAAAAATTCAAGCAAAAACCTACCTCAGCAGGACTGATCGTCTAGTGCACCCCAAAGTAAAATAAGGTGTACTAGTTTATTTTCAACTGCAGCTTGCTTGCAAGCTTCCAGGAATGGCAAATAAGATACCTGATAATCAAGAACATTTTTAGAGTTCAATAAATTGTTGTCTCATTTCAGATGTAAATATTGATCGTATCAGTGAATGTGTCGACTAGTCTGCTATCTACACATCTGAATTTGACAGGATTTTTTTTTGAAATTTTGTTGGGTCAAAGAACTTTCCTCAGTCAGTGAATGTTTATTAAGCTGTATGTCCCATTGATGGAAGGACTGTGGTTAAGGTCAGATGTCACATTAGTCTCGATGTTAATAGCTTCTCATTTAAATTTTGGAAATTTGATATTTTCTCATAAGTTGTGGACAAAGAGTACTCTACATTAGGCTGTACTTCATGAAAGAAATAACTGCTATGTTATTTGAAGATTAAATATAAACTTTCAGACTGGTAGACAGTAAAAACTTTGACAGGGAGATAGGTTTGGGTAGAAACATCAAATATGGTAAATTGAACAGAGTAGATTTAGAAGAAAAAATATACTATTTGCTATTGAAAAGTAGCTCCTATTGCAAAAATTCTGACTTTTATATTTATATCGATGAAAAGATATATATACAAATATATGAGAGTAAGATCTCAATGATTATTACCTTCTTGAAGGGGTACATTTGCCTTTCCAGAATTTCAAAAGCCTCTGTGTAATCTATCTGTGTATTCCATTTCAAATTGGTATTATCAACATGAGATGTTGGTATTTCTAGTGGCTCTTCACTTTCCAGGATGTTGATTAATTCACCGGACTCTGATTTCACAGTGACAGGAATGGACGGACCGCTGGATTTGAGTTCCATCTGTGGCAAGAATCCTATATCAACTTCCATGTTTTCAGCTTCCGATGGGGAATTCAGCCATTCCATGTCTGCAGAGATTGATGATGATTTGATCGGATTACAAAATACAAAGTGTATCACAAAGAATGTCGAGGAGAAGTGACTAATATATGTCAGCGGACTTTTACAACATGTTTAAATTATTGAAGATTTTTATGAAACCATTAATCATTCTTAATCAAATAAAGAACTATAAAGTCGGTTTATATGAACCACAACGTGATTAAAGACTAAAGATTTTGGACCTTTGACCACTTATAAGTGATGCTGGCACATTGCCAGACTTTGTTGGGCTATTTGCATGTACATACATGTAGCAAGGCATGTGATTATTGTCAGGAGTATTACTGTATCACCATCATGAGGAAGAGTGATATCATGATTTGAAGCGAAACCATACGTTAATGAAGGAGGTATCTCCTAGCAGGAAAGACACATTTCTGAAGGTCAAATGGGCATTCATGCTCTCTTTTTGTTCCCTACTACTGAGAATTACAAAATCTCATTTGTCCATTTTATCAAAAAGACCAGAGAGACAATAAAAACAATATTTATTCCGTTGAACAGCAGAGTGTGCTATGATCAACCTGGTTTAGGTTGATTTTCATTTTGTTTTTGACTGTTAAAATTGCAGATTATTAATGTTTAGTTACACCTGCTGATAGCTGTAGGTATTTACTACACTGAAATTGGTCAGTGCTGGATTTATTGCATTGGGGTTTAATAGCATTGTTACAGTGCCCAGTGATGTGTGCTGTTCAAGTAACAACAGAGTGTCTCTGAAAATAATAACAGCCCCCAAAGTTCATTTTATGGCAGCTAGATTTTAACAAATATCTTTTTCAATTCTACATCTTACTGGCATTATTTAATTGCAAAAAACATGTATGGATCACCAGAGTTAAACTGTCACCTACACCTTCAGTCCAGCATCTATGTGAAGAACGATTACCGCACTAGATCAGGTTCACCTTCTATTGTTCATCATCATTTGGTTCTCAGGGACAACATGCGTTCCTGATTTCAGAAGCTAAAGTGCGGAATGATATAGCATTTAGTATTCATAACTAAAGTAATTGCTTACAGGTTTTAAAAGAAGGGTTAAACTTTACCTGTACTCAAACCTTGAAGACTGGGGTGTTCTTTGTTTAAATGTGTGTTTTGCCTGATTACTTTTGTTGTTTTGGTCTCTTGAAATGTTGTATTTCTGCTTGTTTTGGAAAAAGTAGCTGGTGAAATCGAGAGAGTTACTGATCATTTGCACCAGCTACCAACTCTTAATTGAACCCCTGATAATGATGACAACATTTGTACCAAATCTTAAAGTAAAAATAGCGTCAATGACACTGTAGCTCCCATCCTGGACTATTTAGTGTTTGTTCTCTGGTCAGATATTTGAACATGTGTGAAAGGGATAAAGTGCATGAAGTGAAAATACTTAAATGAAATGTACTGGAGACAGTGAAATATGTTTAATGTAATTATTCAGAATATAAATGGAAAAAATACAGAATTAGATGTATCGAATACTGTGATACAACCATTAACTCAACAAGTCATTTACAATGACATAGTCCCCACTTGCAGTGTTCGCGGTCAATTTTTTTTCAATGCGTTTCACGTACGCAAAGGGTTGGCAAAAATGCATATTGTCGTCATGTGAATGCGTAACAGCCGCCACTTCCGCATTCAACCCAGGGTGAAAATGAGGCAAATTAATTTTGGTTGACACAGGAAATAATTTTTCACGATAATTGAGACGTTTTTAATAAATGTAACATCATGAAATCTTGATCATACAGAGAAACAAGTCTGAATGAAAAATACACAAAACAGTAAACTGTGATAACACATCACACGTCCGTCATACACTGCAGTGAAAGCGCGTAGTTCTTGTATTGTAGTACCGGTAACACCGTAACTAACAGTCGTAAAACTTGAAAATCATATCAAAGAGAAGTTTCTATTTGCATGTGAAGTGAAAATTCAAACAGGTATCTCTAGAATTTAACGGGTTCTATTGTCTCGCACAGTGAAAATTTTTATTGCTCGGTCAAAACGAAAGTCTGCAACCGATGGCCCTTCCATAGTGTGACGCATCAGATTATCGGCATTCTCATCGCCCAGTTGATTACGTCGTGCGGTGAGTACACTCAACACTGTTTTGGAAACTGAATCCCCGTTCGGCAGATCGTCCATGTAGCCGACACGAACACGAAGTGTGTGTTACCGGCTATCAAAAACTATGAAAAATAGTAAAGAATGAGCTACAAAATCACTATCAGTTTTAGGTTGCAGGTAGCATAAGTCTGTGCCTTTGTAAAAAATACTAAAAAAATAGTAGAAAGTGAAGAACCAGCTGAAAGTTAGTTGAGGAGACCTTGACCGCATATCATTTGCATCTCATTGTCGGCTACATGGACTGTGTGCCCCCCGTGTTCGCAGGGCACGTAAGAAACCGGAATCACTAGAGCTATGCAGGATAACAATCGGAACATGAGAAATAGCTCTCCATATTCATTTATCAGAATACGGCAAGATTCGCTGAAATTGGGGCGTCCGTTGGCACACAAAGTCAGTTTAATTTGAGTAAACCCTGCTTGCAAATCACGTCCGACCGCGGGTCATCCGGGTACTTGTGGGTATTTAAGTCATTTTTGCGTCACAGCGCCATATTCAAAGTTTCAATATACATAAATGATATAAGTTTTAGTTCTGCTTTTTCCAAAAACTTCTGTATCGTCGGATTTCTCATTCACCTTGCTCGTATGCGTTACACCTACTGACGTCACTCCGCAGTCGAGGGGCTTCCGTCGGCCGGCCAGCTTCAACGCGATCAGCACCAAAATGGGCGATGAGTGTCGTCAAAGACTCTGTGCCGTAATCACGGATATCCAAATCGTGATCTGGATATTTGGTGGCGTTGAGAACTTTATCGAGGCAAGTTAGTAGATCGGTACATTCCCAGCGTACATTCCCTAGGAAAACGTGCGTTCGATCAAATGAGTAATACATTCACGCCTCGTATTTGCATAACCATCAATATGATGATTGGCAGCTGCGTGCGTTAGGGCATCGCCTTTGTAAACTGATTCGCTCAAAATGTTGCAATGTCAGGCGACACCACGTGTTGTCGGTGGGTTGCAATCTCGGAAATAACAAAGCAAAGTTGTGGGAAATAATTTAAGCTCAATGTGTTACAATTTCAAGCCATGAGAATAACTGTTGCAATATGGTGGGTGAGTCAATGGACAAGACAACACGTCGTTGACCAAATAGCGCCCACAACGGACTCCAATATTTTGCGTACAGTCAAACGCATTGCCTCCAGAAAAATGCGTACGAAAAAATTCCAGTGCGTATAATACGCACTTTTTTGCGTAACCGCTAACTCTGACTTGTAATAGGAGTATTAGTCTTGATGGGGCAGGAAAATGTGGTCATTAAGAAGTATCACTGGAGTGTAAATGTTGAGATCTATGGGCACATAGGTCTATGTCGTTGTTCCCAATTTGAAACACATGAGGCATGTCTAAGTTATGGATCTAAATCGGGAAAAAAGATCAGACCTCTAGCAGTATTGGCCAGCCAAGAAATACATATGCGCATTATAAATGAGGTACAAGATGTGACATCTTAAGGTCTAATATCCTATCAAAATTGGAGGGTATAGAACTTGTGGTTACTGAAATATGCATATATATGTATAATCAAGGTCAAAGGTCATCGAGGTCACATGACATTTTGAAAAAAAAATTATATTGCTAATTAATCCCTATATGCCAAAAATCAGATCTCTAGCTCTATTCGCTTGCCCAGAATTAGATGTGTACATAATTAATGAGGTAAAGCGTGTTTTGTCATAAGGTCTCCCATCCTACTAAATACAAAGGACATAGCACTTGTGGTTACTTATTTATTGACATAAACATATATTTTAGGTAAAAGGTCATCGAGGTCACATGACATTTGGTCAAAAAAATTTCTCTCCTATAGTTATCCCTATATACCAAAAATCAGACATCCAGCTCTATTGGCTCGCTCAGAATGAGATATGCGCATAATTATTGAGGTACAGTATGTGGCGTCATAAGGTGTCCAATCATACCAAACATGAAGGGTGTAGCACTTGTGGTTACCGAGTTATGGAAAAATATGTATATTTGAAGTCAAAGGTCACCGAGGTCACGTGACATTTTGTCAAAAAAATTGTTTTGCTAAGTTATCCCTATATACCAAAAATCAGACCTCTAGCTCTATTGGCTCGCTAAAAATTAGATATGTGCATAATTAATGAGGTACAATATGTGGCGTCATAAGGTGTCCCATCATACCATGGTACATGAAGGCTGTAACACTTGTGGTTTCTGAATTATGGACAAATATGTATATTTGAGGTCAAAGGTCACCGAGGTCACGTGACATTTTGTCAAAAAATTGTATTGCTAAGTTATCCCTATATACCAAAAATCAGACCTCTAGCTCTATTGGCTCGCTCAAAATTAGATATGCACATAATTAATGAGGTACAATATGTGGCGTCATAAGGTGTCCCATCATACCATACATGAAGAATGTAGCACTTGTGGTTACTGAGTTATGGACAAATATGTATATTTGAGGTCAAAGGTCACTGAGGTAACGTGACATTTTGTCAAAAAAAATTGTTTTGCTAAGTTATCCCTATATACCAAAAATCAGACCTCTAGCTCTATTGGCTCGCTCAAAATTAGATATGTCAGGGCTCGAAATTAACTTTTTTCCCTGGTAGTCCGATTGGGCTACCATTTTCTATAGTTGGTAGCCCAGTGACAAGGTCTGGTAGCCCATGCATGAAAGACGAGGGTTTTTTGTAAACGATATTTTTATTTATATCTAGACAATGAACGATTTATTTTGCATGATTCTATCCAGTAAGTGAATTTTCTACTCATTTAACATCAATACCTGCAGGTCATAGCCTTAGGAGAACGGTATAGCATGTGCAGCGGACAACGGTGACGCCTCAAAGTTTGACGACCTATTCACACATACGCAGAGCTTATATGCAAATTTTGATGTTCGCAATGACAACGACTTTTCACTCAGCATGTATAAACATAACATCGCTAAAAATAGATTGGCTATGATTTTCAGGATGACAACTTGGTACAGTCATGTTCCTAATACTTTCGTGGCAATTCTGACTATATTTCCCAACCATATCATGGGATGATCTCGTACACTTCGGAAAGCGAAATTTGTGGATGGCCCGACAACTTTTTCTTTGCAGTTTGAATAATTTGGTGTTTAATTGTGATTGATCAATTGTGATTAAATAACTACGAAAATGAATTTTCATTGGCCAGATAATGATATTTTATTGAAAGTTTGTCGCAACAAAGTCGACATGTCCTTTCTGTGTCCAGCTGGGTTGACTGTATGAGCGTTGGTCATCTCACAGCGACCAATATCATGTCGCCCACGAAGTAATTTCATGCCCGAGGCTTTGGTAGTCCGTGTGGACTACCATTTCATTCGTTTTGGTAGCCCCAGGGTAAAGTTGGTAGTCTGTGGACGCGGGACTACCGCTAATTTCGAGCCCTGTATGTGCACAATTAATGAGGTACAATATGTGGCGTCATAAGCTGTCCCATCATACCATATATGAAGGGTGGTAGCACTTGTGGTTACTGAGTTATGGACAAATATGTATATTTGAGATCAAAGGTCATCAAGGTCACATGACATTTTGTCAAAATATCCGAGATATCTGCGTGAACGGATGGACTCACGGATGGACGAACAGACAGACATGACCCAATCTATAAGCTCACTGGACTTCATCCGTGGGGACTAAAATTGTGTCACTGCATCCTTTTGCAATATGAATACGATGAGAAACTAAATTTTTATTTTTCGTGGCCTTATACATGGGAGTCTATGGAGATCTGCCTTATACATGGGAGTCTATGGACGTGTAAACTAAAAATATGCAAATTTCACCACGATTTGCCCAAATTTGGGAAAGGTCACTCCTATGCACTTCCATACCAAGTTTCAAATCAATCGGACTTGTAGTTTCAGAGCAGGAGATTTTTGACCAAAAATGGGAGAAAATTACAAAAAAATTCATGAAAAATAGCAAGTCCAAGATACTGACCCAAGATGTGCACAATCATTTCATGTCAGCCCAAAGTACTTACATGCTAATTTTTCATGTAATCTGCTCAGTGGTTATTGAGTTTTTTCAATTTTGACTGTTTTTACATTTTTTCACTTAATTTGCATATTTTTGGCAATGACAACTTCATTTGAACAAAATCTCATCTACAGCCCATCATCCATGTACACACCCAAATATCAAGATGAAATGTACAGCGGTTTTGGAGTTTTTGATGTTGACGGACAGACATACAGACATACAGACATACAGACATACAGACATACAGACATACATACATACAGACATTTCCCTAGCCTATAAGAATAGCTTCCATTGCCATATATACATATGGCTATGGGAGTAATAATGCTGTTATTAATATTTTTGTGATATTTTATGAAAAATTATCTACTTTTTTCTTATTTCTGCAAGCCACATCTTCCAAATTCCACTCAGTTCTAGATAACCATCCAAATATTCAACATACCTAAACTAGTCAGATTTGATGTATTAATTTTCTCAACAAATTTGGTCTATAGATAGATGGACAGACAGAAAGACAGCCTGGCGCAATCACACACTGATAGACTGATGAAATTAGTGTCCCCTTGTGTACCTTTGGCACATTGGGGCCAAAATTGTTGAACCTTGAGTTGGTACTGGCTGATATTGCTTCTTTCCATTTCAGCTAGGTCATAAAAATCAACGTGTATTTTTCAATAGGAAAATGTTGAAAAAATATTAATCTTTGGATATAAGGGAAAAACACACTCATAGCCAAAACAATCCGGTAATAGCCATGATCAGTACTACAGAATCAGTTCTTTGATATTTGGCCACACATGCTGAACCATTCTTGTGTTGTCCAGTGATTGTTACTGAATGCACTCTAATAAATCACCACAGTTCTTTCATACTGTCAGTAAAGCCATGAAAGATAATGAAGACAAATACTTTTCTCAGACGCTAAAAATTTAAGTCTGACCCTTCCCCAAACATTGATTGAATCCGTGATCCTGGGGCTAGGTTTAATCTTTCAAAGAATAAAGTTTGACAAACTATTGATACAAATGCTTGAGACATTACAGATCAATAAACCTACAACCTTTAGTTGTTTGGAAAGTATGGTTGTTGAAGATGTTTATAAAGAAGGGCTACATCATTAGTTACTGGAGGAGGATTACTCAAAAATGATGATCAATGAATGGTTACTCAAAAAAATGATTAATGAATGGGGGCTTACACAAAAATGTAATGTTACAATTGTTAGCAGTATCACCAAATGACATTATTTTATGGCAGAAGGGTCATATAAATATTTGTTTGCCATGGGGAGGGGATGAAAATTGGCACATGAGGCATGGGGCACTGAAAATTTTTGAATGCCCAAGGCAACTCTTCCGACTATCCCTCTAGCCATAAATAATGACGGCTCCCTAATAATGCCATTTAAGCTGATGATTAACTAAAGATTTAATTTCTGAAAAAATGTGGACGTGTACAGCACTTATTTGATCTCTGTTGCTTTGAATTTCATCAATGCATTGCAGTAATCACAACTAATTCATGGAAGGAATATTTGAACTGCTGAGTAAACTTGAACATGTCTGTGATTTATCCATCGGTAATTTCTGTGTACTTGTGATCCTTCATGTGAAAGTATGTGAGTTGGATGAACACTATACAGGAGAGTTATCAAGCTTCAATTCAACTAGCTGAATTACTTTCAGCTTTACTGTACACACTCCACACCACTCAGATGCTTTTCTAGTATCTGATTATGAACTTCTGATAACTTTGCTCTCACCAAAGTCAAATAGCTTTTAGAGATAAAATAATAAAGATACGCAAAAGGCTGTATACAAAGACTCCTTGGTTAGACAGCCTAGTAAAAGCATACATCCACATCGTTGGATTCACATAGGTCTTTAAAACATTCACCACCATGGTTTGTCCCAAATCCATTGTTTTCTATGGTAAAGTTGGACCTGTATACAGGGAACTGGGGGTGAAAGGGTTAAAACATTCATTGCTAGACTCAATATTTTTAGAGACTCCTTTCATTCAAATTCCTGAAAGAATATTTTTGCAAAGCTGATTCTGGAGTTCACAAAACCACGTGTTGTCATGTTAACAACAAGCTGTCTATCTTTCCTTTGGAAGAAAACCTGCATAAGGAGTTTCTTTTTCATAAATATATCGGAAAAACATGACGAAAAAGACAAGGTATTGAACTTACCAACATTAAGGCTCTTGTTTGTAGGTACATACATGTGGAAAGACACAATATGAGATGAATCTCTGCGAATGACAAGTTCACCTGTAAACATGGCTGGTGAAAACCAAAATGGATGCTGTGGTGGTTCATTCAGCTGAAACTCTGCATGTATCCTGGAGAAGAGAAAAACCCAACAAACATTTTTTTTCACTCAAACTTCAGGAGATGTTCCTCCTTGTAACACATGCAAAGTTTGTGTCGACTTTGAAATTTTATGGTCGAAGTACAAAAGAATTTACTGCCATAGTGAAACTCATACTCAATTTCTACATGGTGATTGACCACGGGTGCTAAGTCTAGGAGAGTAGCTTGATAGGTTTACTGTTGCTGAGCAAGACCATACTTTATTATTTTCAGCAGCGCAGTCTGAATTGTACAGAAAAAAAGAAATGTATGGACAGTATTTCAAATGACTGATCATGAGAAGACAATCACATGGCATCTCTGGTTTGAACTGAAAACACATCAATAAATATTCTGGGCTGTCAGTAAAAAGCCGAACTCTATACAGACCAACACACAGGGTCTCCCCAAAATGTTAAAACCCTAAGGCAAGCAGCCACAAAATATTAACAAACTTACTGAATGAAAAATGCACTGACCTGAACACTATACTGACATAATGTTCATTTTCAGCTCGAATGAGTGCAACACTGCCCTGAGGTCCAAATCTTGTGTGGACAAAAGGACGTGGATGAAACATAGTCAACAATCGATGTATCAGTATGCCTTTACCACTGACTCTGGGTGGGTAGAATCTGTTGCTGGAAAGCGTACTGGTGAATATGTTCAAATTGGAAGTGATGATGTTGTAGGGTTGACCAACAGCCATGTCTACCTCCGGTAGAAAGGCAACAAATGGATTCACACCAAATGGTGCAACATCTATATTGGTTGATTGCCAGTTGCGTAGACCACTTACTGGTGAATCTGGTCTCTGTAAAAGTTGCAGTAGAGAAGAAATGTCATTTGACAAATATCTGTCTGAATTTTGCTGAAATTGATTACAATCTGCACTTTACAGTCAGTATTTTGAACAAATATCAGTGAAAAAGGGTTTTGATTGAAATCTTCCACTTGTTTTTATATTGTACTCAACAGATTACATCACACATTTATATAACTCTATTCTTTCACTGAACACATTTGAGATCTGACCGTACACATCTCTGTTCATGATACAAACAGAGATTGAAAATAACACTGCCATGACAGTCACGCAAACAGTGTTATCACATTTGAAAAATGGGAATTTTATGGTGTTATTTTCAATAAAAACCTGAACCAACATTGTAAATGTTCACCAAACAACAACAATGGCAATAATTAGTTTTATTGTAACAGAATATTGAAAGCCATTCACTTGATGATTAGAATAAAAGACCCTTTCATCCCCAACACAGAAAGACTTACAAACACAAACTGAAATAAATGTCAATATTTTATCCACAATGCTATCTTACATTGTAAGTCCATTGGGTCATTTCAATTGTCATTGTTTCAAGTTGCAGAGGCTGGAATTCAGAGGCAATGAATATCACTTCACTAGCAGGATCTATTTCTTCATCATAAAAGTGTGATGTGCCGTTCTGAAAAGGACAAATGAAAAACATATTAATTTCAATGCAAATTCACAATTCTTGAAATTTACACTCTTATGCTTTAAGCTATTTCCACCAATCACAGTACCTCTGTGTACTATTAAAGCAAATATATTGTTTAGTGAGTGACATACCATGAGAAAAATAGTCTCAGCTCCATCTCACTCTGAAAGTTTTTTTCCATTTTACCTGTCAAAAACACTTTAAAGTTTAGGCATTCTTTCTCAGCTGTAATATGGCAGACAGAAGGAAACTCGAGGCAATGAACAAAATGATTCCTGGTGAAGAAAACTTTACTTTGAAGATTTTCAAGAACAACTTAATTAACATCCAAACTACACTGATTATAACATTACATGTATGGTATATGGTAACATATTATCCCAGAATATTGATAGTGAAAATGCAGTGAGCTGATTGGTCAAGATGTGACAAAAAACAGTATCCATGATAGCACAAGTTGGGACATGCACATGCTCTCAGTTACAGAAAAATCCCATTTATAATGTTTCAAGCCAGATTCAATGTATTGTTATAATATATAGCAATAAATTACCTGAGCAACTTGTACATGTATAACACTATTAGCACTAAGTGTTGGCCTGTAATCTGTCACTGGTGTTGGCTTATTGCTTAAATATATTTACTCTATATTGGAGGCTAAACTTTTCACCTTTCATATGTCTCTCTGGGCCTGTTTAGAGAAAGTTCAAATTTTCCTCTAAAAAGTGATTCTATTCCTCAACAATTGCACCTTGGTGATGATTTTTACATCATTCGAATTTTTTCAGATTAATATGAATGACAGTACAAAGAAAGACTTTGTTGACATCAAATTTTTGTTGTATTTTGAGCATAAGTATAATAAAGGTTCTGCTACAAGAAGTGTTTAAAAAACTGAAAGCAAATGTTTGTACAAATGTTGGTATGAACATAGACCCTAAAAAACTCCCTTTTTTAGGTTCTATGGTATGAGATAAATTTATGTCACAAATCTATTGATTCTTACATGTACATATCTTCATGAGCTAGCATGAAAAAAAAACATTAAGTTTTCAGCAAGGATTAGGAATATGGGAGCAGCATCTTTGCTGCGAAGATTAAGTTTATCCCGGAAACGAATCTAAAAATAAACTTGCAGCTTTGGTTGTGCACCTCTGAACACAGTGCGATACAAAAACAACCAATTATACGAGACGTTCTGCAGAAGAAAAGTTCTCCAAGTCCCATTGTCCAGATCTGTTGTGAATGCACAGAATGACCAATGGCCTTTCTGCACGTAGACACCGAACAAAGGGGTCGAGGGGTCACAAATGAAGTCACGTCAACCAGGAAAACGATCCAGTAACCAAAAAGGAAACAAAAATGTTCAAAAATTCGCTGTTTTTGTTCGATTTCTCTTGAACACATCGGTAATTATTGTCCGGAATCGTTGAAGAACTGTCATGTGATACCAAAGGTCATGTACAGGAAGTTGAGGGCACAAAGAGCATAAAGACAATGTTCAAAACTTACTTCTGTCCCAATAAGTCTTTCGACCAGTGGTTCAAACTCGGCCAAGCTTAGATAGCCATCTGCATTTCGATCGTAAGCTTTAAATAGCGATACACCTTCTTCTCCGATGCCATGGCGTAGCATCTCATCCTGGAAGGCCTGTTCTGCCCAATAATAATGAGCAATTCCACCACCGTAAACAGCCAGAACACCAACAAATACTGAAATCAACGTGTAACAGGAAACTCTTCTGCAATTGCATCGTGACGTTTTTTCAGTTTGAGCCGCGGGCTTTTCAGAGGTGTCGGGCGGCTCCTTCTCATGGCCCGCCATACTTTGTTGGTGTAGTTGATATTTTGTGCTTCGCAGGCCTTCACATTCTATCCATCAGTCACGTCATTGCAGGAAGTAAACTAACTTAAATAATTCGGTGACCTTCTGTGACCCAGTGTTTGAGAGTGTCATGTGATTGGTTGCCTCTCTAGAGGGCGCCGTATACGACCTTTGGCGTATATGACCTTCTTTACGCGGTCAAGACCAGACGTCTCATCTGTACGTACGTACGTACATCATGACTAAACGTGCTACTCATTTATCAATTAATCAATTTTCCAACGATACAACTGAAAATCAGCTTATTTCTCTACTAACAAACAAGAGTTATCTTTTAATGAACAACTTGCAGACTATATTTTTACTTTATATAAACAAAGAAATACCTAGTTATATTTATTATTAGCTACTATTATTATACTGTATTACTTTATCTTTATTGGAGAAAAATTTGAACTTATTTTTGTATCACACTTTTATTGCCATAAATGTGATGTAAATCCTATATTTACAAGCAAGCAATAAAATATTATTATTATTTATGGAAAGTAATCCCCGACACAATGCTTCGCCTGTCAAAACACACAAATAAAATCACAATTAAAGGAGTCTAAAATCACAAACATCACAGAATGGCCAGAAAATACAGTAAATTACATTGATTGCGTAAAATCACCAAGCCTCTCTTTAATATGTAACACGATTACATGTAACACCACAGTCCCTCCACCAAATAGTTGCTGGAAGAGAGCTCCCCGAGGTCACGTGAGGTCGTCTGCTGTCACGTTGGCGGGAGTATCAAAATCACCACAATGGCGAACAGAGTACTTCTTGTTTTCTTTTGTTTTACATCACCTTCCTCGATCGCTAATTTTGCCATTTACATAAATTATACTCAATAAACATGCCAGGGGATGATAAGAAAAGTAGTGTCTCAACATGGAGTTAGCTCCGAGCCCGGCTGATGCAAGAACAACCATAATAAAGATGTTATTCCCACCGCAGCGGTACGGAAAAGAAAAGTAAATTTCCCGCGCCGGGAGCATGTAGCATCGTAATACCCAGAGCGACATGTACCTCATGCATGTGCAGTGATTCAGTAACAGGTGTTATGTGGACCTGGTAGTTTGTAAAAGTGTATTTTATTCTATGAGTTTATGCATGGAGGTAGTACCTCCATGGTTTATGCTAAGTTCCGACGTTCTGTTATTGTAAGGCTAGATTATCTAGATATCAGAACGTCAGAACGTAGCATAAACTCATAGCATAAACTACACTATTACAAACTACCCAGTCCACATAACGCCTAGTGGATTCACTAATGACCATGATGACGGCGGAGACGTGCCCTGGCTAAATGACTCGCTGGGCTATTAGTATAAAGAGTTTTGTCAGATAAGCACGTTTTGTTAGATAGTCGCCGCGCCGTACACAGTCTGATCACCGCGTCTCTGGAAAGTCAAAGGTCATAGACGGCGCCCTCTGGAGAGACGTCTGAAAATAATAACTAGTTTGCGCATGCCTGCAACAAGTCACCTGACAGCTGTGAGGAAGGGAGGAAGGTCATCCGAGGTTGACTGTTGGTAGTTGCAGCACAAACTGGTGTCTGCAGAATACAGAGGTGTTATCTCACGCGCTACACTGCTTTTCCTGGACAACCAGCATTGTAAAATGTAGTCCTACCCAATATGAGTGTTCGTGCAGTTTGGATTGTAAAGTGGGCCACAGGCGGTGTCAGAGACAACAATATTCTCTTAACCAGGTATACTCATCCCAGTCATGGATGTGTATATCTATCTATGTATCTATGTATCTATATATATATATATATATATATATATATATATATATATATATATATATATATATATATATATATATATATATATATATTATATATATATCTAGGTAGTGTGCTACCTCCATGGCCTCACTAGTAGTAGGAGGGAGTATACCGGTAGATGGTGATGAGAAACCGGCTGTTTCTCTGAACATACTGTAATCTTAATTTTTAAAACAATGCAGAACAATTTAGTATACTTATGCAGGAAGTTATTTTTTACAGCCTTACCTCAAAAGGACTTTGACAAAGCCCCATCCGCACCTGGCCGAATGAAACCAACGGAATTAACGTAATTCTGTACCTTCAATTAACGTAAAAAATAGTGACCATATTTTTCACATGGTAAACCTGTGGAAGCTTACCTTACTGAGAGCATGGAGGTAGAAAGGAAGAAGGAGTCACAACCCTTTGTACCGTGAGTGTTACCGCTGTTTGTTCTCCCAGCGGATGGTTCAGGATTAACGGTAAAAGGATTAGAAATATGTACAATGCATAGAGCCTTGCCGACTTTCTTTCTACCTCCATGCTGACAGTATGTGTTATATGAAGGTAGTGTATAGAAATCCAATTCCTTGCCCTATTAAAGTTAGTTGTCAGTTTTGTATCTAAGTTTACCATTTTACAAGTGGTATAGCCACAAACTGATGACGTCAAATTGCCATACACAAAACACAGACGCCTTGTAATTATGGCACAATGTATTTTGTATAGGGATTTGACGTCATCAGTTTGTGGCTATACCACTTGTAAAATCGTGTATCTAAGTTTACTAATTTACACCGTTCTCTATTGATTTATATATTGATTTAAGTTTTTGCAGTGATTTCATATGATTTTCTGTACATAAACTATAAGAACAAGGGTGCAGCAGTTAAAACAATCTTACAACGATTCAATTATATCTGTGATAGAATGGATTTGATGCAAACTACATCAGAAACGATGTGTGCAGAAAAAGATAAATTTAATTCCATCTGCAGAAAACTCATTTTTTTTTACCGATTTTACAATCCATGTTCTCTTTAAAGCAATTTCTTTCTTTTCTTTTGCCATTAAAGAACATTTTTCCCAAGTGAAGATAATTTCAAATTTTCGGTTTTTTATCAAAAGTGTTTCCAATTGAAAAAGAAGGTACAACTTTTGCCTGGTACAACTTCTAATCATATAAATGCCTTCCCACCCTGTACTCTTCAATGCTGTTACCATGACAATCATTCCTTGCATATCTCATTCCTACAGGACTTATCCAACGGTTGAGAAGAGAGCAAGAACTTTCAGCTCTGTGGACAAATATGTTGCTGTTCCAGAAGACAGAGAGTTTTGTCAAGCAATCAATGCAGAGTTTGGTTGCAATGCACAAAGTACACAGGTAATTTTCCCTTTCTTGTATCAAAGGTCATTTGGCCTTTAAAGTGTCTTTTTTCTTTCAAAAACAAATCAAAAAGCCATTGAAACTTGAAAGCAATGGCCCACTGTCCCATCAGTAAACCACCTGATGTGTGGACCTGCCCACATGTCATATCACTTGTCATCTATACCAAGTGGTGGTTGTAAACCTCTTTGTGATCGGTTTATGGATGTGTGACCATCGTAAAAAGCGTATCAATTCGACCAGTATTAGCTAACAAGAACAGCAAAGAACAAGCACAGCTGAAAACATAACTATCTCTGCATCTCATTTTTATCAGATTGATACATCCCTTGATGTCTTGCAGACACCTTTCAATTTTGAATAGTATTGCAATTGAAGTGTCATATCTGACATGTAACCAAAGAGAGGTAGTATTGCAATTGAAGTGTCATATCATTGGCATTGATTGTACTTGATAATGTGACTTGAAATAAGTGATTTGATGGCTAAATGATGATGAAAATTGGAATCATAAACTTTTAGGGTCAGTTTACCTATCTTTTTGTCAAAATGTTTTCTGTGAAACCACTTTGCTCATCATGTTCACCTTCAGTCTGTAGATGCCTTTGGATCCCCTCATTCAGATTTGACTAAATGGTGGTGAAAGTTTGGATATGTAAATTTCAGAATGAACCCTTAAGGAGGTACGCTACCATTCCAAAAATGTTGGGACATTCTTGAGGTTGACTTTTCTGAAATAATCTTTATGTGTACATTGCAAAGATATGAAAAAAATATGGGGTACCCATGCAAAATTTTGAAAAAACACATGCCAAATTGACAGAAAACCACTAAATCTCCCATTTTGCGAAATTTGAACTTACCAGCAGAATCTTTATTTTATCGCAAACGATTAACAGATCCCAGTGTGCATACCACATTTTTGTATTGCCAGGACAGCTGAATTAGGACAATCAACTAAAATTTTTGATGTCTTGTCTTAAAAATTAAATATTAGACCCTAAATTTATCATTTAACTGTACAATTAGTCTTTTTTAAAAATATAACTTCATGTAAATGCACAAAATAATTTTCAAAATGTTAAAAAGTACAGCAATATCTATCAAACAGACTGTGTTCTTTGATTTAGAAGCAAAAAAATTTGGGGTCACCACGCAAATTTTCTTACTAAACAAAAAAAAGTGACGAAAAAAGGTGAATTTTGTTAGACCTGAGATTTGACCCTCTAGCTTACTGATATTATGTCAGAGCTACAATTGTTAATTATTCTCTACAGATCTTTCAAAATAAAAATAACTGTCGATTTATCATTGCAAAAATATAATTTCGATTGTTTTGATCCATAAAAACTTCTGAAAGATATATTATAAGGTCACTTGCATGATTTTTTGCCAGTTTGTCCTGTTATTCACGCTCACCAGGTTAGGTAGTCTAAAAGGAACATGTACATCTTCTGGACAAAGAGGGCGCTCTCCTATATAGAATGGTAGCGTACTACCTTAACATTTAGATCAAAGTTTTGTGCAAATTTTCACACAATATCAAGAAGCAAAGTTACCTTCCAACTCTTTCAAGAAAATAATCTCATTTGTGAGGCTCATGGTATAATTATTCATGGCCGTTTTTGTAATGACAAAACAATGACTGCATAATTTTTGTTCTGTTTTAGTTCATAAAATCAAGAGATTCTTGTCAGAAGGTACTCAGTCAGCAAAAACCGGTATATGAGTTGACAACAGAGAAAGGCAAATTATGGCCTGTTATTATTGTGGAGCAGGTGAGTCAATTCTCTCGTGCAATGACACCCTAGCCAAGCTGGTAGGTCCTTCTCAAGCAACACATAATTTTGTCATTTCATTTACAAAGATATTTGAAGAGCATAGGGGAAATTGTCAATGCTTTTATCATGTGTTGATTGTTAATTTTGCAAAATGCATTTTGCTATCACCTTCAGGTATTTCAGTCATGAATTTATTTTAGAATTGAGTCAGGTGACTTCAATCGTATTCACAGTAACAGTGTATACATGTACACAATGGGCATCTCTAGACATGTATACATTTAGTCTGGCAGAGACCCTGCGATTCGCGTTCTTTCCTGTGGGAACACGCGCGCACCCTTCAGAAACGCGACGCGAATCCCAGGGTCTGGACGTTCTTGCAAGCGACCGGTCGGATTTCTGCCTGATCCGGGTACTTTATAGAACTCCACGCATCCGTGGATCAGAAACAAATGACAAGTACCATAGCCAAATAAAATTAAAAAATGATAAATAAAAACATACCGCGTATATAGGTCTACCAGCTACTAGTATATATTCTCTCCGCCCAGTTAGATAGGTGTTTCTTTTGACGTCACTTACCTTATGAATATTCATATACTTGCAAGAACCGACAGTCGCTGTGTCTGGCAGCGCGTGCTCACAGCTGCACAGCGTAGCCTTCGAATGCAGGTGGGCGCGCACAGAACAAGGCACAGCGACTGTGGAGAGTCTAGTATACATTGTATGGAGGTTTGGTTGGCAACCAAGATATTTAATAGCATTTGTGAGGAATAATTTCCATCAGACAAAACATTGCATCAACAGTCTAAAATAATGGTTCTATGATAAGTCAGTTCCAAAGTGTCGTAGTGGTTCTGCACACTTACAATGACTTGAAAAAACTCATGCCATTCTTTTCATCAAATCAAGAAGACTGGCATTGGGGATTTTTCATGTGTGATCATATTTATATTTATGCTGTGATTTCTTTTCACAGTATGGTCTGATGTTTTGCTGTCTACCATTGGTTGAAGCAGGCTGTGATGAGAGACCTCCTCTGATTTCAATGTAAGTGATTTGATATAGGAGCAGATAGAGGATATTTTTGAAATACTTAATTCAATAATGACAAACGTTGATTCATGGTTTGTTACCAATCTGCACAGTAAATCCAATGAACATCATGTATATTTGAATTGCTGTTTTTATTTTTACCCTAGACCTGGGATTTCAGTTGGATTTTCTCTGCTGTTACAAATAGCAGATTTGCTTGGTCCTCTTCCCAGTGATGCTGATCAGGTATGAAAATGAATCACACTGCTTCATATAAAACCACTACGGGGGTAGAGAGAAGGATGTGTGTTCAGTGTATAGATCGATGTGGACTTGAAATGCAGATCTTTTGTTTTCATATCTCATACTTGTACTTGAATGAGCAGGCAGATGTGTTCATACTGAGTGGAGACAGTTTGAGTGTCTTTGTGCAAAGCTAGAATGTATGTCATACCAAGTACACAAAGTTATTCTCTAATATTCAAAAAGGAAGATTAGTGTGAAATTTTAATAATAACACTATTATTATTCATCTATTATTTTGATATTTAAGCACATTTCAGACCTGGAACAAACACACAACATGTACAAGATCAAAAGGATCAGTTTTTACTCAGTGATTGTGCCGTTTTGTTTTTATTTCAGAATTCCCCCAAATTTCAAGATTTGTATGACTACTTGTGTTTTGCATTACCATTTGGAACTCCTCTGGATATTGATGCAGCGACAGTAAAAGCGGCTCTATCAAGTAAACCAATTCAACACATCCAGGCACAAAAGGTGAGACGACGTTTCTCATCGCTATGGCTGAGCCAAGAAATATGGTGTACCTTTAAATCTCTGAATAACCCTAGTACAAGTTCAATGACATAACCCATCTCTTTCCACACAGATAAATTTGAGAAACTTCCATAAATGTGTATCTTTTGTAAACCTAAATATTTTAAGGTGGTTGGAAAGGCTATTTTTGCACCAATTCTTTTCACAGAGTTAATGTCAAGTTTCAAGTGTTAGAATCAAGATATTTAGTTCAAATTTTCAGGATAACTCCCTTAGTTAATATTATCTCCAAAGAATATAAAAATTGTATATTTGCAGCCATGATTTTGAAATATGACACCAGTAAATATTAAAATTTAATTTTTCATATTTTTTTACATATTTGAATTTAATAGTTATTGGATAGTATTATTATTACCAAATTAGTTATAAATATGTTGACACTATTTATTGTAAGATTTGTACGGCAGGATTTGTAAATAAAATTTGTTTTTATGATTTTACATGGGTTTATATATCAAACATTATTAAAAATTCTTTCAAATTTCAAAATGTGATTTTTCAAAAAGTACTTCAAATACAGGAAAATTGTGCCGTACAAATCTTATCTGTAACCTTGTTAATAGGCTGTAAAAATTTCATGTCCATATCTCATTTCAAAGTTGGATTAAATTGGTATACAATTATGTAGGAAAACTGTTATTCTGTCAAAAATGTTGAAAACAAGCCATATTTGAACCCCTCTTTTGAAGTCATAGAGCAGTTTTTTTTGCTTAATCTCACTTTTGACACCTCTTTGACACTCAAAGAATCTAAAAATGCATTTACAATAGTAGTCACTCACTCTGAATGCCAGCACCACCTTGTCAAACTCCTGAAAAACAGCAAATAATGACTTTCCCTTTTCAAACATTTTATTAACAGCTAGGGGACCTCTACCATAGTTAATACACTAAGGACTCCCCAATGTCTTCTTATTTGGTCAGTTTTTCAGAAGTTTTAACAGGCTATAACTCTGCAATGCCTTTGTGCCCAAATGTCTAGTTTTTTTTATTCCACAGAGAATGTTGACTACTTTTATATTTTAATAGTTTTGTTGAAATTTATAACTGACGCTCTAGCCTTTCCAACCACCTTAAATACATCTCCAGGTGTGTAGATATCAGTTTGCATACAATGGTTCCATGAAAAACATTTCAAAATACCCATTGCCATCGATATCTCCTTGGTGATTCTTCTAGATTTTGATGAGAAAGTGACTGTGTCATTACAAAAACTACCAATTTCATTGAATTGTTAGTTTTGAGATTTTCATAGGTGTCCCTAGATCATTATACATATTTTCCAAAAAATTACAAGGTCATAAATAAAGACATTGGGCAAAAAAACGGGCAGACACTTAGAA
Organism: Ptychodera flava; assembly: GCF_041260155.1. NCBI lineage: Eukaryota > Metazoa > Hemichordata > Enteropneusta > Ptychoderidae > Ptychodera > Ptychodera flava. The sequence goes on from NC_091941.1 coordinate 3,058,660, forward strand.
TGTACCTGTTCATGACACAAATTTCACAAAATCATTGACATCTTATATATTGTTATGCAGGAAGGATGTCTTTGCTTGTAAACAAATCCAACATCTACTGTATTCCCATAATGCCTTTCATTTGAACAATCAGTGAATTTGTGAGACTGTAAGATGTAGTTTAGATTATAAAACACACCCTGGTATGTCTGCATGAGAGCAAGCTGGGTCAATAATAAAGTTATATATCACATATGTGATGAGAGAATTTAAGTTACTGTTGTCAGGTCTTCAGGCTTTAATTAAAAAATACCCAGATTTTTTACTAAAAATTTATTGAAGTGATCTCAGGAAGCATTTAGCATTTGGCCTTTGTTGAATAAAAACTACAGAACATTAGTGTATCTGGAAATTTTTTTATTTCAAAAAGTCACAGTGGGAAAGAGTTTTGGTCATTTCTACCTGCTTTACGAATAATGATGACAAGACTTGACTGAATGTTTTTTTCAGCCAGCAAATTGAAGAGCCCTGTGGTCTCTGAGGATGGATGTCAAGTAACATTGATAGTTTTTTTCAGCCAGCAAATTGAAGAGCCCTGTTGTCACTGAGAATGGATGTCAAGTAACATTGATAGTTACATTGTTGAAATTCATTGAGTATTTGCAATTTCAAGACCCTATCAATAAACTGCAACTGTAAAATTTCCAATGGATAAAATGTTACTCATATCGCTGGGAAAACTTTGACATGCTTCCATTTCCACATAGACAAATCTTCCCAGAAAATTTCTCAGAGGAAATATGTGTTGTCTTATTTTGATGTGTTGTATTTTCTATGTTGTCATAGCAACCAGCATGGAAGCCTGTCTTGATGAAAGGAGGAAAATCCCAGGTTCAGTTTGTCACTAGTGAATGTGTGCGTGCAGTATTGTATGGAAACCAAACCGTGAATGATGTATGGGACGTCTATGGAACAGTCACCTGCAAGGTACTATAATTTAACATCGAAAAAAAAAATGAAAATATCGATTAATAACTGGTATATTTGAGAATATTTCTGAAGTGACCTCATGCAGTCCTCTTGTTATCAGTCAGAGCTGACTAAGTCCTCAGACCAGAGCTCATTGGCTTGTAGTTTTTCTCAACAGACTAGAAAATTATTGAGCTCAAGATGTAAATATTGACGATTGGACATGTAGGAAGTTAGGTTGGGTAATGATATTTTTCAGTTACCTCAGTGGATAATGAATCAAAAAAGTATCCCGTCGGTACAGCCGACAGTTTAGGGTTCATCTGTCCTCTGATATACACAGGAGACCTCCAACATCCTAGTACTAGGATGTGCCAGCAGCCTAGTACTAGGAAACAGAGCACATCCATGTAGCAGCTATGTGGCCCACACCTCTGTAGCAGGGAAAATTTTCCCACATCCATGCTACAGAGGTGTGGGCCACATAGCTGCTACAGGATGTGTGGATTGTTGCCTATGTACCACGGCTGCTGATCACATCCTAGGACATGGGTGTGGATAGCAGCCTAGTACACTGATGTTCACACCCCTGCTACATGACTTCCCACATCTATGCTACACGGGTGTGGAGAACAGCCATGTAGCAGCTATTCACTCACCTCTGCTATATGACTTCCCACACCTATGCTACACAGGTATGCATACGGCTGCTACAGGGGTGCGAGAAAAAGAGCTGCTATAGGGATGTGCACACAGCTGCTACAGGCTGTGAGTAAAAGAGCTGCTACATACTTGTGCACATGGCTGCTACACACATTCACACATAGCCGTTACAGAGGTGTGAGAAAAAGGACTGCTACAGGGGTGTGCACAGGAGTGTGAGAAAAAGGCTGCTACAGGGGGTGTGCAAAACGGCTGCTACAGGGGTGTGCACAGGCTGCTACAGGGGTGTGAGAAAAAGGACTGCTACAGAGGTGTGCACAGGAGTGTGAGAAAAAGGCTGCTACAGGGGTGTGCACAGGGCTGCTACAGGGGTGTGAGAAAAAGGGCTGCTACAGGGTTGTGCGCATAGCTGCTACAGGGGTGTGAGAAATATAGCTGTAACTGGTGTGTTGCTGAAATGTGTGTGACAGGGTTGTCGCTCACACACCTTCAGCAGCCAATTATTTCGACTGTGTAGCATAGCTGTGCATAGGTGTGGTACATGGCTGTGAAATACACCGCTGCCATTATGCTGACACCCCTGTAACAGTGACAATCTTTCTAGGCTGGTACAGGATGTGTTGCTCCATAGGGCTGGTACAGCTATGCCCACAACCATGTAGCAGCCCTGTAACTGTTACAGGGGTGTGGGAGGTCTCCTGTGTACCCTGCATTTTATTGTCAGGCAGTGCGTCTGTTATGTGTTATATGATGTCCAGTTCAATTGACCCACACATTTTGGAAAGTTTTGCCATAAATTGAAGTATTTTTGTGAATTATAATGACTTTTCTTTGGTTGTCCGAATTAGGCAGAGCTGGAAGGTATCCCTGACGTAACAGTCAACTTGTCAGTTGCTGTGAATCATCCACCATTGGACAATCTCATAGTACATCCGTGTGTGAATACAGCAGATACGCAGTCAAACACAGGTACAGGGACAAAATATAATGTTTCTAAAAAAGCAAATTATATGAGGTTATTACGAAAATACCGCAAAGGATGCACGAGGACATTGGCGCAGCGTATCGCCCGACGCGAAGCAGAGGGCGATGCGAGGCGCCAATGTCCGAGTGCATCCTTTGCGGTATTTTCGTAATAACCTTATTATTATACATCTTACATTCCTGATCAGGGCATCAAAATGTCGGAGTAGTGACCGTTTTCGTGCATTGTCAACAATTTTTCTTCCGATTTTATCGCGGCAGTGTGGAACGCTACCTCGGACGCGCTTCTGCAAGTTTTGGAGTGTGTGCACTACACACATACGTACGTACAGAGCGCGCGCGAGACTTGTTCTGGCACTCGTTCAAGGTGTTCCTTGAAACCGTTCTACAGTGAACGTGCAGATACAGCCGCAGGGAATGGGGCATCTTAAAACCGTGCCGTACGGAACGGGTGCGAGTTCCGTACGGCTTTTTAGCGCACGCTAAATTCTATTGTTCTCGATGGTAGATGTATAATAATAATCTTTACGGCCCTGATACGGGTTTTGCGGACCGAGGTCGTACGGGGGAAGGGCCCGAGCGTGCGAGGGCCCGTACGTCGTACGACCGATCCGCAAAACCCGTATCTGGGCCGTAAGGTTTTATCATATACCTTATTGAACGGTTGCGATATGTTTCAGTATTTATCAATTAAATTTTGTTAAAGTTATGGGCGTAAATTAAAAAAAACATGAGCCACGCAACTTTGCGGATTAATATGTACGATGTTGCCATTTGTTCTGTTCTTGAACGCGTCACGAGCTTGTTCTATGCGAACGCCAATGTCACTACAGAATGAGCACAGATGAGTAGTTGATCCTGTTCGTTAAAATACACTTTCTCAGCAAAACATTGAGAGGAGACTATCAAGCACTTGTTTTAAACCAATTTTGATCAGAATAAGATTCGAATTGTCTACAATTTGCTTCAAAACTACTAGCGAAGCGCATAGAAACGGGTGCGAATCTCGCGCTGACGTGCTTTCTAATGGAATGTACGTGGATAGCAGAGCGCGTAGCAACGACAACGAAAACTTTTGAAAAAGCGCGCACACTACCTTATTTGGGCAAAGAGTGCCTGGGCGTGATACGGCAACTCATTACACACCTTTAAGAGCGCCTTTTCCCATAGGTTTACATGGATACGTGAATCTAGGTATATGATAATGATTATTATCAGACTTTATTACTGTTAATAACTTGTTTGGCCAATAAGGCCGATCTTCCACAAGGTCGACCAATTAAGTTGTTTGTTGTAAAGACCATGTGAATTTTTCACAAGGAGAAATTTTCAGACATTGTTTGGCTAATTATTGTGGTTACATGTAATTAATTTGTCGCAAATGTTGAATTTTTTAAAACATTTCTTTCATGTCCAAGAAAATTTCAAAAATATGAGCAAAGTCTCTTCTTTGTCACCTGTTGTGTAGAGATTTAACACAAATGATGAATATATTGATGGCAGATTCTTCATCATAGTGACAGTTGTTGATAAAGAGGTAACATAGCTACAAAAGAAAGCTTATATTGTCAGCATGTATTTGATGACTGGAGCTCAGAGAACTTCAGCATTTCACACAAATATAACTTCAATTTCTCATTGTCAGACTGAATACAAGCCAGTGCAGTTTGGCACATGTCACTGTGAACACAATCCAAATACATGTAGTTTGCATACATGTAACTTTACATTTTGACAAAAAGCGAAAATTACAATTCTTTCATTGTAGAGATAGTATACGCCTTGAAAGTGAAAGACTTAAACTTTTGCTCAAACTTAATTAAACTTTTTAACCATTCTCTCACCAAATCAAAAATAAAAATTAGGTGTCACTGCAAATTTTGGTACTAGACAAACAAATTGCTTGACTTTGGCAGATATTTGAAATTCAAAATGGCCACCATGCCTGTGTTAACTCTATAGGGAAAAATAACATTTCCATTTTCACAAACTAATCGAGTGAAAATTTTATTAACCCGATGAGCTGCAAAATGAGTGCCCCCAGGTGGTAAATCAGAAAAGATTGTAAAAGTTTGGGAATCAGAATATCTTGTCCCAAGGCCTATTCTACATATACCTGGAAATAATTCTAGTGTAATGGTCAAAGTCAAGCGAGAGGTCACCTGTTGTGAGTTCAAAATACAACAATGTCCAGCTGTGTAAATGACCGCACAAAGCAGGGTTCATTTTAACTTCTTCAGACAGCAGGAAACTTGCACATTTCTGAGCATGCTCAGTCACCAAGATGTAGAGTTCTGCCGGCTTTTCAAGTGCCTTAGTTGAAACATAGGCAGTGGAACAGACTATGGTTTAAGGTAAGGGCGACGAATTCAGACGCGCACACGCTTTAGAACGTTTCTGCGCAGATTTAACTCCAGCCTGCCGCAAATGGGTTATTTTGTAGAGCATGTATTTAACATCCCTTGTCATTGTTGAAGTTGCGCTTTTACCTAATTTTTTGACCCAGTCTCTCAGAAATACATGTGACCTATAACCTTGTCATATTTTGACCCCCTAGGAAGCTGGTTTTTATTCGATATGAGCGAAAAATTAACATTTCTCTCCCATTTACATGGCGCACATTACCCATTCACCTGGAGATATTGTAAAAAGTAGCGTGGTGACACCCTTTTATTAAAAGTGTAAACTAAATGGTATTATGTCAGGATTTTATTCGCCAAGTTTGGTCAAAATGACACCATTCAAAGCGACAGGAAGAAAGTTCGAAAATTATGTAGTGATATAATTTCGATATCGTCATTTTGTAATCGATACTTATGTTAAAATTTCTTTACAAACATCATGAAAGCTATACATTCGATAGATATGAATCTTAAGTCTTTGTATTTATTAAAATTAACTCATTTGCTAAGCGTTTTATAATTGCTTTCTTCAGTTTAAGTGAATTATATCATTTTTATTTATTTCTAACGACGCCATTTTAACGTCCGTTTCCATGGAAACGAGCGTGGTGACCCCTATTTTTTATTTCATTTTTGCACTTGCACAACTTCCAAGAATATTTGTGCAAAGTTTCAAGAAAATGACACACAGCCTAATTTTGACGTTATTCGTAGTACTTCACCTTAAATTTGGATTTTGAATATTACGGTGGTATTTTCATATCATGAAATAAGATTGATAGATTCATCAGATGATAATTGGACTCTGATTATTGAGCCATTGATACCTTCATAGGGTCGGATACTAAAATAAGTGTTTGAACCAGATTAATGTTCAGATTGCTTGGTGGTTCTATTTGAAACAGAAAACAAGAATTGCTTCAGTACAAAATAACTATTGACTGTAACTTTATTATTTACTAATCTTTCCTTCACAGGCAGTGTAACTGTACCTGGAAGTTCACCAGGTCCCAGAAGACTAAGATTTTCTCCACCACTAGAAACCTTCACACTTTGTCACTACACATCATCACATACATCCAAACTGCCCATTCAAGGATTCTACCAAATGAGAGGAGACAAAACATCAGTCAAGTTACTTGTACAGCTCAAGTTACAGGAGAATGTCAAAAATAATTTTGATTACTGTGAACTGCAAATTCCGTTTTATAATCGGTAAGAAAAACCCTTCTAATGATTATCTATTCATTTTCTTGTAGAGACATGTATCAAACTGAATTGCAGATCTCTATGTTTTATTATACTCCCATCAACAGCTGAAAGTGTCATCTTAAAGTTTATAGGCTGTAATTATTAAAGTAATTTTGTTTATTATATTATTTCTCTAAATACACTTTCTTGTTCTATTCCCAAATTATATTTAGATGGCTAGTAATGAACTTGTCGAAACAGCAACAACTGATTTTATGTTCACAGTAGAATTCATCTGTAAATGATGATGTTCCATATTGTTCATAGTGAGGTGTGTTGGCAAGCCTAATACCAGTACTTTCTCTTTCAACATACTTTGTGTATAGAAACAGAAATGTACTTGTTAGTCCCTGTGGACAAATTCCAAAAGACTTATAGATTAGGTGCCATGCATGCATGTATCTGTGTGTGTGTCCTTGTGTCCATGGCGATGTCTCAGACATGTGCCGGCCAATTCTTTGAAATGTGGTACAAGGATAATACACTGTGGTGTACATATGCATGTTGATTTGTGTTTTGTTATGATCCTGTATGTGGCCACCAGGCAGCCATTTTGTTTCATATTTTTTTCATGTGTACAGCCACTATGCAGGCGTGCCTTGACTGATGTCATGCAAACTTGGCACAGTAGCAATACACTATGACTGACACATGCACGTCGAATAATTTTGCGAATTTATTCAATATGGCTGCCACATTGTCATTTCGTTCTAGTGTCTATGACACAACTTCAGCTAAACTGTAATCCATTTGTACTTGGTATATAAACAGTTCACATACACATCAATACAAGGTCAACACTTTCTCAGCTATTTTCCGGATGTGCTTGGACAAATATCATTTCACCATGATTTTCGTTTATGGTTTCCAAATTTGCTAACCAAACGGGGACTATGTCATTAAAATGACTTGTTTTATACAATAAAAATAATAAAAATATATATCAAAATATTATAATTGTAAACTTTGTAGCATCAAAAAGTGTGTATCCACAGCAAAGTATTGCAATGAAAAAAATTATTCTAATTGGTAGTGAAAAACAACATGAAAACCAAGGAATGCTGAAAATTACATGAGAAGTACACAAGAAGAAATGCATCCAAAAGCATTTGTGAAGATAAATGGTCGACATTAGAATGCTTGGAAAAACTCATTTAACAGATATTTTTGTTTTTGAAAGTCAATCTATAAATGTATACAGAGAAGATCTCTTGATTAGAAAAAACCACATACTGCACTATTGATAAGAAGTCAAAGTCATCAGGCTTTGTTCTTGTTTTGCTTGACAGGGGTAGCATTGTAAACATAGAGCACACTGCCACAGTAGGAACAGTATATGTAGGACCCAAACAGTACCGTCTTGTCTGGAGTATCGGACAAAGATTCCCAGGAAGACATCTGGAAATTGAACTGAATGCTGTGGTGAACTTCAAGGATTACGACGCTGAAGAAAGAAAGAGTGTTCGTGAAGATCCGTTTTGTGTAGGACTGAATGCCTATGCAAAGGTACGACATCAGAGAGAGTTGAACAAACAAAATGTCAGTTTGTATGCAGGAGGCATGAAATATTTGTCTAGTCATACTATTCTATCATCATTATTAACCCTTTGAGCACCAAAATCTATTTTTGTCCCTTTACAAAATAAAGCCCAGTTAATTTTTCTCAGATTTTTGCCAAAATTTTGAGAAAAAACTGTAGCAAATGAAATGTGATTTCCATTTAGTCCAAAATTATCAAAAAATTATAGAAAATTCATAAAAATTGGTAAAATTTTGCCTTAAAATGATGGCGGAAGAAAATTACAGCACTCAAAGGGTTAATATAATCATTTATCAACACGTGCATCATATAGCAAATAGTTGAATGCGTCCTTTCAGTTACAATGTGTATGTAAGTACTGTATTGCCTTTGACATCTTTCCTTGCCATTTCCGACATTCTGATTGCGATTATTTAGAAAAAGATATCAAATAGTCGAATACTTCCTTTGAGTTACTGTACAAGTACAAGACAACTTTTGAAATATTTCCACACCATGCAAACCAATCTGACTGCAGTTATTCAGAATAGTTCTGTACTTTACAGCTGCTTTTCAAGATTTCTGACTACACTCTGAGTGGTTGCTTTGTGGACCAGAAATCAGTGCAGATTTATCCAAGTACCAAAGCTAAACTGACCACAGGTTTGTACTTTTTTGTCACTTCAAGTACTAGTATTGTAGTATATGTGCTGGCGAATTCTTTGCTTGTAGTCAGCTAGTACAATAATTTTACACAATTAACTTGGCAGATATATTTGCAAATTAAAAACTTAGAACATTTTTTAGATGCCAGTTTTGTTTGTATCCTATTCAACAAATGTGAATTGTTGTGGTAAAGAAAACTATTATGTATGAATACTATATCTTATTGTACTGCAGGCAGTCCCATGATTCCTTTTCTGTTAAGGTAGTATGCACCTTGAAAGTAAAAGACTTAAACTTTTGCTCAAATTTTCCTAAAGGAAAATTCAAACCCCTCTTTCAAAATAAAGAATAAAAAATCAGGGGTCACCGTGCAACTTTTTGTACTAGAGAAACAAATTACCAAAGATTTACCGATATCTGAAATTCAAAATGCTGCCATCCTTGTGTTAACTCCATGGAGAAAAATAAAAATTCCGATTTTTGAAAAACTAAGGCATTGAAGTTTGTTTCCACCAAAAGCTTTAAAATGAACCTCCACAAGTGGTAGATCAGAAAAGAATTGAAAAAGTGAGAGAGTCCAAATACCTATCCCTGAGGTGCATTCCACCTTAAGAAATATTGGGAATTATTCAGCAGTCATTTATTGGGTATTTGCAGCGCATACATTATAATAACCATGTCTTCTTTTCCCTGACGTCTTCTTACAGTCAGAGAACTGGTTGCATCAGAATACAAGATATGGAATTCCCATGGTGATTACCTCGCATCATTCCCGACACCAAAGTATCTGTTGTCGTAGTGGTGGAAGAAAGTAAAAAACTATAACATTTAAATGAATTTCCCATATTTACCAAGAGGCGCATAAGGGAAATTGGTTATTTGAACAGGATAATCTCAAATCTATTGCAGTATGCGTTATTACATCATATGCATGTACTTCAATGTTGTATTTGTTTTATTTTCACAATATGAGAACATTTCAGTTTGAAACTTCTGACATGAATTGACAGGAACATTTTCAGAGTGCTGTTTTTGTTTCAGTATTGCATGTATATGAGAAGTAAACTTTCGTCATTATACATCACTTTTGTTTAAGAAGTCTGTCACTGATTTTTAATTCCACAATTATTTTCACTTCAAGAGCCAGTACGTAGTCATAGTATACCTTCATTTGTTTTATTCAAAATTGTGTCCTGGACAATGCAATATACATGTACATGTATCATACATGACCATCAGATGGCACCTTTGTCATGGATTTCTCATGTAACCTATGTAATTGCTAATTTTCCCAAACCCTAGATGTCAAAAGTGCCATGAAATAAGAAGGGTAAGCCTAATTCAAGAGCCATGTGCCACATGCTCCACGCCGACGTGCCAAATTTCATGATTCACGTTCCCTGTTCTGCACCCTAAGCTAGAAATACATTTGTGTGAACTTCCATTTGTTTAGATCCTATACCTCCATGGTACTACAGAGAGCTAATAAAATAAAGCTGAATCCATTATCAAAGATAATACGCTCTTGCATAAATATGCAGATCAATTTATGATCCAATATGGCTGCCAGGCGGCCAGTTTGTTTCCATTTTTCATGTCTAAAGCCATTACTCAGACATGCCTTAACTGATTTCTTTTAAACTTTGCACAAAGAAAATACACAGTGACTTACATATGCACATAGGATAACTTCATGGTATGATCCGATATTACAGCCATTTTGTTGCAATTTTATATGTTCCAAGCTACATATCTTACACAGACATGTAATAACTGTTTTCTTTCAAGTTTGTCTACAAGGATAACACACCATAACTTACATATGCACATGTAATATTTTCAGCAATATGATCCAATATGGTTGCCAGGCAGCAATTTTGTTGTGATTTTTCCATGTCCAAAGCTATTACTCACACATGCTTTGACCAATTTCATTCAAACTTGGCACAAGGACAACACATTATGACTTTGCACATGCTTGTCAATTTTCTTTGCAATACAATTTGATATGGCTGCCAAGTGGCTTTTTATTCTAACTTTTTTGACCAATACTGTCAAAACATATAGCCACATCTATTACCAAACTATTTCTCAAATTTAGCTAAATTTTAATTCCATTTGTACTTGGTACATCAACAGTGCACCGTGCACATCAATACAAGGCCAACACTTTCTCAGCCATTTTTATGCTTTGACCAATTCTTTCAACTTCATGATTTCCATCAATGGTTTTCCAATTTATTAACCAAGCATGTTTCAGCACATTTTACATAACAAAATAAAAGTAAAATTATAAAAAATACAACCACAAATGAAGCTAAATGAGAAAACTTGGTGGATAAAAACAATAAAATTAACCAAAGGAAGCCTTTTAAAAAATTGCAAATAAAACTGAGTAAACAGGTAAATTTTCAAATTACACTTTAAACTATCATCAATTCTAGCTGTTGATAATTTTCAAATGTGTCGGCAAGAAAAAAAGTGACCCTCTCCAATTTTCAAGTGCAACAACAGTGACCCTGCCCTACATATTACAGATCACATCGATGATATTCGGACCGTTTCTGTACACTGACTTTGTAGACGGTATGACCAGGTCGCTACATTGCAAATATAAAGGTCTTGAGCCATGTCAATTTTGAGAAGATGATTTTAAAGTATTATTTTTCAGAATTTTCTATGACCTTTGACCTGCTTCATACCTCCACAGCTAAGCTATGGCTATATCTCATCCTATGTAAGAGTACGAGAGGGCTGGTGTCTATTGAACGATGGCCAGGGTGTGACCAAAATACACACCTAAATTTCAGGGTTGACACTTACCTTTGACCCCCTTATCATCTTCTACCTTATTAATTATGTATATATATAATTGTAGGCCAGCCAATAGAATAAGAGGTCTGAATTACGGTGGATAGGGAGGATTAGGTGAGCAAAATTTTCTGTCAAAATGTCACATGTCCGGATGACCTTTGACCTCGATTTCATAAATATGCCAATAAATCAGTAACTACAAGTCAGTGCTACAGCCTTCATATTTGGTTGGATGAGGCACCTAATGGCGTCACATCCCGAACCTCAATAATATATCAAATATTATTGATGTTGACTGTGACATGCAGGGAGAGGGTCATTGTTTGTTGCACATGGAAATTGGTAATGGTCACTTTTTTCTTGCAAACACCTTTGAAGGGTCCCTGATTTACGTGGAGCGTTATTTTTAAAAACATCAGCCCTCCCTCCCTGTAATTTCTGTCCAGTCCCTTAGTGTAATAACCCAGGTCTCTGCGATGTAGAATTTGTAACCACTTCATGCATGTAGAAGCAGGTGCCTTGTAAACTATAATGGTGATTTATCAGTGTAGATGAATTGATAAAATAAATTGGGGTGAATATGCATTGGTTTCTAGCCTGAACTTCAGAACTTCAATCATGAAATTTGGCACGTGGTCCGTGGAGCTTGAATTAGGCTTTAAAGCACGTAGGATTTATTCGTAACACCGTTTCAATAGTCTTGTATGTTTGTAAAATCGAAATAAATCGTGTTTTTATATCCAATTCATCAAAATTCCATGATACAACATAATCCTATGCCACGATTTCAGTGTCTGGGTAGAGACATTCCTCTTTCACCATTTGCAAATGAAATGCGCAAAATTTTCGAAAAGTTTTAAGGGTTAGGCTGCAACAAAATGTTGCTTGTGCGTCGCACAGTTTTCTTAACTTTAGACATAAAAATAGGTCTCAACTGTTTTTATTGGCCTTCCATGGACATTCCGAATTTGGGTATTGAAACACATCCCTCGAACTCCAGCACCGTTTGGTGGGAGGGGGGACTGTGATGAAAGTAAAAAATAGCAAAGGAACGCTAATGGTTCATGGGTTCCCTGTTTTATGCAGACATTTTAAGATTCAGTTCCCAGTTATTTGACATCAAAGTAGTCATGATCACAGCTAGCTACATTCAATTGTAGCTATGGCTGAATAGGAATTCCAATCACCACTCTGTGATTTGAATTTTCATTACGGACGATTCCGTTTGAGGCTCGAAGATGTCGTCATATTGGGCTATTTATTCTCGAAAGATGCTTTCCCCTGGTGCTTGAACTATCAGCCCATAGAGAGTTGACTAGTATTTGCTTTGATGCGCATAACAACTTTTGCAAAGTTCAGTTTTCAACAATTTATTAGTCGAGACTGAGGTGTATGCATAGGAAATCTTGTCCAGCAGAGGTAAATGAAATTTGCACGTCCATCGCTAATAAAATGTGAATATAAATGTTCATGTAGTCTGAGCGTCTAAACCCTTGAATCCAATTTAAATATGACGTGCAGGAGTAGAAATCTCTATCCGTATATCAGTCTAGTTGCAGCCGGCCTGTCCAGGTTAGTAAAAATGGCTCTCCCCATTCCACAATTACAACCCCTGTAATTACTGACCCTTGTGGAAAGCAATCCAAGAGTCATGGGACTGGCTAGCTATTTGTGTGGGAAGTGGTGTAAACGATGTATAACTGGTACTGTATGTAAGAGAAAACATTGATCCTAACCTTAGTCCCCATTATCAAGGACAAAACTAAACTTACCAGTGATGCCGGCAATTACCGTCCGATAGCATTAGCAACTGTTTTCTCGAAATTCTTTGAGCACATTTTACTGTCACGTTGTGAGGAATTATTACTTCACACTATTTACACTATTTATTTGGTTTTAAGCGAAAACATTCCACTGACTTGTGTTTATTTGCATTTAAAGAAATCGTTAGTTATTACACCTCTAATTGAGGACCTATGTTTACTTGCTTCCTTGATGCATCTAAAGCTTTTGACAGAGTTAATCACTTTAAATTGGTCAAAAAGCTCATCGACAGGAATGTTCCTTTATATGTTGTTGTACGAATCATAGACCCTTGAGAAAAACGAGAAAACGAGGGTCTATGCACGAATATTATACTATTGGTACAGAAATCAACTGTTTTCTGTAAAATGGAGCAATGTTATATCAGAGTGGTTTTCTGTTTCTAACGATGTAAGACAAGGGGGAGTGATCTCTCCGTATCTTTTAATGTCTATATTGATGATCTCTGTAAATGCAATGTTGGCTGTACTATGTGTGGTGTCAGTGGTGACACTTTAGGTTACGCTGTTGACATGACTTTACTCAGTCCAATTGTGAAGAGCTTACGCCATCTTCTCAGGATATGTGAAGTGTATGGCAAGGAATATGATATATAAATTTACAATGCTAATAAGACTTTGTGCATGCTTTTCAATGGGAGGAAAACGAACATTCCAAGAATACCCTCAGTAAACCTTAATGGTAACAAGTTGAACTTTGTTTCTGTGCACACCTATCTGGGTCATGTAATATGTTGTGATGGGTGTGACAACGAGGATATCGCAAGACAGAGACGTGCATTTTGTGTAAGAGCAAACATGTTACTCAGACAATTTAAAGTATGTAGTCCGAATGTAAAGAAAGCATTATTTATGGCATATTGTAGCAATATTTACTGTTGCAATCTTTGGGTGAACTTCAAAGTTAAACTGACGAACAACTTTAAAACTATGTATAACATCGTCTGGAGAAGATTTCTCGGTCTTCCTCCATTTTGTAGTGCATCAGCTATGTTCGCAACAAACCATGTCATGTCTCTTGGTGAAGTTACTGGGCGTAATATGTACAGCTTTAAGTGTAGGCTTGAAAAGTCATCAATGTAAGTAATTTACTTCATGCGATCTGTTCATCAGATAGAGTGACAGATAGTACATTCTTTAAGTTTTGGAGAAAGCAATTGTATCTTCTGTAATTTTTTTTCTCTGGAGTGTATTTTTCTCAAATTGTAAACTTCTGTGCAAAAGTATATATCCCAGGAACTGAGTGAATTTTTCATGCGTGTCCTTTTGTATTTTCCTTGTATGGACATTTCAGTCTGAAATAAAGAACGGTAATAGTATAAACGTAGAGAAAGTCAGTAATTATGATATCCAATGGTATGGCTTTTGCAGTCTGGATCAATTCTAACGATGGCCTTTGGTGCTTTTGCTTTTCGCAAGTCACAAGAGTGACTGCTTTATCTGTTTTGCTCTTTGCGTTTATGTTTTTGTTAACTTTATTTTTATCTTTCAGAGGTTATACTTTATCTGTGTGCTAATTTTATATTTGTGTACCAGAGTTAAACCACATCACTTATTTATAACCGAAGAGGATTCAATAAACGTCCGGTTCTGACTAAAACACAATTGCAACTATTAATGTCTTGAGAACAGATGGAATAAAACGATCAACACAAATGATAGTATCTAGCGTATTATGAAAATGGAGAGGTGACGGTATATGGTGATCTTGTTCAGAAGATTTACTTTCGTGTCGTGATCTTTGAAAAGAAAACCTTACAGTGTCAGTGCACTGTGCATATAGCAGTGAAATATTCCAAAGTGTCCTTTTAAGGTGTTAATTAATTCGGTGTTATGTATGCAGTGTGAAAGGTCTTTGCTAAATTTGGAACTGATTGTCCATGCAGATTTATGCAAAGGTCCAACGTTCCTGTCGAATGCTAAATGTAAAATAAACTGATGATAGAGTTTAGCTGTTCACACGGTGATTTAAATAAAGAGGAGCAATTTACACATTGTGCAATAGTCAGGCGTTTCCCAGGCGCGTCTGACGATCTCGTGCTGGGGCTACCAGGCTATGACCTGGAGATGGGGTTTGGCATTAGACTAGGAGCAGCCTTTCCCCTCCCTGCCGGCGGTAACACCCTCATGGGGTGCGAGATTTCGGTTTACACCGGTGTTGCCGTTTTATCTTTTGTCGGGCATTTTTTTTTCTTACGAAAGGCAAACTAGTCTTAAATGATAAAACAAGAAGAAAATTAGAGATATATATTCTTAACCGTCCACAGTACAGTTAATTTGTAGTTTTTTGCTCATACAGGATCTGAAGTAATATACATATATGTAAAATATAATATAAACATAAAATAATCTAAACTTATGATATAAATAAATTAGATGCCTATCACTTCGCATTGCCGATGCATTAATTGACACTGAAATTAAAACACGACCACGCTTTTTGATATATACTGCAACATTCTACACAAGACCTCTTCTAAGAACTAAGCTTTATTGGATGATAGTACATAAGCGTACAACAAGCGTATATGTATGTATTATTTTAGATCTTGTATGCTGCCATCTTCTATAGTCCAACAGCGCGAAGAAACTCTGGGAATAATGCCAGCAAGGGAAGAAGGGTTACTGATCTTACTTTGAAAAATGTGATTGGTCGGAACAAAGTGGGACGCCTAGACCAGTTTAAGTATAGTCTGATATCTCCAACTGACGATTCTAAACGCCGTCTGAACAACATTTTAAATATTATCTGGTAATAGATTATGGAAGTTGTGACGTTCAGAGGTCAAGAAAGGACGATACGATATTGTCTCCATACAAAATGTGAGACAATTCAAGATGATTCTATCAACAGTATCTGGCAAGGCTTATATTTTATTATTTTGAAGTCTCTGGATACAGCAATGTATAAATATTCATTTCGTCTCGTTGCAGAAAAAAGTACGATGCCAGTGGTAATATCCACAAATAGCGGAGTTTGTTCACGACTTTGTCGGGAGACATGCAATTACGAAACTAACCAGCGTCTCGTTTAAGTAGAAATTGGTTATAAAATCTCTACCTGGCAAGGTGCTCTATATGCAAGACAACCTTCATTCATATTGAAGTTTTACTAATATTGTAAGTGACGAAGTGGGTTATTGAAATCGTATCAAGCATATTTTACTTTAATTTCTCAATATTTCAATTTCTTTATTTCTTCATTGCGCTTTTTCGCCATTTCGACGTTTCGCGATTTTAATCGGTTATAATTAGCCCTCAACTGTCTATGATTTGACTCAGGTATGTGTGGTTCTTGGTTCCCAAATGAAAAAGTAAACTATTTCATCAATCAAAGGAATTGACTTTTATAGTTATGTAAGACATAAACGACTACAGTGCTCTTTATTGAAAAATAAACTTCAAATTTTTAAAGTGTATGCAAGTACTGGATTCGCGTTCATCAACCGGGATTTAATTTTGATGTATAACGTTACATTATTCATTTGTCGGTGAGAAATCAGTTTTAGCTCCCAATGTGTTTGTCAATGTCGGAAGAAACTCTGTGGAGAAAGATGTCAAAGATACATGATAAAATAGCTTTGTACTCCTACCGATGCGTAAAATGATGGGAGGAGTTAGCCTCAGAAAATGCTGTCCATCTTAAAGAATTAGAGTCGAGTACTTGGCCTTGAGCGGGCGTTCTTGGACTTCCCTCAACAAAATAAGTCCGCCGGAGCGCATAAAAGTCCCGAATTGGACGATTTTTAACATTTTTTCTCTTAAAATTTAAATTATTAAAGTTGTTTTTCTAAATTTAGCTGATATTCAGGGATAAAATTAATCCTTTCTTTACACACAGCCGCCTAGCAAGTCAATTTTTGGATAAAAAACCTCAACACATAGGTGAATTTTAATTCAATAATAAAAGCTAAGAGTGTTAATTCTTTCTGGAAGACATTCAGCTGCAAAACTACCGGGCATCTGCTCAATATTTTCCCCGACTTAATCGGCACCAAAATCTTCAAAGCCTTACATGCGTAAAACTATTTTACTCCTGTGAACTTGTAAGGTCAATGACAATGGGGGTCAATAGAGATGGATTGTTGCATGTTTTTCTGTGGTGGGCGATGCCTAGTTGGCAGTGGTCAAATCATAATCAAGCTCGATGTCGTCGGAGGAGATACATTAGTTTTGTATTTCTACGCTTTTATTATATCGTGTGCCTTTTGAAAAATCACATTGGTCAGACATTCAGCATTTCTGGCAGTTGAACTTATGGAGTAATGATTGGAGATGGTGAGATTGGCCAATTACTTCGTTTGAAGAGTTGAGTGACTACTGCCTCGCATTTTACCATAACAGAGCTATTATCATGGATGACAGTCACAGCTGAGGTTATCCATTCACAAACACGTAGATGGAACGGATGGACGTTGGCACATTTCTCAACTAGGCGATGACGATATTGGAGATCGTCGTAGGAATGGTAACCTCGATGAACTCTAGGACGTAACATGGTCTACTGTCATCAAAAGCCAACCTGCACCTTCAGAGTTTAACAAGAATTCATTTACTAATATGACGGTAATAAAATTACTATTTTGTTGCAATGCGGTTCGTTGATGAATCTCCACAGAGTTTCCACCGACATTGCGAGCTAAGACTGATTTCTCACCGATCTCTCACATCTAAAGCTTAGGTAAAGCAAAACATTCCTCATCTTGGAAAAGTCAAACTCAGGTACCACTTTCTTTACGGACTAGCTTCGTTGGTAAACAAAGCACTCAGCATCACACAGAACAATTCTCCATAAAGATTCCATCGACATTAAAAAGCAGTTTAGACAGCGCATAATAACAAAACGACAAACCATTGTCTGCAATTTGGATTGACATAGTGTCACTTAGGGTCATTGACCTTACAAGTTCATGGAGTAAAATTGTTTACAAGTGGAATGCTTCGCGCTTTTTGTCCCGATTAACTTGGGGGAAATATTGAGCCGGTGCCCGATAATTTCGCAACTTTCTTCTGGAAAGAATGTAACACTCTTAGTTTTTATTGGATTAAAGTTTACCTAAGCGTGGAAGCTTTTTATATGCTCTTGGAAGATAAAAATAACGTGAACAAAAACATAAATGCAAAGAGCAAAACTAATAAAACAGTCACTCTTGTGACTTGCGAAAAGCAAAAGCAGCAAAGGCTATCGCTAGACTGTAAGAGCCACACCATTAGATATCATGATTACTGACTTTTTCACGTTTATACACGTTATGATTAATGTTTTCTCTTAGATACAGTGCCCACTCAAATAGCCAGCCAGTCCCATGACCCTAGGATTGTTTTTTCATAAGGCATGCGTCAGTAATTACAGGGGTTGTGACTGGGGAATGGGGAGAGTCATTTTTACAAACCTCAGCCTGGCCAGGCCGGCTGCAATAGACAGATATACGGATAGCAATTTCTTCTCCTGCACGTCATATTTAAATGAAATCTAACTAAATTAAATTTAATCCAAAGGTTCAGACGCTCATAATTGTGTTGAATGTCTGAGTAATAAAAACATTATATGCAAAATCATATTTATTCACACTTTATTAGCGATGGACACGCAAATTTCCTCTATTCTGCTGAACAAGATTTTCTCCGCATACATCTCATTCTCGACTGATGCATTGTTGCAAAATGAACTTTACAAAACATTTGTATGCGCATCAAAGCAAATACTAGTTAACACTCGCTCTAAGTTAAGTTCTATGCTCTAGGTTAAATACGACGAATCCATACTAATAAAAGTAATGCCATTTTATGAAATTTTGCAAATACATTATTTTATATAGCATCATTTTAAAAGTGAAATCCAGAGTGGGGTCATCATATCGTTTTCAATGGAAAATGGATCTGATATGGAAGAAAAAATATGGAAAAAATGCCAATTTTAAAAGACAGTACTGTTGCTTTTAACATGATCAAGTATGGGCAGTCTTTCGTGACTTTTGGATATTTCGAGAAATTCTTTTTCATGTTTTAAAATAACTGCTTTTTCAGATATTTCACTGTATTGTCAAACATGATATGATAAATGAATGTCAGTATGATGGGGAAGTAAAGATTTCATTGTTAGCACCCCATACTTTCTACTAATGTCAAATTCCTGAAAACTCATAAATTGAAACATAACTGTGCGCTTATTATTAAGCAAAATTAAAAACCCGGTCTCACCAGGATACTTTTCAAAATATATCATAATAAATCACTTTGCCTGATTGATAAATTATGCCCAGTTCTGACTTAATGAGTAACCCGAGGGTCATGTAAGTGAGAGGGTCAAAGGTCAGTGAGATCCCTTCAATTAGATCTTGAACTAAAATGTCCACATAAAACAAAAGTCAAATCAATTGATATTGAATACCACCAAATTAAACCCGACTCTTAATTACATTATTGTTAGTCTGGTGAGCTTACTTGTGCGCAAGCACAGGGCGCTTTGGAATTCGGCGAACTTAACCTTAATTTTTAGTCGTCATACTCATAGCAATGGTAACCTCGTTGAACTCTATGACGTAACACGGTCTACTGCCGTCAAACGCCAATCTGCAGGCTCTGAGTATACCATGAATTCATTTCAAAATATAACGGTAATATGATCGATATTTTTGGTGGATAATGCAACAAATGTGAAGTCGGCAAACTAATAATTTAAATCGTGTGAAGTAAGGCAATAGACGGTCATAAATCCACAGGTCGAGTAGGCATTATTTGTGATGATTTTTTCCTATTATTATCATAACAAATGATTATGAATATTAATAAACTATTAATATAATATTAAAACTTTTTTTTTACAAACAATGTCGTTACACTGTAACTCGCGCCGTAGACTGAACATGGGCAATGGTGTCACTTGTACATTTTGGCATAGATTGTGAAACTATATAAGGGTTTCCAGAGGGCTGTTCACATAAGCAGATTACAATGTGTAAAATATGATTTTATTTATCATAATCGTAATTTATTAATAATCACAATTATCACAACAATGGGGTTTCCAGACGGTATTTACACAAAGTAGACGACATTGTTTGTAAAAAAAGTTTTAATATTCTGTAACATTCATATTAATAATTTATTTATATTCATAATCATTTGTTATGATAATAATAGGAAAAAATCATCACAAATAATGCCTACTCGACCTGTGCACCCCTCGACAAAAATCCGCCGGAGCGCACAAGGTTCCCAAATTGGCAGAATTTTTCACGTTTTTTTTTCCATTAAAATTCAAATAAATAAACTTCCTTTGCGCTTTAGCTTGTATTCAAATAAATAATTGAGCTTTTCTCAACATACAGCCGCCCGGCATGTCACACTTTGGATTAAAGGCCTTCACACATAGGTAGACTTAGCTGCAATAATTGTAGCCATGTTGGGCTGGGTCGTGCGGCTTGCGCGATGCCCTACTTTGGTAGCCGCACGACAGAGGCCCAAGCCGCACGACCCAGCCCAACAAGGCTACAATTATTGCAGCCAAGGTAGACTTTAATCAAATCAAAAATGTTGATTATATCAATGTTATATTTGTAAATGAATTGATGGTATACTCAGGAGCGTGCAGGTTGGCCGCGTTTGATGGCTTTGACCGTGTTACGCCATGGAGTTCAACGAGGTTACCATTGCTGTAACGACCCGAAATGTAGTCACTACCCACTTGAGAAATGTTCGAACATCCATCCATGTGAAAGGAGAACTTCAACTCTGACTGTCGTCCATAACATTTTAGATGCGAATGAATGAGTAATTAGCAGTAGTCGCAAACATAACTTTTCTACGGATTTTATATCCAAACTTTACAAGAAATAGCAACCATTAATGTTGAACGTTTTTTGTAAATGGACTAACTACTGTATATGTTTACCGGTTGTGAATGCTCTAAATTTAGCATTATAAACACAAACCGTAAGACTAAATATGCACGATATATCTAATCAAACTCAACAGCAGAAAATCCCGAGCGAGACAAGACTCTCCTGCCAATTTTCGTCTTTTTAACTCATATTCTGCAGATATACGTCACTGCCACCATGACACCGGGCCACTTTTAACGTAGTTGTATTCACAGCATAGACGTCTAACCTCAGTTCAACTTGTGAGAATTCCCATATAACGACTAGATTTGAATATATACCCCAGTGTGTAGATGTTAAATTAAGAAACAGTCCCGTACAATATTTGGAATCGGATGAGACACCTTTAGAAATCTATAGTGTGGTGCGAACAGTGTGGCCTTAGTCGGCGAATGGAGAACTTTAGCTGTGACTGTCGTCACATAATAATAGCACCGTTATAGTAAAATGGTATTGAATAAGTAATTCGCAGTCGTTAGGACTGCGCCCAAAGGTGGTATGGGGCCAATACACCAATGTTAACACTGTATCAAATGTACGTTGGCGATTGATGAAAGTTAAAACACATTCGCCATAATGCACATCGCAAAATTTAAATGTTGCCGCCATGTTGATGGGATGTATCTAGATAGCGAGCATGAAATACGTTATTTGTACAGGCCGTGATCATAGCAGTGTACCTCACAGTTCTGTTGATGCACGATCGCCTGAACCGTCCCTTCTATTGTCGATGTTTTTCTCTAGCTCAATCTGTTTCCGATCGATCAAAATCAGCACCCACGGTACTTCTCGCTTGAAGCGTGAAGCGTTACAGTCTTCAGCGTGAGATAATTTCCTCGACGCGACGTTCAAAGGATAACTTTGGAGCAGTAATAAATAACAGTGTGGTTGGAGCAGTAGTAAATAACAGTGTGGGTACGAGCCATTGTCCACCATCTAGTCACTCCACCGTCACACCAGTCTGTCGTACACACAATGACATGACGTAAAATGTAAGAAGTTTGCTTTATTCTTGGATGTTTACAGAACGTTATGCCCGAGGAGTGATCGCGAGGAAGTACAATGTGCTATATGAAAAAATATACGATAAAACATTGTATAAATGACTCATACGTAAACAACATTGGTAACAGAGTGCACAAATTGATAAAAGAGAAGGCACGTGATGGAATTATGTTTTTATAATGTTTCAGAACGTAGAAAGGTGTCGATACGTAATGAAAATTTGTAGAGGATTCAATGGCAATCCTAACGATCGACTTTTTGCAATTTGTTGCAAACATTATTTTTAAATCACGGTAAAATGAATTATCTTCCTTAAATCGATGTAAATCGATGCAAGGGTGTCGTTCCGGTATAAAAGTTACAATTCTATGGTGGATCCTGCATATTGTCAATAAGTATGGTTTACATCTACATCTATTACACTCAATGAAAAGCTGCTTTTTGGTACGGGCAAGCTTACGGGACGTTTTAAAGGTTACCGTAACAGAATACACCGATGCGTAGGACAGAGTTACCTCATGACAATGACTCTGTATACAGAACTACTAGGAAATATTGTTGTAATATTACCATCATCTTAAAATCTGTACAAATGACCAACGAAGACACGCCATTTCTTTTTTTACACTAAATAAACATGGTTGATTTCATTACGAAATTGGACTTCAATTGATCCGTATGAGTTATCTACTCACGTCTTTATAATTTTGAAGGTCACCATAGAGGAATATTTGAACTTGGAAGATATAGTATGCGAGCTATGAGACTTCCAAGAATAGTAAAATTTCGGCTACGCTACTTAAAATTGATTCTGGGCGGTATATTCATCATGCATACAAAGAACAATGTAAACTAGTTGAGAGGGATGTTGAATGTTGGGCTAAAGCCGTCAGAATAATTCTGTTTCAGTATGGTTTTGCAGAGTCTTGGTACAACCAGGGCGTGGGCCATGAAGGAAAATTTATTTCCGAATTTAAACAACGTTGTCGTGACATTGATTTACAACAATGGCACTCTGATATGAGTACATACAGCAGACTTGAATCCTATAGACTCTTCAAATCATCGCTCACTGTAGAACCATACTTACTTACTCAATTAAACCAATTTTCAAATTCACTTTAACTTCATTCCGTTTATCAAATCATGTACTTAATATTGAACAGGGTCGGCGTAAAAATATTGAACGCCAAAATAGATTGTGTCCTTGTAATGAAGGTATCATTGAAAACGAATACCATTTCTGTTACGATGTATACTTTACCAGGCTCTTAGGGAAAAATACTTCCCGGAGCATTATCACATCAATCCCAGTGTGGATAAATTCATTCAGTTAATGTCAACACAAAATACAAATATACTTCGAAAATTAAGTTGTTATTTATTTCATGCTTTCAAGAAAAGGAGAGAGCTAGTTGATTAATCTATGCTTTTTGTATTTTGATTGCCAATTTAGGTTGTTTGTAATTTATCTATTCAAGGTCACTGTTTGTTATTTTCGCTGTTTGTTATTTTCGTTGTTA
The DNA here is from genome assembly GCF_041260155.1 of Ptychodera flava. Taxonomy (NCBI): domain Eukaryota; kingdom Metazoa; phylum Hemichordata; class Enteropneusta; family Ptychoderidae; genus Ptychodera; species Ptychodera flava. The sequence continues at coordinate 3,082,141 of NC_091941.1, forward strand.
TGTATTATTTTCCAGCACATAGGGCTGGAGGCCTACAGTGCAAGTGGAATAAACAATTATTAATATTTGACACGATTTTAACTAATTTGGGATAATTGGATGACAAAGTAATGTCTTTTGAATATGCAAATGTAAGCTCATCTGCTTTTCTTTTTACCTTACACACTTGTATTTATGAGTAATTAGTAATATTGCGACATTCAGCTACAGGACACCTAACATTTTTGAGAAATTTGAAAAATATGAAGATCCAATTATCCCAAATTAGTTCCAATCGTGTTTTTTGAAAATCTTTCCCTATAAAAAATGACAATACTTTAATGTCATAGATATTTGTGTTTGACCAATTGTTATTCACCACATGGAAAACACTCAGACGTATGTTCAGCCTATTTTCCAATTGAAACTCTCCTAATAAGAAATGTATTCCTAATAGGTCATAAGAAACCATTTGTTCTGATTCCCAAAATTGTCAAGCATGGCATCATCAAAAGCCAAGTGTAGAAATATCTTTGTAAATGACGATTACGGTATTTAAAGCACAAACAGCTGCAGATCATCTCATTGAATTTATCTAAGTCTTGCCGAAACAGAAGGAGTGTGATTTTCAATTCCAACAAGATTCATACGTTTGATAACAACGATGTACTCCAGAAATTTTGATGACGCTATGTCACCACGTGTATGTACTAGAATTGCATAAAATACAATACTGTTTAACTGTTCTGCCCGAATCGCAGTATCGCTCAAAAGTTTGTCGTAAACAAACTTTTACCGTTCATTATTTGAATGCGTTTTGAAGTTAACACATAGAATGTATATGGGAACTGAACTTCAGCATCGGCTTGATCCATGAATTATGGACCCGATTTCTCGTCTATCAGTCGCTGATTGCGCTGGTCCCTCGCGATTGTAGCTGCCAATTCTGTCTCCTCCATAGCCTTCCATTTCCTCCTTGTTCAAAGCCAGCATCATCGTTAGAGCCATTGGTACGGTTTGACCGATCCATGTTCACAGGGAAGTCATCTGTCATTGGCGTTGCGGCAGTGCTTTTACTTGGAGTGTGTGTTCGGTACGGCGAATCGAACTCTTCCATAAAGAGCTGTGAAGAACGTTAAGACATTGGGTGCCTTTTAAATTAAGTAAAATATAGCTTCTCAAACGAACAAGAGACAGCACCAAAAGATTAAAAACAAATTGAATGTTATTTACTCCCTGTTAGATTACCATAGTATGTATATATGCTACCGTTACGTTGGTTTATTTTTCTGTTTGATTGTTTTGCCTTTACACCGATGGTGAAGACCTTTACGTTCCAACATTCAACGCATTAAAACCAAATTAAACAGATAAATCAATACAGAGGATGCCTTAATGGACTAAAATATGGATGGCAGGTGTTTCAGAATACTTACTTGTAGAGCGTCTAGGATTTAGCACCTCTTTCCCCGAAGATAAAAATTCAGACTGTTTGAAAACAATCTGTAGACCTGCCACCAACTTCAATTCAATCAAAGGTGTTCCACATTTTTAAGGTAGAATGCACCCCGGGGAAAGATATATTTTGACTCTCAAAATTTTACAATTTTAAAATTTTACAATCTTTTACTGATCTACCACTTGTTGGGGCTCATTTTAAAGCTCTTGGAGTAACAAAAGTTTTTACCGTCCTCGTTTTTCGAAAAATTAAAAATGTAATTTTTTCCCATAGAGTTAACGCGGGGATGGCGGCCATTTTGAATTTCAAATATTGGTATATGTTAGGTAATTTGTTTCTCTAGTACCAAAATTTGAAGTTGACCCGTGATTTTTATTCTTGATTTGGTAAGAGTGACAGTGGCTGAAAATGCCATCGAGGAAAATTTCAGCAAACGTTCAAGTCTTTGTCTATCGAGGTTCATACTACTGTAATTAATACATCATTTAACTGATTGCATTTACCTGTTCAGATGAAACCGGCGCCGACTCTATGTACACAGGGTTCTCCATTTTTATTCCACTGTTTCTGTCATGGTTGACTGTTGCACTTATAGGAACTATATTAGTTCTATCTCCCACGTGTATGCCAGCATTTTCTCCTTTTCTCTGGCTCCTGGAAACAATTCATATTCGCTCTTAATTCAGGCTAACTCATGTTTGGCAAAGAATTTACTTCAGTGTAGAAACGGTAAGATCTGTAAGTAATCACGAGAGAAGCTGTACGTTCTTTTAAGTCATCAGTGCACCATTACTCAAAAAGTAAAGTTAAAAAAATATTCGCTACCTTTGGAGAGTTAAACGCGACGACGCAAACCAGGAAGGTAATATGCAGAGATATATTCATAACAAAATAAGAAAGACTGTGAGTTTTTCTCGAAGTAGTCGTCAGAGTGACGCTGAGTAAGAATTATCTAAGAGAACTTATTTTGATACCACCGATCACAGAACCATTCTCCTGTAGTAACTAATGATCGATGCATGGTACATCTCTAGCGACCTCCCACTATCAATTTTCACCCCATTAAGATATTTAACAAAAAAGACGAGCGTTGATTTTCAGAAGTTAACATTACAGTCACTAAAGAAGACAAACTGAATGTTTTATATCCTTACAAGTTATGCGAAAGAACTATTATCGTAAAACTACATGTTTAATAATAATTAATGTTTATCATCGCTGTATCTACACACTATGCAAATTTCTCAAAAGTGTTAGGTGCTATATAGCTGAATGTTGCAATATCGTAAATTACTTATAAAAGAAAGTGTGCAATATAAAAAGAAAAGCATATGAGCTTACAATTGTACATTAAATCGACATTACTTCACCATCCAATTATCTCAAAATAGTTCCAATCCTGTTACATGTCGTTTAACAGTATTATAAAGACCCAAAGAGTCGTGCATTTGGATTTCACACGTAAAGCCATTCAAAAGTGCTAAATATTGTCAAAAGATTAGAATGATACAAGCGTTTTTCCAGAGATAGATACAGAAGAGTTCAGTGCCATATTCGCAGAGAACGGTCTAACTTACTCAACTTTCCATACGTACCGATTTCGAATCAATAACATAGGGATAATTATCATCAAAGCCAAGAGTATTAGGGATGCAGCCACTATGATGACGATTAACCACACCGGTAAGCCATGGCCTGGTAACAAAGTTAAAACAATGTAATAAGTAGGGAAGTGCTTAAATAAATCATTCTAAAGTTAATTTTGAGACCGGAGGGCATTTTAACGTGATCTGTTTTTTATATCTTTCATGATGTGTCGAAATAATCTGTCTTTGGTATCAGCTTAATTTTTCTCACTTGGAAAACTGTAGTTCTCTTTTTGTCAATAATGGGGATTTCACTTCTACCTCAATACTCACATCGAGGCTTATGTCGTATTTCAAGCAGCATTCAAGCTGAGTAAACTCAAAGAGGGTCAAAACACAGACAAAAAATATTTTACACTGACCTGACACAATTTCCGGACCAGGTGGTTTAGGGAGATCGAACAATGGCGGTAGTTTGCAAGCTGTACAATGCAGTGATGACGTCACACCGCTACCGTGGCACGGCTTACCAGCTGCCATGGTAAATGTCAACAGTCTGTTGAGGTCACGTGAAATTGTAAAAGTACAGTAGGATTACATTTACTTGATATCCAGGATCTGAAATGTATTTGAAATTGGTATTTAGTATGTGCTGATCAAGTCATTCATTTTATGTTGAGTTTAACCGACACGACTGCCACAATTTAAACAGTCCCTCAACAAAGAATTTTCTTAAATTGCCACTTAGGTCACCTAATACAGCTCCATTAGTTAGTTAATTAATTATATTCCCATGCTAGCCTGCTTCTTCAAACTTACGTGTATTTATTGCTACTTTGTGAAATAAACGCTGAATGCTTGTCAATTTGTAAAAAAACCAGACTTACATAATATTTTGCATTAAGGTAGTATGCGCTTTGAAAGTGAAAGACTTAAAGGGACAAAGTCGGCCATTTTTCATGAATTGTGTTTGATGCGAGATATTACTTATATTGTTTGACATGTCAAAAAATACTGAATGAACGGGTGACCATGCATATATTGGACCCCAGTTTTATGATGAAATGAACCCATCGCGAAAATGAATTAATGGTCATGACCATTAATTCATTTTCGCGATGGTTTAATGTATCGTGTCTAAAACCAGGGTCCAATATATGCATGGTCACCCGTTCATTCAGTATCTTTTGACATGTCAAACAATATAAGTAATATCTCGCATCAAACACAATTCATGAAAAATGGCCGACTTTGTCCCTTTAAACGTTTGCTCAAACTTTCCTCAAGGAATATATCAACCATAATCTTCAAAATCAAGAATAAAAATCGGGGGTTACAGTGCAAATTTTGGTACTAGAGAAACAAATTACCAGAGATTTACCAATATTTAAAATTAACCAGATATGAACTGAAAATGCTCACGTATTTCATTATATATTGCACTTATGTGTAAATTTGAACCTTTGCCAAATGTTTGCAACTTCATTGAAAGCATTATGATCAACGATCACCGGCGATTAATTCTAAAAGGTCATGAAGTATACAAATATGTAATTAGCTGAAAGAAAAATATTAAAGTTCTTTGACTGCTGTCATTGATCACCAATTTATACAGCATGTGTAATTACCTTTGGCCAAGTCCTTCAAGCCATATATGCAGAGCTGTGAAAGCTCATTAGATATGCAAATCATAAATAAGCTGACATGAAAATGTGAAATGACTTTCGATATTGTTTTAACCTGGTATAATCATCAATGTACATAGCATGTTTTGCCAACTTTGATCAAGTAAATCCCAGTATATATCCCTAATAAGCAAAGCTCATTAAATATGTAAATAAGGAATTGGCTTAAGTAAAAATGCTTAATGATTGTCAATAATGTTGTATCATAGTATCTGCAATATATGTAGCAAGTTTTGTCAACTCTGGTCAAGTCAATTCAGATATATATCTCTAATTAGATAAGTTCATTAAATATGCAAATTAGGTATTTACTGAAGAGAAAATGCTTAACGACTTTCAATAATATTGTATTATAGGGTCTTTAATGTTCATAGCAAGCTTCATCAATTTTGATTTAGTCAATTCAGATAAATATCCCTAGTTATGAAAATTCATTTAATATGCAAATTAGAAATTGGCTGAAGTAAAAATGTCTTTTGACTTTCAATAATGTTATATCACAGTATTTTTTATGTATATAGCAAGTTTCAACAACTACAATCAAGTTAATTCAGATATATATCCCTAATTGGGAAATGTCATTAAATATGCAAATTCGGAATTGGCTGAAGTAAAAATGTTTAATGACTTTCAAAAATGTTGTATCATAGTAGCTTCAATACGTGTAGCAAGTTTAATCAACTTTGGTCCAGTCAATTCAAATATATATCCCTAATTAGCAAAGTTCATTAAATATGCAAATTAGGAATTGGCTGCAGTTAAAATGCTTAGTGACATTCCATAATGTTAAATCATAGTATCTTTAACATACATACCAAATTTGGTCAATTTTGATCCAGTCAAATCAGACATATATCCCTAATTAGGAAAGTTCATTAAATATGCAAATTAGCAACTATCTTTCATGTCACCTCTCAATGGTTCCCACAGCTGATATATCTTGGTGTGATCAACATTTGTAGCAGATCTCATCAAATTGTGTGTAGTCGTTTTAATGTATATCCGTTTTTTCTAAAATCATTAATTATGCAAATGAGCAAAATGTATGAAAGCCACACCTACCAAAAACTAATCAGTTCTTGCCATTTGCTAACTGAATATATGTACCAGATTTGATTCTGATCTGATAAGCTGTTTTTGAGATATCGGTCCAACAGACAGACAGACAGACACAGACAGACAGACAGACAGACAGACAGACAGACAGACAGACATCGCGGCGACATATGCTCACGTGTGTAAACACGTGAGCAAAAAATGGCCGCTATCCCTGTGTTTATTCTATGGAGAAAAAATTTAAAAAATCGATTTTCGAAAAACTAAGACAGTGAAAAGTTTTCTTACGCCGGGAGCTTTAAAATGAACCCTCACAAGTGGTAGATATAAAGAGAATTGCAAAAGTCTGAGAGTCCGAATATCTGTCCCCGAGGTGCATTCTACCTTAATAAAACACAATATTCATAAAATATGACTATTGACTATATTACACATATGGTACATGAGTTGTCGGTCTTTACTCCCCAATTCAAAATGGCGCAATGGTTATAATCTTACATAGGATTTTTTCTATTGTTAGACACAACAATACCATAGTGCTATTGCGTACAAATATGATGTATTGTTACGAGCCATCTCTGTTTCACTGGCTTAAGACTACGTTGATGCATTCTATGGCTTTACTTTATGAAACTGGCACATGCTAAGTCTATGCCGACCATTTCGTTTGAATTTCAATGGCCAATTTACCAATTAAAAGCTATACTTAACATTTTCATAAGCTGTAAATGCAGAAGGATTGTAGTGAGAAACAAGGTGAAATTTTCCGGAGGCCTATGACATCCCCCATAAATGCTAACTCCGATATTGTAAAAGTAGCGGGGTGTCCTACGCTGTATATATTCAAGAAGTCCTCAATTTCAAAATGGTTAAAGATTTGCCGAAATTCAGACTTTCCACCTTACTGCATTTGTTAAAAACAACAGTCTCTTTCACAATAAACGACTCTGATGATCTATGTTCTAAAATTTAAAATAACAAATAATTCAGTACTATGATTTTCAGCTTCGAATGTGCATCAATAAAACGCACTGTTTTCGATTTGTCCGAATTTGTTAAATTGTTTGGCTTTTCGTGTAGAGAACATTTTAATCACAATCTTGCATAAACAAACACGGTTTCAGCTGTAAAGTGGATAACTAACGAGTCACTGGTACCTCACTGTATTTTTACCACGTGAAAGCAACGTCGTCATAATATCAACCACACCCACCGAGTGTCCTAGTTTATGAAATGCCACAGAACAACAATAGAGGGCTGATGCGCTGGTTAAACGCTTACCTTATGAATACAGCAGGCTTCGGATCTTTGAACTATATAGCTCTCCTACTTAAGCACAATATTCGGTGCCGATATCCAAAAGGAAATTTAATCAGCAGTTACAATGAGCGGCAGTATTAAATTGGCCATGTTTCTAGCGATGGTAAACAAAGGAGCAATGAGATGAAGCGATGGAAATCGATGGAACTGCTTCGTCCAGCTCCATTGAATCACAGAATAATTCGTCAAGACCAATAATATCTCTTATTCCATCTAAGCTGTACATCAGAAACGAGCAGAGAGACGACAATGCCAAATAAAGCGCGCCAAAAAAACCCGTTGATGTTAGATTTGATCCAGTGTGACCTGTTGGTGACGTCATCACTTTTATTGTGTGCGCCATTCGCTTCATGAGGGCAGCAAACAGCAACATACGATATACCACTTTCTCCTATCCACGTGACCAGACTGCATGCGTGTTTCCGAAATACTTGCAGGTACGTATTAAATGCAGAAGTTCAATATTTGTTCAACTTTTGCGTTAGCCATATCTGTCTTTTCAATTTTTGAGAGACAGCAACAGAGAGAGAATTTTACCAAGACTCATTTTTAGCGTTCAAAATGCGGACACTTGCTTGAAACGGTGGAATGCTGATGACATGCTTTGTTTTGATTTCTCTCTTTGTTGCTAGGTTAACACTTATGTTGACACTCGAGATGGGAAGGACAGACGATGAGAAATGAAATTTTGTCTGTCTCGATAAACGTAAGGTCCTTCAACTGATATAGATAATAGATTACTACAATGAAAGCTTTACAAAAGAGGGATACTCAGTCCTGTTGGGCAATCCGGGACATCAAATGACATCAAATACCAAACAACTCATATTGATAGTGTCCGTTGCATGCAGAACTATTCACTCATATCTACTTAGACCAATCTCTCTCTCTCTCTCTCTCTCTCTCTCTCTCTCTCTCTCTCTCTCTCGTATAATACACATGCACATTTGAAAAGCAATTTTTGCATCGTCATTTTAATAACTTTCAAATTATATATTTCAACTCTGTTAATTAAAAATAAAATGTATGATGATATTGAACAGAGGCAGGCAGTATGGGACATTGACAACATTATGAAGTACACATTTCTTTCACCAAAGGCAATTATTAATCTGCACACTTCGTGAAAAAGTCACAGCTCATCGAAGAAGTGTGCAATTGTTTCCCTCAATTCAACCCAAATCATACGACCCAAAGTCAAACACCTGTTTGAAATGTAAAATAAACAGATTTGATTGCATAACTGAGATCCAAATATCATGTGATTAACTAAAATAGACAGGTTATATCCATTCGTATCACCTGATTGAGCTACGCTTGGCGGGATATCTCCTACTTTAAGTTATATTTACAGAAATATTTTACACGAATGCTGTCATTGCAATCTGAAGGAGAGGAACAACGGTACGGCTTCACAAAAGAGTCAATCTTTTGTCTGTGGATAAGCGATAGACGCAAATCTTTTTAGTTGTGAGATACCATGAATTCCTTTCACTGTAATGGCATAAAAAACTAGTTTGCATCGCTTTAAAAACATTTCCATACAATAGTCGACAGTGTATTTATATGTAAAAAGTTACTGGTGATCATTCCAATATTAAAACAGTTTATTTCTAAGAACATATGTGCCGAAAAGCACCAAAGGTAACGTTGCTCCTGTTTTTGTAAGATACTTTCAACATCCTGTGTTGCATTTCCTGAAATGATTGCCCTATACAATGTGTTATATTTCATTGCGCTAATTATAATACACATTATTTAAAGTTTGTTAGTGGGTTGTAGTAAATGTCAAATTTTGATTCTAAAAAGTCTGTCTGTCATTATAGTTTTCCTTTTTTGGAGATCTTCAATTCTCCGACGACATGTTCTCAGAAATTCTTAAACCGTTTTTTCTGCCAGAGCATACGAGATGCCGTATTGTTCAAGCATGGGTTTGCGTTGACAGATCCGGCCATTGATAGAGCTTGCCCCGCTTCATACATGTCGGCTGTTTTCTGCCCCATTGACGACCTGCCATGAAGACTGCCGTTGGACTTGACATTCACACCACGTAACGGATTGTACATATTGAAATCAAACTCGGCGTCGTTTTTCCCCGACGGCACTCCACCCCAGGTGGCGTCGTCTAAAATCGAAATTTTGGTTTCCGTATTGTCCAGGGCGTCCGGAGAGAATGAATAATTTGACCCAGTTTCTGACAACTCTCTTACTTCTTGAAATTCACCGTCAAATTCTTTTGCAAGGTCAACTTCTCTATCGGGAAGTTTGTCCTGAAACAAGATGAAATACACTGTCATTCTACTTAAAAATATATTATCGTTTGGACCAATATAATTTCCAGTGCAATAAGATTATGTCGGAAAAGATGGAAGGCACATGATAACTGGAAGCCCAACGGCATTGCACATCAGTCTCATTGTTCTAGTCCTCTACGCTGAAATCTTTCTTAAGCTGAATTACAACAAAGTCAAACTAAACTTAAAAGCAATGTTATCTTCATAAAATTTGGCAAATACATAGGGACACAATATCCCATTCCATAGAAATTGGATCAGGACTCCCTAAGATATGAAAAAATGTCAATTTCAAAGTACAGTTGATTTTAGCATTATAAAGTATGGGGGAACTTCCGACTACGTTGTGCAAAAACGAAATAGCAACTGAATGTCAGTATGGTGGTGGTGAAGCAAAGGTTTTATTCTAACCACCCATATCTTTCACTGATATCAGTTTCGTAAAAACTCATAAAACGAAACATAACTGTGAAAATCTTTTTTAGCAAAATTTAAAACGGGGTTCACAATCCTATTTTTATATCCTGATTAGTCAATCACTTGGCGTTCCAAGCGCTATACCTGTAGAGGTGAGGGCGTTTGTCGTGAATGTGTTGACCTCATGCCATAGACCCCGTTTTCTCTTGTGAAATATGAGTTTAGGGTCGCGAAGTCAAAGGACTGCTTCGTAATGCTAATCACTTGCATAAAAGGGAGGTCGGCCTTGTCAGAGAGAATAGTGGATGTACTGTCTCGGACGATCAGAGGCAGCTGCGTAGAAAATATTATTCTATACCTTCATATTAAGAGTACTTCATCTGCCTTTATCATTTAGAAATCAAATAAAAGAAAACACCAGTGAAATTACTTTGCTTTGTGGTTCAAACAGACAGACATCCTGAAAGTTTCAATTTCCTTTGCACGATTGCCAAGATAACTCAAGTCTGACGAAAGGTCAGAGGTCACAAAGTGCCATTTCTTGCTCTGACGCATGACAAAATTATCTATGTAGGTTGCAAATGAAAACCTAACAATGGATAAAGTCAGGCAAGTAAGATCACAAAATGATTCCTATTTTAAGAACCTCAGTAAAACCCAATAACTATATACTTGTGTTCTCATACCCGTCAGCTTATCTATGTCACTCTGCTTTGATCTCTACCGTCCTAAAATCCTGGAAGTCATTGCATTCTTGATCTGTCTGAGTCAGATATACAGTCGAGTTGAAGAAACTCATTCTTTCTAAATTGTCCTGACACTAAATAACGGAGTGATCACAAAACGTAATGGTCGCAAACTGTATATTACTTATGTTGTCATATTTTTGTAACTGTACGATTCAGACTGTAAAAATACTCTGTAGCCTATGTATATGTAAGTGTGATTCTTCACTTGTATATGGACCTCCGGCCACTTGCTCAGGTCTTTTTTAGGCAGGCTTAAAATCCTATTTACTCTCTGAAAACTTGTGCTCTGAATAGTACCTGTGACACTGACTTACCGGTAACGTCATATCTAGCATATCTTCCTTTCCAAACGCCGGATTGTTCGTAACAACATGCTCGTTTTTACCAGTTTCTTTCCGTACCACGTTATCGACTTCATCAATACTCGCCATCGGTGGAGGAGGACTCCCTAACGATTTCCTGAAACGAAAGTTCCGTATATGGTGTTGTTGTGATTTACTTTACATAGAAGGGTAAAACTCAACGTAAGAAATTTAGCAGTGCAATAAATTAAAAGTGATGAGTTTATTCTGAACGGGAATGATTTCAATATGCTTGTTGACATGGTTGTATAATGTTTTAACTTTGAATTTATTACCTCAAATATCATGCATAGACCTCAATCTATTTTAGACATTTGGTTTAGTTTCACTTTAATTTTATATTTCTTAGTCATAATATCGATCACATGACAAGTGAAAGCTCCATTTACGCGATGCTATGTCAATTACCCTTGAAAACGATCGAATTGCCTTGCTGACATGCAAAACAAATTTCTCAAGTTCACCGTCCACCAGTCGTGAGTTCAGGACCCCATACACTGCGCCCTGGTACATACTTGTATGTCTGTCTCCTTACCTCCTTTTGTACATGTGACACGCTACCAATATGAAGACGATGAGAATAACAACAACAACGACGCATGCCACAGCGATAATAATGATCATCACTTTATCCTTATCCATGGTGATTATCTGCAAGAAACAAAACGTTAGAGATCAGGTATTGTTTGTTCATATTTGTTTATTGTTTGTTAAATTTCACATGATTAATGTTTATTACATTGTCACCTGAAGCAGTGTCAGGCTTGTTCCTGCATGATTTCAATTCATGAATTATTCATCAAACGGAGACGTACAGGACTTTACATATCCGCTTGCTTCTAACGAAGCGGAAATATTTGAATGTACAAAGGTACACAATGATTTTTCATCTGTAAATTAATCACGTAAAATTCTCCTGTTTTTAAAACTTCGGCGTAATCTAGCTCAGATTTAAAAAAAAACACGGATGTCATCTCAGGAGAAAATAGTCCATCCGACCATTTTAGTAATAAGAGTACTTGTTGTCCCAATTGGTAATTGAGACATAATGGAGACAAAACAGACAAGCGCACACTGAAATACATCGACCGATTTTCTTTCCGCGTTTCTTATTTTACTTCGAATACACAAACAATGTGAAGACAACTTTCATTACAAAACATCAGGAAACTGAAAGTTACTTCTATTTAGCAGTCAGAGAAACTGTTACACCTTACTTACAATTACTAGAATGTGGGTTAATTCAAGTTTGCACAAAATTCACTAATTAGACAAGATAACATTTTTATAATATCTGTCCCACCGAATCAAAACACGGTCAAACAGAGGCCGTGCATCATGGAAGCAGATCACCTAAGTAAGTATTAAATATTTGAATTTTAAAACACTGGAGAAAATGTTGATATTCGACAAATTCTATTCACTTCACAAAGTTGTGCTCTATGATGTTAGCAAACTGATCGAACAAAGTGGCATCCTATGTACACTGCCACTCATAAATATCAATAAAATTGTCGTATCATGCCCTGGTAATTCCGTAACTTACTCACCGTGAAGTATTTGTCTGAGACACGGCATTGCAATCATGTGATACATAAGCTAAGACTGGCGGTTTCACTCTCAGACAGGGTCAATACCATTAAAAGATTACCGTCCTTTCAATACAAAATCTAAATGAGCGGAGAAGTGGGTTCAAAGGTTACGTTCCTTGGTTTCCAACATACAAGTATATAATACTCTAAATGTGATTGGACTGTATTTTTACATTCTGACTTGACATTACACTTTGACCGACTTTTAGATTTCCGCAGAGTACGGATACGTCAGAACAGTTGATTAAAGATAGATCGACATAAGACGAGTGTCAAGGCAGTTATCTAATTCGGTTACCATACAAAAACCAAATAATAGCGACCACTGTGAGACAACTATTCCGCTGCTGGAGTGAACGCTAAATTACCTTATTAGAGTATGTACTTATGGATGATGAAAGCTCTGGGCGTACTCGCCGCAATCAAACAGAGACACAACAGCCAGTTTTCGATCAGTCACGTCTGTCTCAGCACCTGTGTCGTGAAAATGTGAAAGAAGAGAGTCAGATAGATAATCCACTTGTAAGCTAGAAAACTACGCATTCGGCAGGAATGACTGGTAAAATTATACATAGAAACCATCTCACTCTTACATGTAACGCCTGAGGGCTTACCTGATCACATAGTTTGTTATTACTTACACAGGGGTGTTCACATTTTCAATAGGTTTTTAGCATTGCTCCAGAGGATTCTCGCCACAAGCTTTTATGATCTGTGAATTATCTTAAAGTTGGTGCAAGAAATACTGATGTTGCGGTTTCCATAAAACTGTTTAAATCGATGAAACAGAGGAATTCGGGAAAGGCATGCTGTGATCGAGGCATGGAATAGTCAAGGTGACAGATTTGAAACGTGCTACCTATACTACACGGTATACACTCTGCTCCATATGTTTTCTACAAGTGGCCACCTATGCCATGCCCACGTAGATGGGTCAAGAGTCCATAAACCACACATTTGAATCGCATAAGTATACAAAGATAGCGAAGGTGTTAACGTCCACGTAACACTCTGAAAAGACGATTTCGATTGTAAGCTTAAGTGTACGACCAGTCGTGCAGTAAAATTATTGACTTTAGGAGCTCGTTTTCAGTAAGCACCACTTGTAGAGATGGCAGGATTTTCTGATTGGTATTGACAATTTCAAAATGAAGGTGCACCACGCAACATACCTGCATTTTTAGGCGCGGTCACCCTTTAACACGTGTTCACATAACATTTATAAATATAGTCACTGAGAAATTTAGTCGTAACAAGTGCCGCGCTGTCTCGCATCCTGGATTGTGGCACAAGCACGGTTACTTTACCCTCACATACCGTGATACAAGTGAGACGAAAACGTGAGAACAGTCAGCAAAAACAACGGGATGTGATCAAAGCAATTCACAGCACTAGTGTGACATAGCATGGAGATAATAGACCTCCATAGGCATAGTCAGCATCACAAACATAAAAGAGTATTTACAAAAGACGCAAGTGTCGACGACCTGTTGAATGCCAATCACATTGTGATGGTCTGACGATACAGAATGCCTATGGCTTGTGACCGTTCGTTTGTTTCTTTGCCAGGCGTACGGCTATTTTCAACGGTAGTATCGGTTCTTTAGGAATGAGGGAACACACAATAAAACCCAGGGAAACGAGACTGTTGAGAACGTGCCGTGTTAAAATATAAATTTTCATAAACATGTGAACGTTTTCTTTCGGTGTGCCATACCCTGTCTTAGCGACGCTAGAGAGCTCACAGTACGATTACTATAGATTATCCAAATTTTGCTGCGTTTCAGACGTTAAAATGTCTAAGAATACGTAGAGGTGCATGATAGAAAGTAAGAGCGTGGTGAGCTTATGTGTTTCTGGGCGTTAACCTTTAAGCGACATTCAAAATGGCGTCAGAATTTGCTCTGGAATACACTTTAAACACCGTTCTCGATGATCGGGAATTCGATGATAAATGTCTTAATAATATCACACGAGAATGAGTGACATAAACTTACCATGGTGACCGAATGACGAGTGAGTTTAACTTTCCGACCATTAGACTTTTTAGTTTCACAACGGTGTGTGTATACCGGCCCAAACGTAATGATGACTCAATGAAAGGGAAGGTGTTTTCAGCTGGCCTGCATAACACTATACCTATTAACCTGCCATATAGGTTCTGTGCATTGTCATGTAAATGAAGGGCAATAATGGTGGAATGGTACGGTCACTGCACCGAACATGAACCACGTAACTGCCTTGCTCCGACAGCGCCACCAACCACAAAGTGGTCTGGATGTCGGAACAATATCGATGATACGGTACTATTCCATAAAGGTGACAACACCATCTGGGCTTAGAAGCTTCTGGGGATGGCAGAACAAAATTATACAAATGCCAAACATCCATATCTTATTAACACGGGACCCATCCCAAAATTCTTTCCAACGACATTATGTTACTAGGTAGCGCATGATTGCAGGCGAATGCATATTTTCCATCGCTCTTTATAATTTGATTTTTCGTACCAAAACAAAATTTTGAATAATATAGCAATGTTCGACTATCAGTTTCTACTGCGGGTATTATATACAACATGTGATCACAATGTTTATCCTGAAAGCACCTTGATAATAAAATTGCCACGACCGTGTGTACCCGAAGCCTAATAGTGAATTGAGTTGATTTGGCTCATTTTTAATCATTAAATACAAGTACAAAGTAAAGACTGTGGAGTTAAGACCTGGGATAGAGTCGGTGGGGGAGAGGGTGATGCTTATAATAATTTAAATATCACGTGTTTTGAACTCCACTAAAATGGTGCTCCGCCAGAAATATCACGCAAGAAATGAAATGACTCTCCCTAGACCACTGCGAGAAAAATGGAGGCGCTGACGCAACAAAAAAGGTTCGGGAAAGCATAGAGCATCGCAAGGTTCGTATGGCTCGGTCAGGTCGGCATAATGCAGAGAGAGAGAGAGAGAGAGAGAGAGAGAGAGAGAGAGAGAGAGAGAGAGAGAGAGAGAGAGAGATGGGCATGCACGCACAGACGCCAGGCTGGCAGGGAGAGACAATTAATTCCTTACACGATACTGTACGTTTGCACTGACTCGCTTTTGATTCGCAGAGTTTCATCTGTCCATGATGATGGTGAAATCATACATACTTCGATGACCGATGGAAAGTCGAGAGTAATTTTAGCGACTATCTTATTTTATTCCAACTCTGTTGTATCTCATCCCCCATAGCGGTAGCTCAATTTACCCTGAGATCAAACAAAGAGTGGAAAATGACGAAAACTCTTGAAGAAGGGGTCTGAAAGTAAACTTTTTGTGATAGATATTCTTACTGGTGAATTTGTTCAATATTTGTTGGTATTTTTAATTTCCAAAACAATGTATTGTTTGCTACACGAGTGACACAAATCAAGATTTTCTTACAAATTTATTCCCCGATGTAAAAATTCATCTTTTGCTCGATTAAACGTATTCACGTATGCGAGTGTATTAATGAGCACTTTTGAGATTGCGAATCAACAGACAATACGTCACTATCAATGAAGAATATTCATAAAATCTTGCACTCTCTGTGCCAACTTGTTCACTGATTATGAAATGTATGCCTTCCAGTCAATTTTAAAACAAATAGCGCATAAAATTAATCCATATCCAGATACCTTTAATTGTACTTCATGCTCATTCAGATTATAGCTTATGATTTATTTTCAGCGATCTATCAAATCAATGTCTCGACGGCCCGATCTCTGCACAGTGTTGTCATCGCCCGTCGATGAGAGTCATTCACGGCAAAGCAGTACCGCCGTGGGGGACTCTGCGCTCATCACACGAGCCAAAATAGAACAAGGATCGTAGTTTGCCAGCGATACTACATCTAACTGTTGTGAGCACAGACATTTCTCCCCTTGTCTGTGCTTTGAGGGACGGTGTCACCCGGATTTTTGAATAATAAAACAACCGTTTTGTCGCATTTTATGACTCTAATCTCGAAAAAATCTAAAAATGTATGAATGTCATTAAATTTTCACGAAAACAACAAATTGGCCTTGTAGTGGGGCAGGAGCTGCAACTGTTGATAATTTTTTCAACATTTCTATGCAGTGAATCAAACAGTTTCTTGGTGTCTCTCTACAACGTGCTGAAAAACACAATCTTCAGTTTGTCAACAAAGCCTGTTTATCTAAATATTGGTGATAATTGAATTAGAGTTCACACTGAAAGTCATTTGTCAATAATACAAATGCACGGTACAGTCCATTGGCAAGCTGAATACTGGACAGCTCAACATGCTGTACAGGGAGTAGAAAAATAACGCAATTGTATGAACTGAACAAAAATATTGTCAAAATACAAAGTTAATACATGCAGCTACTGCCCTGCTACTGCATACCGGCAATGACATTGATAGCTCTGACTATGCTTAAGAAGAGTTTCGGTCATAGGACACTCAATTGACAGTGAAACATTCATGTACATAAGATCGGCCAGAGAGCAACACATAGAAGACTAGGGGAATAACAGTTACCATGGAGTTTCGAATTCTGGCATTTGGGAACATTCAAATATTAGAGAAAAAGGATGGGGTCACCATGCTTGATCTTGTACAAATGTACGATGAAAAGTCACAGTTTTTCTCAAATCACTTAAAATCAAAATAATAAACCATTCATTTCAAGTTCATGCAGAGAATGAAATTTTCACATCTCATTCTACAATAACACAAAAGTAAAACTTTGAACAGTAAAGACTCTAATTTAAATGAAATATGTGTGACTAAATGAAATCATTTATTTTTTTACCAAATTTGTCATTATTACACCCAAAATTTCTGAGATTAAAACATTAATTTGATGGAATATTTTAACCTTCCAGTATTATCAATTTTGTAAAACATTTATAAGTAGCATCTAAGTAGTATGTCTTGTACTTTTGAAAAAAATTTCGGTAGGTCATCACTGTGCTCAGTTTTTCACAAATTGGTAAAAACGTAGCCAGGAACACACGATTTTCATACTCTCTCATGATTGTCATTTTGTGTGCTTTTCAGATGGTGTCATTGACCTGGCCAGAGTTGGATAAACTCAAGTCGGCTTAGACTGATAAATCCAAAAGTCCACTGATGCATTTAAAAATGAATCAATTTAAGAACTTGCCCTAGGTATATGGCTCTACAACCTGCTGATCAGAGGTAGTGATGAACATCTGCGTGCAGAACTACGTAATATACGTGTATTTTTACTCTGCGTGCATTCCTAATAAATATGCGGCCATAAGGTAATTTGGGGGAGACTTGAAAATTTTTGAGGGTATTGAGGGGGGACTTGAAAATTGTTGAGGGTATTGAGGGGCATCTGAAAAAAATAAGATTTCAATCGCGATTCCTCCAGCCCAGCCCCCTCCCCAGCACTTTTTTAAACTCAGCCTTAGCAAAATAAGTATGTAGTCCAACGGTTTATGTATGTCGAAGAAATGCCTTTAAGCCATCGAGAGGGGGGGGGGCAGAATTCTACTAAAATTCCTGACAACATGAATCAAGTACATTACTATACCACATCATCGATGAAAACCCCTTTTTTCCCTTTATCACGCATGATCATCCCTAAATAATGTCCCCATATTTCTAAAAGTGTGGCATGCAACATAATCATATCGTCCTCGGCTGATCTTTAACTGTTCCAATTTTCGAGCAATGCCTTCCAGGAATTATGCTAAGGTTTCCTCATTTCCCTTGGCTGTTTCATTATATTTTGGTCCTGTACGACCCTTCCCCCCTCCTAGCAATGGTTTCTTCTCATTTTCTAAGTCCAGTAGGCTCTGGCGTCTTTGGGCTGGACTTGGTCTGACGAATGGGTCTAAGGCTACCATCCAGAGACCAGCAAATACGGAGCAAGCACCGTAAAAGTAAAATGAGTAATCGTAGTCTCCAGTCGAGTCGTATATATAACCTGCAGAGACAAAAACAACAGATTTTTGTACATTTATTCGGAAAAGTTAAGATTTGTAAAAAAACCCATCAAAATATGTACCGATACTGATCAAAACTTCCGACGAGTGCATGGCAATATAGACTATAGCGTTCATGAGCCCCTTTCTGTCATGAAATTTTGAAATGTGATCAACACTTATGTATAGCTCTTATTTGACTTAACGTGAAAAATATTTATTATCAATGCATTGCCATGATTGTACTTTTCTCGTTTCGTCGTCAAGACTAACTGCATGTAGCTGATCGGAAAAAGAGAGAAATTTGTCGATAAAAACTTCAAGGCGATTGCCAAGCTTACAAAGACATTAAAATACCTGACTTGAAATGGTTGTGCTTCACTGGCAAATGCATTTGAAAATTCGGTGCGGTATATGTACACAAACTGAAAATTTCTATCGCAGTCTATGTCTTCATAGTGGGTTCTTCAAGTCATGACAGCTATTAAGCATGTCGTATTCAGGAAACATGAAATGATCTCTGGCTACCCATCTTTGTTAGAGAACTTCTGAAATGGTGTTTGTGTACAGAATACAACAGAAAATTTCAAGTACTTTCCCGTAGTTTGAAGTTACCTGCAATAGCTGGGCCGAAAAACGCTCCGATAGCTATAGTCGGGGTTACCAGTCCGATGGCAGCCGTTACCTTCTGTGGTCCTACTATGTCACGGATTACCTGGATCTGTAATGACGAGATAACGCCAATGGCGAAACCAAGCAGCGCAAAGTAAACTGTGTATGAGGCATAAGTTTCTGTGAATGCGCTGACAATGTTGAACACTCCCCCAAGGAAAATCGATAGGGCAAACATGTAGATACTGTTCCCTCGTCTCATCAAATTTGGTGCAAGTCGTCCAAATATACCCGTTAGTCCGAGGACTGACACAAGCAGTGATAACTGTTGGGGCGGAGCGAGATCGAGCTCTTCTGCGCGCGCAAATCCGTGTGGTACTGCTCCGAATAGACCGAAGCCGAGACCCAACATAACTGCCACGGAGTAGACTGTAAATTGCTTGTACCTAAGGAACAAAACAAGGTCAAGTCTTTCGAAAAGTGCGCGTATCTTAGATTTTCCCTCGCCATCAATGGTGTCTTCTTCATAATCACGTGAACTGCCTGCTGTGGATTTTGATGCGTCCTCAGCAGTTGCTGGTGTCTTGAAGAGAAGAGCGCAGATGCACATCTGCAAATTCATTCCCGCGTAAACAAATAATGTTGGTCTCCACCCGTAGGCATTTATCAGGGCTTGGAACAAAGGAGGCAGCAACATACCTCCGATTCCACTACCGACCATGATCAGTGAATTTGCCAGGACATATCTTCTTTTGATGTACATTGCAACGATACCGATACTAGGACTGTAGATGAGGGCGTAACCAAGTCCTGTGCGATTGTATAAAGGAAGGTAAACTTCATTAGGATGTATTCAATCCGCCTTGCAGAAAGTTTTAAGAGAAGGAATATGCTACAAACAAAAAAAACTTCAATGAGTTGTCTCACGTAAAACAGTTAGCTGTACATTTATTGAATATTAAACGAGAGATTGTTATTTTCCCGGTAAATAATCCTGCCTAACATTGGAACATTTGAAGAGTGCTATGTATTGTGGGATATCTGTACCTTGGAAACTTGCAGAAAGGGATGTATACATGGTATATGTACTGTTGTTTTAGAGTTGATATGTTGTCATACAGGATCGACAAGAATGATGTTGTGTGTTTGTTACTATCTATTGAGCCGCTAAGCATACTATAGGATTTAAGTTGTATGGAGACTTCTCCTGTAACACAGACTGATGATGATATGCCAATGCATTTCAATTCTACATAAGGTAGCTTCAGTAATCAGGAGGGGCGAGCAGTAGAAAATCGGGGTGGTCCTTCTATGTAAAATGTGACCTTCCCCTATTCCTCTCTGAAATGTGAACAACCCTCATGTTTCCCAATTTAGTAAAACATTACCTCTTGCTAAGAATTTCAAGTTTGCGATGTATATATAATTATATTTAAACACTTTGTTATGGTAAAGTATACAGCACATTGTTATTTGTAACGCCTGAAACTGACGCTCACAAGAAAATAGGTTTTTAGAATTGGTGTCGTTTGTTTGCTGTTATTTGTACGTCAATGAATACTTTTATGTACTGAACTGGTGTAATTTGTTACTGTTGTTAAATCATTCCTCGATACTAGAAACACACATTGAGAATTTAAATCCTTCATAACATTAGCAAAATCAATGGGGCCCTCCCAAACCTTAAGTTTGCAAACTTTGACATCGACCTTCCCCAAAGGGTAGGTTTTGTAAAAAAAATGGCACTTCCCAAAGTTCCCCGGCCCACCTTCCCTCGAAATAACGGAAGCTCCTGAAAGTGACAGTCATAAAATGATCAATGTAGCTGTTGTCAGTACTGCCAATACCCACTAGATGATTGTGTGTTTGTATATACATATCCTAGTCTTACTCACCTACGAGAACTCCAAATGTGATATTGACTACTTCAATAGTTGGAGCGAATGTACTTATAAATACGCCCGCCGACGAAATTAGAGTTCCCGCTGTGACGGTGGCACGATGACCGAACCGTTTCGTGCATAAGTTCGCTATTGGACCTGTTGATTGAGAGAGGAGATTTGTATTTGAAATATTAAGTCCACACCGAGCACTTCAAATTTGGCCTCGGTGCGGCAAAAATACGTAATAAATGTTGATATGATGAGCGATATTCCCGTTTGATCAATAAAACTCATAGAAAAATGTTTGATCGCAAGACGTGCGTGCAGAATGTAGAGTCTAACTCGATCTCCCGCCTCTTTTATTATCTGGTCTCGTTTTTACATTTGTGTAATTTGTGTCAATACTAGTTGTAGTAATAGCCAACAAGTCTGGGAATAAAAATCAAACGTAAAATCTATAAAATCTTGCATTGCCACACATAATGTGCACAGAACGTTTTTCGCGAATGACGCAAATAATGGACATCATTTATAGCAGTTGGAATCATGAAAGTTGGTAACTCCGCCGAGTAGCAGATCACTCACACTCAGTACTTTATGTAAAACATTCCATTTCTGAAATATTCCATTATTGGCACTGTGAAAAGCACATCACAAAATATATTTTGCAAACAACACGAAGCCTCACTTGAGACAAGCATTGTAAAAAAACTAATGCCTGGGGTGACTTTCCTTTAGAGCACTTGTGCACGATGTGAAATTACATTCGAGTGTCGCTCGAATTTTTCATTAATTTAATCGAGTAGAGAGTTTATAAGGTACCTTGGAATCTACAGTAAAGTACCAATGTGGTAAAGTTGAGCCGCTACGTCAATAAAACGAAAAAAAAACACATTGTGTATTCAACCAGACATAACACACGTAGTAAACTATATCTCAGTCTGGCTCCATTCTTATGGAAAACACTTTCAACGATCAGCTAGCATAAAACGGGGATCATGTACCTTTTACACTATATATGACCTCGCCAAAGGTCACGCCCTGACACTTTCCCTTGATGCACTTCACTACAAGGTTCCCTGACATGAACTAAAATGTTAGAAATCAGTTTTCGATCGTACGATTGTGGACGCAATATTACATCACAAAGTATGATAATGCCGAAGGATAAGAGATAAGGTTGATCATTAAACTTACCGCATCCGAACTGGAACAAGAACATCAAGGACAAGAGCCATGACGTGGTTGCTGAACTTGCATTGAAGTCCTGTTGCAGTGCAACAAATAATGGCGCTATACCTTGCTGTAGACCCAGAACAAATACGTTACAAACATGCGATGCCAAGACAACCATCCATCCGTAGAAACTGCCATCTTGTTGTGAAGCATTCGCGGCGTCTCGTCGGCCAGACTGCTTGTTCCATGTTGTTTTGCGACCTTTCAGGACAGCCTCTCCTTAAACGACGATTACTGCAGACACTGGGCGCGAATGATTACTGATTAATTCGATCTAAAATTACGAGCTGGTCAGTGCAGCCATAGATGGACATTATGTTCATTCTGTAGCGACAATGCCGAAGTATTAAACGACTGATCACATGCAGCTTTCACGAGCATCGCATTGAGCAGAGAATTTTTGAAAGACGAAAGCTATATACACCTCTTCATATCCAATGAAAGTCCGTGCATGATGCGTGACGTCACGTCGGGTCATGGAACCCAATATTGTAAATCATGACAGGGTATAACCACTGAAGCCAGGTCCTTTCAGCAGCACAATAGAGCAAAACAGTCAGACGACGACCTCATGTATGGTCTTTGTTAATGTTGATCCCTCCTGGATAGTTGTACGAGGAATGAATACAAAACACTCTCTGAATTGATCTCGAAGTGGCTTTGCTCCGTGCGGCAAATGGTATAGTGATCTGCACTACATTTGCAGGCCTGACAGAATCCTCCGAATTCGATCATGATTTCCAAAATAAATAGATGTAAACCCCACAGAGCGAGAATAGCCGATAGAAAGTGTTAACGCAATGGTCGGCTAATTAACAATTTTTTTGAATTCCTACATGTACCCTCTCACTGACAGTGTCGGGGTCCACTGACGTTACGGCTGACTGTTAATATTTAGGTCATCTATCCGTTAAAGACCAAAGGTACAGAAACAAACAAACTTCTGGATGTCAGGCACTATCTGTCGTCGTTTCGTCGTTTTAACCTAATTAAACACTTTGAGCCTGAAGTTATAATTGTGATGATGATGATGACGCTGATGATGATGATAATGTAAGTTATACTATTAAAGTGAGCTTATTAATCTAAAAAGTGAGAATGAAATCGAGTTCAAATGAAGGAAAAACTTAAACTTTACAAAAGATATTAAAATGTCCAGACCCACAGACCTTGCACACTTTAAAGAAACAGTACCCCCTCCTCCCCAAAAAACAGAAGCCGACCAAAACTTGTTTGGAGGCAACAATAATCAGATATAGGCTGCAGAATGTTTGTACAAAATGTGATGTGAACTTTTTAAACAAGTTTTTTATTGAAGTCATCAGTTTACAATCTCAATAGTGGGAGAGTACATACACGTCTATTACAAAAACTGCAAGAAGTCAAGAAGTCTCAGAGACTATATGCATATGAAAATTAAACAATAAGATTTTCCAACTACATGTAATGCATTCACTGTATTTTGGTTCTAGAAATAAAGAGTGTTCAGAATAACACCCCTTATGGTTGTTGTGTAAAGTCAATTTGTTCTTTTTGACTGCTATACAATATTCTACTTTCTGTATCTTTTATAGTAATGTTATGAAAATCAAATGTTTTGGATTCTGATTTTCAAGCTTTGCCAGATAAATATGACGTTTGGCAATCAAAATTAGAAAATTAACCAATGTGGAGAGGTTCTTATCTCCAGGAAAAACATTAAGACCAACATTACTACCTAATAATATGAGAAAACCATGCAAACACTCCTTTGTGAATTCACAATCATAGAAAATATATAATAATGTTTCAACTTCCTTTTTACAAAAAGTACAATTATTTGATGGAACCCTTTGTGGTGTCAATTTAAATAGAACACTATTGGTAGGTGGAATGTTATATAGAATTTTAAACTGGAATTCACGGAGTTTCGTATGATTGTAGTCTACAGTAAACTATTATATATATATATATATATATATATATATATATATATATATATATATATATATATATATAATGTGTGTGTATGTGTGTGTGTGTTTGTGTGTGTATAACACTTGCAAGCGATATATATTGGACGGTATAGTCAATGTATAAGCTGTATGACATATGAAATTTTTGTGATGTTTCTATGCAGTTGGTCACTTAACCGGATGCTGTACAGTTCCATTTGTAAAAATTCCGCTTTGTGATTGACATTATGTGACTGAACGATCATTCAACGTCCTTCATCTGTAAAATCTAACCATAGACTCTCCGGTTCCAGATTTTCCTCTTCTGAACTCGTGGAATACACAGGAAAATGAGTGTTGCCAAAATGTACAGACCCCCACCGATGTAGAAAGCGACCCTGAAGGACTGTGTGTGGTCGTATGTCACACCTGCAAAGTTACGAAGAAAATATTCTGTAAGAGAAATCGCCATGAACAATAAAAGTAGTTATCAATCGTCCTTTAAAGTGGCATTATCCATTCCTTATTTACTTACAATTCTAGCAAGTATGTAAATTTAATGGATTTGATCACTCTCTGAACAAAGTGTAAACTTAGAGAACACGTTTGACCATAGACTCCGTTTGATCAATTTGCATATTTTTAAAAACAAAATTGATGTTCTAAACCTTCTCCTACCGATTTGAAATAGTATTATAAAAGTAATTACTTTAGTCTTCACTTGTTTTCAAACCAGACTACCATAAACGGTGTTACAATTTGTTACAAAATATTTTATCTTAGCGGTAGATGTTGCTTTCTGCATTTGAACTCTGTCAGATATAAGTTTTCTAACTGTGATAAAGACAGGGACTTTACACTTGCACAATTACGCACACTTGGTTAACATATGTACGAAGATTATAATTTGTATTCCAAAGTTATTGTAACTTTTAACATATCAGATGGTTTTCATCGGGGAAAATAAATTTACTTATTTATCCACTTCTTTACTTATTCATTCATCTTAAGCTGGCTTTCCCAGGTAAACGTAAAATTGTTATCACAAATGTAAGATTATTCTCATTTCATTCCTAATAAGGAAGTTAAAATACCTTATGGATTGTTTGTATTGTCATCAGGCCTGATAAACTCTCTTTCACTCGTAACACACTTATGAGAACATTTAGGGATTTCGAAGTACCTCTCCTCTGAAACGGCTCCAAAACCCAACGGCAGGTATATGTAATATTACTAGTAGCGTCAAATATTGCTTCTAAACTATTGAAAGAATTACGTTATATCGTGTGTCTGTGCCATAGATGTCGATCGTGACAGGCTATTCCTACCTGCAATGCTTGGACCAACCATTACCGCAAGGCCACTTGCCACATCAGTCAGTGTCCAAGCCTCTGGCAATATCTCCATGCCGAAAAGATCCATACACGCTTTGAACAAGAGGGAATTTATCACGCCAGTACAGAATCCAAAACCTACAAAACAGACAAAGTTTCTTTATTTTCTTTATGTTCCTGATATTGTTTTCGGTTATGCTTAATTAATTGCACTATTATTATTTTCATGTGAATGAGATACAAAAATACTCTACCTTTCCATATAAATCGAAATACATCACAAATTACTTCAAGTAAAATCACAAATTATTTTCAGTACGAAGTAATTATATCTCTTCCTTAAGTTTAGCTATCATCAGACTACTTTTGCCCTCAGGATGTTTGCCTTAGGGTTGGGACGTACCATTGTAATATAGATATAGATAATGCTGAAAGTCGATAAATAATATTTGCTTTGATGACGACACTTTGAAATGATCTCAGATCGTCTGTTTAAAAGAGTATATTTGTATGAATTTCTCGTGGAGGCTCAGATTGCATTTTTTGTGACATGGGAGTATGGATTGCATAAAAAAATGCAATCGAGCCTCCAAGAGAAATTCATACTCCTCAGATATCCAGAAATGTGCTCCCTCAACAATAGAAACGAATTAGTATCGACCTGCAGACACAGGAGAAAATTTCTCTTGTGCAGTCACTAATTATTCAACCTTTGCAACAAACAGGTGCCAACAAAAACAAAACAAAAGAAATCGTTCCCCGCCCAACGTTTCAGTCGTTCACAGCCACCCGATGAGAGTGGGCGGCTCTGCAGCCTATACGAAACAAATTTGTAGTGGAAATGTAATATTTTAGATTATCCTGATCAACTCAGTTGTGTATATATATATATATATATATATATATATATATATATATATATATATATATATATATATATATATATATATATATATATATATATATATAATATATTATAGCCCAAACATGGGACTATGTGCCCGAGGGTAGGTGACCATTTGCCCGACGTAAGGAGGGCAAATGGTCTCCTGCCCCGAGGGTACATAGTCCCTTGTTTGGGCTATAATGTTTTTATTACATGCCTCTCTTACTCAGTTTGCACCAAAAATATTTACGTTTATTGGCAATTTATAGTCAAATGCTTTATTTTCATTTTAGACGAAAAACTGTTAGAAATAGAACGATTTTCACATCCAAAAGTTTTCAAGTTGAAAATAGTTCCGGTTCACTTTCAGTCCAGTGATGACTATGCGGCCCGCGACGTCATCGGCGAGTTACCATTGAATCCTATGGAGCGCGCGACGTTCGATATACGAGGCATGTAATAAATATATATATTCAGACAACACACACAGGCGCATGGACGCATGCATATACGAATACGAATGGCCTTTTTTCAAATACTGAAATTATCCCGATTTGTAGCGCTCACCTGACACAAAAATCACCATCCCGGAGAAAGAGGTTATCAGAAGTAAACTGAAGATGCTAAGTGCCATCACTACGTACGATAGACAATAAAGGTAGATCACATGGAATGGAAGACGGTCACCAACCAAAGACGTTGTTATACGACCCAGTAGATCTGCAATGCCCATAATAGTGAGGGCAAAAGCTCCCCGCAATTCTGGAATTCCAATCGTTGTCATGAATTTTATCTGAATTCAAAGAAAATTGTATCATCGATTAAAAGCTTTTCGCGATTAAATTTATCATCATCGTTTCAGACATCAACGTTAAGGCGTGAAATTTAGAGTTATGTAAACTAACCGCCTATCCAAAACACAATAAAGATCATTGTTTCTCATTACTAGTATTTGGTGCGGGTTTGGTTTGAATGATGACTGCGTGCCAGCGTATAACGTGATCCATAAGTTTGTTTTGCGTTTACTACAGATATAGGTGCGATCCATCTATTGACAACTCTGTATGTACAGCACTTTGGGTCCGCCGGTATAGGGTGAAGGAAATTGGCCCCTTACATCAAACAGGGTGTATTCTGTACGCCATATTATATGTTTGTTTGTATTCGCATATAGCTACGGTGGGAGTATAACACGAACAAATGACACCATCCAACTTCCTGAATTCGCTGTCTTACATGTGATCATGGCAGGTGGAAACCCACATACACTGGCAGTGTCATAGCATCATTTTATTCTCACACCCTGCATTATCGAGCGAATAGCATATTTTCGTGTCACAAATGCTTATTTGTCATGCTCTGTCCCTACAATAGTGGCGTGTATTGGAGGAATGGGATGCCGCGTAGAATCAAATTTGAGCACAAACAGGAGACGTACTTCAAACTTTCAAAGTGAACGGGTTTCGTGGATCTCCCTTCGGTGACAAATGTATGAAAATAGACCGAAGTACTGTATTACGAGTGGTTTCTTTGTCTTCTACATCTCAATATAATGTTGTTACTAAATGCTGTTTACAGGTACGGCTACGACAATAACACTTTAATAGGTATAAACACGTTTCGAACAGCTTTAAGTATGAATGAGTCAGAATCATATTTTTACGTGGAATAATGTTAGCCAAAGAAAGTCACTCGTGCAATGTTATTTCCATAATAACGTAAACCAGTATTTACTTACAATCATAGAATCATAGATAGAGACAGAATTCCCTAACTCTTGTGAGATATTGCATCGCCATCATTATTTAATACACATGTAAAGAAAGCCAAAGTTGTTCTTTTAAGAAAAGGAGTGAATTATGTTTTACAAATGAACGAAAAAGAAAACTTACTATTGACGTTCGCTTGGATTGACCTTTTAAAACCACTTAAGTCAGATAATAAATATTGAAAAGCGGACACCCAACAATCCTCTTCTTTTCACTTGCCGTCATATACTTTTTTCCGGCGAGGGTTTGTTTCGTTATTTTGTGTTTAAATATATGCTCTCTTCTTCCACACTAACTAATTTAAATTGCAATAACGTGGACGATATTTTTAACTTACCATGTTAACAAAGGGAAATAGCAAAGACAGGTACGCCAAGACATTTCCGACAATCCAGAGCCACATTCCCGGTGCTTGAAAGGCTTTCTGAAAAGATATGACATATCGACCAAAAGTCTGCGGTTGCTGCACTTTGTTAGATCCAGTTGAACATTCCAGTCGAAGGTTAGAAGATCCGACCTTTTTCCATGGTCTTTCACTTGGAACAGGTGTGTACGTCAAAACGCAGGGTATACCGACCACACACAAGACACCACTAAATATTCTGAAAGTGTTTCGCCACCCGATATGCGCGCATAAAACCTCGATCAGTGGATTGGAACCTGGAGCACATAAAGCATATGAAAGAAATTACATGTAAAGCAACGTTAATTTGGTGTTGCTTTCCATCAATTTGAGACTAATCTTTACGTTGATATTTGTAGATTCGGTCAGTTTCCGGTCATATGCAATTCCTCAATGGGCAAACAGTACCGAAGTACTATGCGCGGTAATGTGATGTCTGCAGCCATTATTGTAATAATCCGTACATTATGATACACATTACCACATTAGCCGCGTTGCAGTTTTAGGAGTTTCGTATATTATCGGTAAAAAATGAGATTACATTGTCAGGATCGCTCTTTGCAATACTCATTGTGCAATACCAGGAACACGATTGGAACTAATTTGGGATAATTGGATTTTCATATTTTTCGAATTGCTCAAAAGCGTTAGGTGCGCTATTGCTTATTGTTCCAATATTACAAGTTACTCATAAAAACGAGTGTGTAATATAAAAAGAGCATGAGATAACATTTGTACATTAAATCGACATTACTTCACCATACAATTATCCCAAATTAGTTCCAATCGTGTTCCTGAGGATAGATTCTTCATAAATAAACTTACCAACACTCCAGCCAAGTGAAGCGAAACACGTCGCTCGAGCGCTGTTTTTCGGGGAAAGTATAGCCCGATCAAGTTCAGTGACGAATTGTCAATAAAATTTGTTCCGACTCCGTAAAGTAAGCTGTAGGTCAGGAATAGAAGACTGGGTATCGTCACAAAAGATGACGCTAACATTCCCGTGGAACATAGGACGACCCCTGCAACTGCAACTTTTCTGTGTCCGTACTGTTTGAACAAGCCAGTCGATATTGGTGTGGCAAGGAAAATAATACCGAACGCCATGGATCCGATCCATCCTAACACGGAAAAAAAACAAACCCCAAATTATCACGAAAAATATTTTACGGAGATGATTTTCCTTTCAACTGATATAATGAGGCATATATGCTCTTATCAGACGTCATTATCCGACAATATGGCAAAGTATTGTATGCAGAATTTAATTATTGATAGAAGTTATCAGAACAATTTGCCTTTTGATTTTAGTTTGTTGCATTCAAAATAAACAAAATTATCTATTTTGAATCTACCTAGAATCTTTTTTGTCCGTCAATTCACTGCCTTTTATTGCCAGTTTTCTTGTTCATTGTTAATTGTTACTCATGCATTAGTCACCCTAGCGCGTTTCTTTTGTTCATACGAATTGAGATAAGGGTTCGTATTAAGTATATCTGGAACTTCATCAGGAGCAGATGACATTATTAGGAAGGGCACTGGTTTTGTGAATTTACCAATTATTGTTGACGTTGGGCGCATCAACTTGATTTAAAGTACATTATTTCTGATAGACAGATAGACAGACAGACAGACAGACAGACAGACAGACAGACAGACAGATAGATAGATAGATAGATAGATAGATAGATAGATAGATAGATAGATAACTAACCTGTTTCCAAATCGGTGATTTCATACTCTTCCTGCAGCTTTACGAATATTACACCGAAAGAACTCGGTATACCTGTCACAGGTATAATGACGATGAATGTACACACCGTAACTACCCAGCCCCATTTGTTTTTTACCTCTACCATTTTCAGTTGTATGGACTGCCCCGATATTGTTCCTTTTCGATCAATCTACATCACTGTGCAGCATATCCACCGTATGAGAAACTGGTATTTGAAGAAGGAACTGTTGCCTGTATGATCAACCGGATGACAGTACACACTATAACACCACACTCCCTGACTCTGTTGTTGAGCAATAAAGTGTAATTAAAAGTACACGTCCTTCGAAAGATGAGAAATGACGGCTGTTCTAATTTCCATCATGGACGACACAGACGGCAGGCGAGTGCAACGAATGACCGAAAAGCAACTGGATGATCTTTGTAGATCGATTTCTGAACAACGGTGCCAACGATGGAGTTGACGGATCTTATATGAGCTCAATTTCAAGGACTGTGGTACTTGTTAAATCCACTGAACACGACGTCTGAGATGGATGGCCTTGTTGACACCAATTGCAAAAAAAACATAGAGAATGTGAAGGCTTTACTCTTTTCAGTTCGTGTACAAAAGGTGGTTCCGGCTTTTGGTTTCATAAGAAATGGTTAACTTACAACTGGGTCACCGTCCTCATAAAGTTCATTGCATTGAAAAAGTCCCCGGATGGACATATCTAAATCATTACATTACTTTTGCAACAAATCCTATGCCATATGGTTCGTGCCGGTAAAAACTTTCTGAAGAATTACCGACCTGTTTCCAATCTGCCATTTCATTCCAAAGAAGATCATCGCTGTTCTAATCACCGATTACTGTAAAAAACCCACTCTAGCCACCATCTTAATCAGCATACACAAAATTCCACAGTACAGAAACTGCGCTTTTGAATGTACACAATGACAGTTGTTCATCCCCGGACTCTGGCAATTATGCTCTAATCATTCTCCTTGATCTCTCTGCTACGCTCGATAAGATCGATCACAACTTACTGCTTCACAGACTCTCTCATCTTGGTATCTCCGGTGTTGCCTGTGGTTCCACTCATACTTCATGCAAAAGGGACCAGTCCGTCAAAATGAAGGATATCATCAGTGAACCATCAGAACTCAGTTTAGGAGTGCCACAGGGCTCCTATATCCTCTTTTGTTCACCATCTATATTGCTTCATTAGGAAATTTAATTCACAAGCATGCTCTTAACTTCCACCATTATGCAGACGACAACTAGCTTTATCTTTCATTTTATCATCGTGACTCTCCTGTAGGCTTGTCCTCAGTCGAAACCTGTACTCGTGACATCAAGGAATGGACGACTCACAATAAACTCCAGCTCAATGACCATAATACAGAAGTCTCCCTGATTAACTCTAAGTTCAACTGTGCACCTGTTCCAGTCAACAGTGTCATTATTGGTTCTTCTTCGATCGTATACTCGTCTGAGATCATCATCTTGTAATATCGGCATCATCTTCTTGTAATATCGGCATGATCTTTGACAATAATCACATGTCAAGTCAGCACATTAAGTACAACTGCAAACGAATCTACAGCCATCTGTGGATCCATCATGGATGTATACGACGCTACCTCACTCAATGAAACATGCCAACCTTAATACATGCATCTTTCACAGCCAAACTTGACTGTTGTAATTCACTTCTATATGGGCCCCAGATAACACAATAGACTTGTTACAACGAGCTCAAATTGCTGCAGCGAGAATAATCACACGCACCAGGAAATTTACGCCGATCACCCCAGTTCAAACCTATCTTCATTGGTTACCAGTTCGTCTTAGGATTGACCACGCTATTCACTACCAGATTCCAGTCTACATCCATGAGCTACTCCAGTCTTATATTCCCATTCGTACACTCCGTTCATCAACCAAGAAACTTTAACATCTACAACCTACAAAACCATCACCGATGGTGGCCGAGTATTTTCATACGGTGCACCAAACTATGGCACGCAATACCACTCGACATCAGAGAATTCAAAAACTTGGAAACGTTTAAAAGAAAACTGAAAATGTACATGTTTTCCAGAGCATACTGTGTGGTTTAGTCATTGAGCGTCATAGAGCAAAGCACTGTTTTTGGATTTTGGCGTTATATAAACTTTGCTGATTGATTGAAAATCAAGATCGAGCAAAGCCTCTTAACCCTTTCAACCACTCTCGATTGCATGATCTTGCATGGCCATATTTAACGAACAAAAATTATTTGCTCTTCACGGAATCGAAGCGCTTTAACTATGTAATGATCGCCACAGCACGCAGATGTAGGCTGCCATTTCGCAATCCCTGTCGAAGTAGCAGATGGTGGTTGATCACACTGCTCACATAAGGCAAGCGACACGGCAACGCGTGTATATGGAAACCAAAATAAGTAATTCATGATGACACTTGGTCACGCTTAAAATATTCAAAACTGTGTACATCCGCTTACGCAAAAAAGTACACTCATATAAATGCTAACGCAAAAATCGCAAAAATAATATATATATATATATATATATATATATATATATATATATATATATATATATATATATATATATATATATATATATATATATATTGGGGTGTGCATATGCGTTTTATGTGTGAGTTGGTGGATGAGCAAGTGTACCACATGAACTCAAAATGGCCATTACATGTACGCCACATGAGTTCGATGCGATGAATAGATCTACAGATGAAGGTCATTCTAATCTTCACGTTTTAAAACTTGAACGCGATGTATATCAGACAGCATAGTCAATGTATTAGCTGTATGACATTTTAGAGTTGTGTCCATGCAGTTGGTCTCTTAATCGGATACTGTACCGCTCCAATTGTTAAAATTCCACGTTGATTGACATTATATGACATTATTTGTGATTGATATTATTCGACGTCCGTTATCTGTAAAATCTAGCCATGGACTCTCCGGTTCCAGCTTTTCCTCTTCTGAACCCGTGGAATACACAGGAAAATGAGTGTTGCCAAAATGTACAGACCCCACCGATGTAGAATGCGACGCTGAAGGACTGTGTGTGGTCGTATGTCACACCTGCAGAGTTATGAAGAAAATATTCTGTAAGAGAACTCGCGATGAACAATAAAAGTATTTATCAATCGTCCTTTAAAGTGGCATTATCCATTCCGTATTTACTTACAATTCTAGCAAGTATGAAAATTTAATGGATTTGATCACTTTCTCATCAGACTGAAAACTTAGGGAACACGTTTGACCATAGACTCCGTTTGATCAATTTTCACATTAAAAAAAAATGATGTTCTCAACCTTCTCCTACCGATTTGAAATACATAATGTAGTATTTCAAAAGCAATTACTTTAGTCTTCACTTGTTTTCAAACCAGACTACCATAAACGGTGTTACAATTAGTTACAAAATATTTTATCTTAGCGGTTGATGATGCTTTCTGCATCTGAACTCGGTCAGATAAAAGTTTTCTGACCGTGATAAACACAAGAACTTTACATTTGCACAATCACGCACACTTGGTTAACATATGTACGAAGGTTATAATTTATATTTCACATCGTCGTAAACCACGCGCCTCTTTACAGCAACAGCTCAGCGCTACCCGTCAATGGATTTTTGCGTAGGTCAGCGGAGCGGAAATTATTGCTCTGGCTCGCGAGAATGATATTTCAAAAGTTATTGTAACTTTTAACATTATCAGATGGTTTTCATCGGGGAAAATAAATTTACTTATTTATCCACTTATTTATTTACTTATTCATTTATCTTAAGCTGGCTTTCCCAGGTAAAAGTAAAATTATTATCACAAATGTAAGATTATTCTCATTTCATTCCTAATAACGAAATTAAAATACCTTATGGATTGTTTGTATTGTCATCAGGCCTGATAAACTCTCTTTCACTCGTAACACACTTATGACAACATATAGAGATTTCGCAGTACCTCTCAAACGGCTCCAAAACCCAACGGCGGGAGTATATGTAATATTACAAGTAGCGTCAAATATTGCTTCTAAACTAGTGAAAGGATTTCGTTATATCATGTGTCTGTGCCATAAATGTCGATTGTGACAGGCTATTCCTACCTGCAATACTTGGACCAACCATTACCGCAAGGCCACCTGCCACTACAGTCAGTGTCCAAGCCTCTGGCAATATCTCCATGCCAAAAAGATCCATACACGCTTTGAACAAGATTGAATTTATCACGCCCGTACAGAACCCAAAACCTACAAAACAGACAAAGTTTCTTTATTTTCTTATCAATAAAATATGTTCCTGATATTGTTTTCGATTAGGCTTACGATCATGCTAGTTGTACGGCAATGTTCTTTTGGAAAGGTGCTAAATTATTTTGAACAATTTCTTTTCATTGCACCATTATTATTAGCAGGCAATGATTACATCGCTTACTTCATTGTCAAAAACTGAAGTCGTTCTCAATTGTTTTAGCGCTTACCTGACACAAAAATCACCATCCCGGAGAAAGAGGTTATCAGAAGTAAACTGAAGATGCTAAGTGCCATCACTACGTACGATAGACAATAAAGGTAGATCACATGGAATGGAAGACGGTCACCGACCAAAGACGTAGTAATACGACCCAGTAGATCTGCAATGCCCATAACGGTGAGGGCAAAGGCTCCCCGCAATTCTGGAATTCCAATCGTTGTCATGAATTTTATCTGCATTCAAAGAAAATTGTATCATGAATTAAAACCTTTTTCGCGATTAAGTTTATCATAATCGTTTCAGACATCAACGTTAAAAGGGGGAATTTAGAGTCAGGTAAACTAATCGGATATCCAAAACACAATAACGATCATTGTTTCTCATAATTTGATGGAAGTTTGATTTGAATGATGACTGCGTGCCAGCTTAACATGATCCATACGTGCGTTGACTACAGATATCGGTGCGATCCACCTATTGACAACTCCGTATGTACAGCAATTTCGGTCCTCCGGCATATGATCAAGGAAAATTGGCCCGTACATCAAACAGGGTGTATGTTGTGCGCCATATTGGATTTTTGTTTCGCACATAGCTACGGTGGCAGTATAACACGAACGAATGACATCATGCATCCAACTTCCTGAATTCGTTGTCTTACATGTGACTATGGAAGGTGGAAAGCTCTCCACGCTGGAAGTGTAATAACACAAGTGCCTTGGTGCTCTTAGGATCCCACACGGGATCAATTTGTTCTCACACCCTGCGTTTTCGAGCGAATAGAATATTTTCGTGTCATAAATACTTTTTTGTCATATTCTGTCCCCACAATAAGGCGTGTATTGGAGGATGTCGCGTAGTGTAAAATCAAACTTAAGCACAAACATGGCACGAACTTCAAAATCAACGGGTTTCGTGGATCCCCCGTCGGTGACAAATGTATGAAGATAGACCGCAGTACTACATAACGAGTGCTTTCTTTGTCTTTTACATCTAAATATAATGTTGTTACTGAATGCATGCTGTTAAAGGTACGGCTATGATAATTACTCTTTAATAGGTATAAACACGTTTCGAACAGCTTTACTATAAATGAGTCAGAATCATATTTTTTAAGTGGAATAATATTAGCTAAAGAAGGTCTATAGATAGAGACAGAATTCCTAACTCTTGTGAGATATTCCATCTCCATCAATATTAACACATCTAAAGAAGGTCAAAGTTTTTCTTAAAAATGGAGTGAATAGTAATTTATAAGTGAACGACAATTAAAACGTACTATTTATTTTCACTTTGATCGCCCTTGTTTACCAACTTTTCGACACACACCAGATAATAAGTATTAAAAAGCTGATGGCTACGACGGTGGAATACGCGTCAGTTAAAAGTCATCCTCTTCTTCTTTTCGCGTGCCGTCATATATTTTTTCCGGCGCGGGTTAATTTCATTATTTTATGTTTCAATATCATGCTCTCCTCTTCCACACTAACTCATTTAAATTGCAAAACGTGTGAAAAATGTGGACGATATTTTTAACTTACCATATTAACAAAGGGAAATAGCAAGGACAGACACGCCAAGACAGTTCCGACAATCAAGAGCCACATTCCCGGTGCTTGAAAGGCCTTCTGAAAAGATATGACATATCGACCAAAAGTCTGCGGTTCTTGCACTTTGTTAGACCTAGTTGAACATTCCGGATGAAGGTTAGAAGATCCGACCTCTTTGCATGGTCTTTCACGTGGAACAGGGGAGTACGTCAAAACGCAGGGTATACCGACCACACACAAGACACCACTAAATATTCTGAAAGTGTGTCGCCACCCGATATGTGAGCACAAAACCTCGACCAGGGGATTGAAAGCCAGGGAACCTGAAGCAAATCAAGCATACAAAAGAAATTACAAGTAAAGCCACGTTATTTGGCGATACTTTCCAATAATCTGTGACTAATCTTTACGTTGATTTTTGCCGGTTAGGTCTGTTTCCTCTGCATATGCAATACCACAATGTGCAAACAATACCGACGCTGCGTAGCAATGTGATGTCTGCGGCCATTTTTGTAATAATCTCTGAATTATGATACGCATTATCACGTTATTGCCGCGTTGCAGTTTTAGGAGGAGTTTCGTAATTTATTGATAAAAATAAAATTGCATTGTCAGAATCGCTCTTTGCCGTACTCATTGTGCAATACCAGGATAAATTCTTCATTAAAAAAACTTACCTACACTCCAGCCAAGTGTAGCGAAACATGTCGCTCGAGCGCTGTTTTTCCGGGGAAAATATAGCCCGATCAAGTTCAGTGACGAATTGTCAATAAAATTTGTTCCGACTCCGTAAAGTAAGCTGTAGGTCAGGAATAGAAGACTGGGTAGCGTCACAAAAGATGACGCTAACATTCCCGTGGAACATAGGACGACCCCTGCAACTGCAACTTTTCTGTGTCCGTACCGTTTGAACAAGCCAGTCGATATTGGTGAAGCAATGAAAATAATGCCGAACGCCACGGAACCGATCCATCCTAACACGCAAATAAAACAAAACCCCAATTATCACAAAAAATATTTTACGGAGATGTCTTTCCTTTCAACTGATATAATGCCTCTGCGAGGCATGTATGCTCTTATCAGACGATCTTATCCGACAATATGGCTGAGTTTTGTGTGCAGATTTCAATTGTGGATAGAAGTTATTAGAACAATTTGCCTTTTGATTTTGGATTGTTGCGTTCAAGATAATATTAAAATGCAATTGATAACAAACATACAAATACCACTATCCTGGAATATCACAGAAAAGTCAGAAATGTATTTCCGGTGCGGTTCCATCCGATGTTAATCACTATCAAGGAGACATATTCGTGTATGTCAGAACTAATTCGCATCAAAAACAAATTTATCTATTTGGAATCTACCTAAATCTTCTTATTGCCGTCAATTTACTGCTTTTTATACCAGTTTTCTTGTTCGTAACGATTATTCATGCATTAGTCACCCTAGCGCGTTTTTTGTTCATTCGAATTGAGATTAGGGCTCGTGTTATGTATATCTGGAACTACCCCAGGAGCAGACGACATTATTAGGAAGGGCACTGGTTTTGTGAATTTACCAGTTATTGGTGACGTTGGCCGCATAAAGAATTTACAGTACATTATATATATATATATATATATATATATATATATATATATATATATATATATATATATATATATATATATATATATAAATGTATATATATATATATATCTTACCTGTTTCCAAATCGGTGATTTCATATTCTTCCTGCAGTTTTACGAATATTACACCGAAAGAGCTCGGGATACCTGTTACAGGTATAATGACGATGAATGTACACACTGTAACAACCCAGCCCCATTTGTTCTTCACCTCTACCATTTTCAGTTGTAAGGACTGCTCCGCGATTGTCCCTTTTCGATCAATCTGCATGCCACAGATCCACTGAGAGAGAAACTGGTATTTGAAGAAAGAACTGTTGCCTGTATGATCAATCGGATGACGGTACACACTGGTACACCACACTCCCTGAGTCTGTTGTTGAGCAATAAAGTGTAAAGTACACGTCCTTCGAAAGATGGCAAATGACGACTGTTTTAATTTCCATCATGGCCGACACAGACGGCAGGCGAACGCAACGAATGACAGAAAAGCAACTGGATGATTTTGTAGACCGATTTCTGAACAACGGTGCCAACGATGAAGTTGAAGATCTTACACGAGCTCAATTTCAGGGACTGTGGTACTTGTTAAATCCACTGAATAAGACGTCTGAGATGACTGGCCTTGTTGACACCAATCGCAACAAAACGTGAAGAATGTGAAGGCTATACTCTTTTCAGTTCGTGTACAAAAGATGGTTCCGCCTTTTCGTTTCATCAGAAATGGTAAACTTACAACCGGGTCACCGTCCTCATAAAGTTCATTGCATTGACAAAGTCCCCGGATGGACATATCTTAATCATTACATTACTTTTGCAACAAATCCCATGCAATATGGTTAATGCCCGTAAAAACATTCACAAGAATTACCGACCTGTTTCCAATCTGCCATTTCTTTCAAAGTACTTCAGAATATCGTCGCTGTCTAATCACCGATCACTGTAAAGAAAAACCTCTCCAGCCATCATTTTAATCAGCATACACAAAATTTCACAGTATAGGAGCTGCGCTTTTGAATGTGCACTGTGACATTTGTTCATCCGTGGACTTTGGCAATTATGTTCTAATCATTCTCCTTGATCTCTCTGCTGCGTTCGGTGAGATCGATCACAACTTATTGCTTCACAGACTGTCTCATCTTGGTATCTCCGGTGTTGCCCTCAAGTGGTTCCACTCGTACTTTATGCAAAAGGACCAGTCCGTCAAAATCAAGGATATCATCAGTGAAACATCAGAACCCAGTTTAGGAGTACAACAGGGCTCCTATGTCCTCTTTTGTTCACCATCTATATTGCTTCATTAGGAAAGCATGCTTCCACCAGTATGCAGACGACAACTAGCTTTATCTTTCATTTTATCATCGTGACTCTCCTGTAGCCTTGTCCTCAGTAGAAACCTGTATTCGTGACATCAAGGAATGGATGACTCACAATAAACTCCAGCTCAACGACCATAAAACAGAAGTCTCCCTGATTAACTCCAAGTTCAACTGTGCACCTGTTCCAGTCAACAGTGTCATTATTGGTTCTACTTCGATCGTATACTCGTCTCATCTTCTTGTAATATCGGCATGGTCTTTGACAATAATCACATGTCAAGTCAGCACATTAAGTGCAACTGCAAACAAATCTACAGCCATCTATGGATCCATCATGGATATATACGACGCTACCACACTTAATGAAGCATGCCAACCTTTATACATGCAACTTTCACAGCCAAACTTGACTGTTGTAATTCACTTCTATATAGACCCTAGATAACACAACAGACTTGTTACAACGAGCTCAAAATGCTGCAGCGAGAATAATCACACCTTACAGGAAATTTACGCCGATCACCCCAGTTCTCACCTATCTTCATTGGTGACCAGTTCGTCTTAGGATTGACCACGCTATTCACTACCAGATTCCAGTGTACATCCATGAGCTACTCCAGTCCTATATTCCAATTCGTACACTCCGTTCATCAACCAAGAAACTTTAACATCTACAACCTACAAACCATCACCGATGGTGGCCGAGCATTTTCATACCCTGCACCAAACTGTGAAACGCAATACCACTCGACATCAGAGAATTCCAAAACTTGGAAACTTTCAAACGAAAACTATATGTTCTCAAGAGCATACTGTATGGTTTAGTCATTAGTCATTGAGCGTCATAGAGCAAAGCACTGCTTTTGGATTTTGGCATTATATAAACTTTGCTGATTGATTGAAAAATCAAGATCGAGCAAAGCCTCTTAACACTTTCAGCCACTCTAGATTGCATGATCTTGCATGGCCATGTTTAACAAACGAAAATTATTTGCTCTTCATGGAAACGAAGCGCTTTAACTATGTAATGATCGGCACAGCACTCAGATGTAGGCTGCCATTTCGCAATCCCTGTCGAAGTAGCAGATGGTGGTTGATCACACTGCTCACATAAGACAAGCGACGTGGCAACGCGTGTATATGGAACCCAAAATAAGTAATTCATGGTGACAATTGGTCACGCTTAAAATATTCAAAACTGTCAACATCCGCTAACACAAAAAAGTACACTCATATAAATGCTATCGGAAAATTGTAAAAAATAATGTATGTATGTATGTATGTATGTATGTATGTATGTATGTATGTATGTATGTATGTATGTATGTATGTATGTATGTATGCGTATGCGCTTTACGTGTGAGTTGGTGGATGAGTAAGTGTAACACATGCACTCACAATGGCCATTACATGTACACCACACGAGTTCGACGATGAATAGATCTACAGAGGGAGGTCATTTTAATCTTCACGTTTTTAAACTTGAACGCTATGTATATCAGATAGTATAGTCAATGTATTAGCTGTATGGCATTTTGGTCCTTGCAGTTGGTCACTTAATCGGATGCTGTACCGTTCCATTTGTAAAAATTCCACATTGCGATTGACATTATATGACTAACCGATCGTTCGATGTCCTTTATCTGTAAAAATCTAACCATGGACTCTCCGGTTCCAGATTTTCCTCTTCTGAACCAGTGGAATACACAGGGAAACGAGTGCTGCCAAAATATACAGACCCCCACCGATGTAGAAAGCGATGCTGAAGGACTGTGTGTGGTCGTATGTCACACCTGTAAAGTTACGAAGAAATATATTCTGTCCGAAAACTCGCCTTGAACAAGGAAAGTATTTATCAATCATCCTTTCAAGTGGCATTATCCATTCCTTATTTACTTACAATTCTTAGCAAGTATGAAAAGTGAATGGA
The DNA here is from genome assembly GCF_041260155.1 of Ptychodera flava. Lineage (NCBI taxonomy): Eukaryota > Metazoa > Hemichordata > Enteropneusta > Ptychoderidae > Ptychodera > Ptychodera flava. The sequence goes on from NC_091941.1 coordinate 3,123,289, forward strand.
TTTGATCATTCTCTGATCAGAGTGAAAACTTAGGAAACACGTTTGACCATAGACTCCGTTTGATCAATTTTCATATTTTTATAAAAAATGATGTTCTCAATCTTCTCCTACCGATTTGAAATATGTATTTCAAAAGCAATTACTTCAGTCTACAAGTGTTTTTAAATCAGACTATCGTTAATGTTGTTGGAATTTATTACGAAGTTTATTATCTTAGGCGTAGATGTTGCTTTCTGCATATGAACTCGTTAAGATAAATGTTTTCTTACCGCAAACCTGTAATTTGTTCACATGGTGGTAATAGAGACAGGCAATTTCATATCTGCACAATCACTCACACTTGGTAAACATAGGCACGAAGACTATATTCTTCGAATTATTGTAACTTTTACAACAAGTTTTACATCCGATCCGAGGGTTTTCATCTAGGAAAGTCAGTTTCTTTCTTTCTTTCTTTATTTATTTAATTATTCACCTATCTATGTTACGCTGGCTTTCCCTGGTAAAAGTAAAGACTGTATTCTTGTTCCATTCCTAAATCAAATTATAATACCATATGGTTTGTTGCATTATCATCAAGTCTGATACCCTGTCTTTCACTCTTAACACAATTACGACAACATTTAGAGATTTCGAAGTAGCTCTGAAACGGCTCCAAAACCCAATGGCAGAAGTATATATGATGTTATTGTAGCGTCCAATATCCCACTTAAACTAGTGTAAGAATTTGGTTAAATCGTGTGTTTGTGCCATAGATGTCTATCCTGACAGGCTATTCTTACCTGCAATGCTTGGACCAACCATTATACCAAGGCCACTTGCCACTACAGTCAGTGTCCAAGCCTCCGGCAATATCTCCACGCCAAAAAGATCCATACATGCTTTGAACAAGATGGAATTTATCACACCAGTACAGAATCCAAAACCTACAAAACAGACAAAGTTTCTGTAATTTCTGGGTAATTATATCTAATACGTCTGTGACTTACATTTCATGCATCTAGCAATCATCTGACTACTTTTACTCTCAGGATATTTACCTTTTATAGAGTTGGGACATACCATTGTACTATATTTCTGGGTGGTATTGAAATTCGATTTAAAATAATATTAGATGACAACAATTTCAACTCAGATCGTTTGTTCAACGCCGTAGATTTGCCAGCATTGACTGTGTTACGTGCAGAGAAACGAACAAAAGGGTGAACTCAGCAGTTAACGTTTAAACAAAATTTATTACGAAAATAAAACTAATTGCTAAGTTAGGGATAGAATACAAGCTTTAAAGTGTACAGACTACTTATCTCAGCTGGGACGGCAAAGCTCCAGTCTCAGAGTTGTAACAGTCAGTCGGATGAATGAACAGTCCTTTGGCTTGCAGGCTTGAAGCTGTACAAAGTCCACAGTATAAATCCAGCGTTGACAGTGAAGGTCTTGAAAAGTCTTGAGAATGACTACTGCTGGAGTTTAGTAACACACAAGAGACACGATCCCAAAAGTCTGACTGGAAGCTGTGCGCGTCCCTTTTATAAAGGCATATAAGAACAATCTAGAACTTTTATTGACATGCTAATTACTGTTCTAAAATTATCTCCCTTACACAACTAATCAACTTTCCAGAACATTCCAAACATGACTAATTGAATTCAAGGTTGTGAGGTCATCAAGGGCAGTGACCTTGAGAATGTTCTAGACTAATTGAACTCAGGTCATGATGAGTGTGGGGAAATGACCTACATAACAACTGTCCAACAGACAAAGATTACATCGCTTGCTTATGTTAGAGTAACTTGATATTTTGTCGGTGATTGGCCATGAAACAACAAAGTCCTGCTTCTTGTTCTTGAGAAACCAAATAAACTTTGATAGTACTGGACTGTTCTCATACTTTTTGTAACAGAAACATTGCATGTGATTAGCGGAGCGTGGCGCGAACGTGTTATCGTATATATATATATATATATATATATATATATATATATATATATATATATATATATATATATATATATATATATATATATATATATATATATATATTTTTTCACACAACTAACAACAGCGCCCGGACGCATGCAAATACGAATTCGAAGGACATTTTCAAATACTTAAATCGTCCTCATTTGTTGTAGCGCTTACCTGACACAAAAATCACCATCCCGGAGAAAGAGGTTATCAGAAGTAAACTGAAGATGCTAAGTGCCATCACTACGTACGATAGACAATAAAGGTAGATCACATGGAATGGAAGACGGTCACCGACCAAAGACGTAGTAATACGACCCAGTAGATCTGCAATGCCCATAACGGTGAGGGCAAAGGCTCCCCGCAATTCTGAGATTCCAATCGTTGTCATGAATTTTATCTGCATTCAAAGAAAATTGTACCATGAATTAAAACTATTTGCGCGATTAAGTTTATCAACATCGTTTCAGACATCAATTTAAAGTTAGGCAAAGTAACCGGATATCTAAAACACAATGGCGATCATTGCTTCTCATAATTCGGTGTAAGTTTGGCTTGAATGATGACTGCGTGCCAACTTAAAGTGATCCATACGTTTGCATGGCATTTACTACAGTTATAGGTGCGACCACGTATTGACAACTCCGTCTGTACAGCACTTTTCGTCCACCGGTATAGGGTGTAGGAAAATTTGCCAGTACATCAAACAGGGTGTATGTTGTACGCCATATTGGATTTTTGTATAATTTTATGCATATAGGTAATGTGGAAGTATGACATGAACGAATGACATCATGCATCCAACTTCCTGAATTCGTTTTCTTACATGTGGTTATGGAGGTGGAAACATATCCACGCTGGAAGTGTAATAACACAAGTGCCTTGGTGCTCTTAGGATCCCACACAGGATCAATTTGTTCTCACACCCTGCGTTTTCGAGCGAATAGAATATTTTCGTGTCATAAATACTTTTTTGTCATATTCTGTCCCCACAATAAGGCGTGTATTGGAGGAATTGGATGTCGTGTACTGTAAAAATGAAATTTAAGCACAAACAAGGGACGTACTTCGAACTTTCAAAGTGAACGGGTTTCGTGGATCTCCCTTCGGTGACAAATGTATGAAAATGGACCGAAGTACTATTTTACGAGTGTTTTTTTTTTTTTCTACATATAAATATAATGTTGTTACTGAATGTTGTTTACAGGTACGGCTATGATAATAACGCTTTGATAGGTATAAACACGTTTCGAACAGCTTTAAGTATGAAGGAGTCAGATCATATTTTTCTACGGGGAATAATATATGTCAGAGAAAGGTCATTCTTGCAAATGGTATTTCCATGATAACATGAACCAGTATTTACTTACAATTAAATATGTATTTGAGAGACATTAGAAATATCATCCCGCACGTCTCACACTTTTTTAGAATTATTGTCGCACACATTTCAACAACACACACATACATACGTACTTGTCTGTAAGGCGACATGTCAGACGATTGATCAGTAAGCGCGGTATTGTCAGATAGTAGTCTTGCATACGTCCGGCTCTCTAACTCTTATGAAATATTGCATCGCCACCAATATTTAACACATGTAGAGAAGATCAACGTCTTTCTTAGAAATGGAGTGAATTATAATTTACAAGTGAGCGACAATTTAAACTTACCAATGACGTTCACTTGGATTGACCTTTTTAAACCGCTTTCCGACACAGGTCAGATAACTTACCATGTTAACAAAGGGAAATAGCAAGGACAGACATGCCAAAACATTTCCGAAAATCCAGAACCACATTCCCGGTGCTTGAATGGCCTTCTGAAAAGATATGACATATCGACGAAAAGTCTGCGGTTCCTGCACTTTGTTAGATCTTTCAATTGAACATTCCCGTCCGAGTCTTTCACTTGGAACAGGGGAGTACGTCAAAACGCAGGGTATACCGACCACACACAAAACACCACAGAACACTCTGAAAGTGTGTCGCCACCCGATATGTGCGCACAAAACCTCGACCAGCGGATTGAAAGCCAGGGAACCTGAAACAAATCAAGCATATAAAAGAAATTCCATGTGCAGCAACGTTAATTTGGCGATGCTTTCCAATAATCTGTGACTAATCTTTACGTTGATTCGCCGGTTAGGTCTGTTTCCCTGCATATGCATTACCACAATGTGCAAACAATACCGACGCTGCGTAGCAATGTGATGTCTGCAGCCATTTTTGTAATAATCTCTGAATTATGATACGCATTATCACGTTATTGCCGCGTTGCAGTTTTAGGAGGAGTTTCGTAATTTATCGATAAAAATAAAATTGCATTGTCAGAATCGCTCTTTGCCGTACTCATTGTGCAATACCAGGATAAATTCTTCATTAAAAAAACTTACCGACACTCCAGCCAAGTGTAGCGAAACATGTCGCTCGAGCGCTGTTTTTCCGGGGAAAATATAGCCCGATCAAGTTCAGTGACGAATTGTCAATAAAATTTGTTCCGACTCCGTAAAGTACGCTGTAGGTCAGGAATAAAAGACTGGGTATCGTCACAAAAGATGACGCTAACATTCCCGTGGAACATAGGACGACCCCTGCAACTGCAACTTTTCTGTGTCCGTACCGTTTGAACAAGCCAGTCGATATTGGTGAGGCAATGAAAATAATGCCGAACGCCACGGAACCGATCCATCCTAACACGCAAATAAAGCAAAACCCCAATTATCACAAAAATAATTAATGGAGATGTTTTTCCTTTCAACTGATATATTGCCTCTGCGAGGCATGTATGCTCTTATCAGACCATCTTATCAAACAATATGGCAGAGTTTTGTGTGCTAAATTCAATTGTGGATAGAAGTTATTAGAACAATTTGCCTTTTGATTTTGGATTGTTGCATTCAAAATAATATTTAAATGCAATTGATAACAAACATACAAATACCACTATCCTGGAATATCACAGAAAAGTCAGAAATGTATTTCCGGTGCGGTTCCATCCGATGTTAATCACTATCGAGGAGACATATTCGAGTATGTCAGAACTAACATGCATCACAAACAAATTTATCTATTTATAATCTATCTAAAATCTTATTTCCGTCAATTCACTGCATTTTATTGCCAGTTTTCTTATTCGTAACGATTTCTCATGCATTAGTCACCCTAGCGCGTTTTTTGTTCATTCGAATTGAGATTAGGGCTCGTGTTATGTATATCTGGTACTACCCCAGGAGCAGACGACATTATTAGGAAGGGCACTGGTTTTGTGAATTTACCAGTTATTGGTGACGTTGGCCGCATAAAGAATTTACAGTACATTATTTTTCATATATATAAATATCTATCTATCTATCTATCTATCTATCTATTATCTATCTATATCTATATATCTATATATATATATATATATATATATATATATATATATATATATATATATATATATATATATATATATATATATATAACTTACCTGTCTCGAAATCGGTGATTTCATATTCTTCCTGCAGTTTTACGAATATTACACCGAAAGAACTTGGGATACCTGTTACAGGTATAATGACGATGAATGTACACACTGTAACAACCCAGCCCCATTTGTTCTTTACCTCTATCATTTTCAGTTGTAAGGACTGCTCCGCGATTGTCCCTTTTCGATCAATCTGCATGCCACAGATCCACTGAGAGAGAAACTGGTATTTGAAGAAAGAACTGTTGCCTGTATGATCAATCGGATGACGGTACACACTGGTACACCGCACTTCCTTAGTGTGTTGTTGAGCAATAAAGTGTAAAGTACACGTCCTTCGAAAGATGACAAATGACGACTGTTTCTAATTTCCATCATGGCCGACACAGACGGCAGGCGAACGCAACGAATGACCGAAAAGCAAATCGTCGATCTTTGTAGACTAGGACCGATATCTGAACAACGGTGCCAACGATGAAGTTGACGGTTTTACACGAGCTTAACTTAAGGCACTGTGGTACTTGTTAAATCTACCGATCGCGACTTCTGAGATATGGCCTTGTTGACCCCAATTGCAACAAAACGTGAAGAACGTGAAGGCTATACTGTTTACAGTTCGAGTACCAAAAGGTGGTTCCGGCTTTTGGTTTCATCAGAAATGGTAAACTTACAACCGGGTCACCGTCCACCTAAAGTTCATCGAAATAACAGAGTCCCCGGATGGAAATATCCTATTCATTGAACTATTTTGCAAGTAATAAATATCAGCAAATCCAATGCCATGGTCTATGCCGATAAAGATCAAGATCAAGCAAAGCCTCTTAACCCGTTCAACCACGCGAGATTGCATGATCTAGCATGGCCATATTTAGCAAACGAAAATAATCTGCTCTTCAGGGAATAGAAGCGCACAGCACTCAGATATGTAAGCTGCCAAAGTAGCAGATGGTTTTCAGTCAAGAGAAAGAAGACCCTTTTGGCGGCTCTAAGGGCAAAATAATGTATAAATTTCCTCCAGTTCCGCCTTGATACGATACCATAGAATCAAGTAATTATTTATAAACACTCAGTATTTATTAAATTTTACTGTACGGGTATTTAAAGTATTTATTACAAACAAGGAGTGTTCTGGGTCCTTTGGTTTAGCAACCTTGACGTCAATACCTGATGTGCTATTTTTTAAACCAGAGTCAAAGCACATGAAGTTCATGTTTGACTAAATTTACATCCTCCAATATTAAATCTTTCGATTCTGAGAAAATTGTGCGAAAACAAAACGTTCGGTCGTATCTAAGACATGTGAGCGTCAAAAGTCGAGACATTTTGTATACGTACAGTGAAACCGTTACAATACGGCCTTGGGTAGGTCAACAAATAGTTTTAAGGTAAACAAAATGTCAGAAAGGTCAGAAAAGCTGGAGTATAGGAGTTAGATGAGAAAAGCACAGAGACAAATACATCTACGATTATATAGCACAAAAATAAATTATAAATACAGTAAATATAATATAAAAATTAATCATATTTCATTATTGGCTAAATGATGGTGATGTTCTTCGGTCATATTAGGTTTGACATTGTTGTTGACTTGTATTATTTGAGAAGAATTAATGAACATGTGGTTCAGTGACTTGAAATATCCTGGAAGAGTTCAAAAGTTGTATTTTCAACATCGCTTACAGTCAGATCGGATAAAGAAAGCGATGACCAAATTTCTATAACATAACAGCAATACATGCTAGCGAGCTCATAGCTTTACGCTGAACGAGGCAGAACCCAAGTGTCTTATAATGTAGGGTTACAACTGACAATCATTACGTCATTCATCAAAATAATTCAGGTTTGCAATTAATTTCAAGGGTGTATCTATTACAACAAATGCTATGCTATTTTAACCTTCAAACCCGGCCTGTCTTTTCATAAAACTTTGTACATCGTACAGCGAACACTCCAACACCACAATCATGTGATAACATGTAAGCTTTGGCGGGCTACTATGAGCTCACGAGAGTGTCTGTGCTTCACTAAGAGAAACAGCACGGTTATCTGTCTGATGAACGTTTTTAGATATATTACATAGCGAAACACCTTAACAATCTGTAAAGTTAAGTCGCGCACAACTAGCAAACTCTTCAATTTGATGAAGGTGGCTAGAAGGAGGTAAGAAGAAGAAGAAAGCTTACTCTTTCTATCAGAGCCGTGAGAAATCTTCTCACGCAGTCATGCAGCTTCATTCTATGCTCGTTTACTTTACCTTACTTGGACGAGTCGTGCTGCACGCCCGATCTACATCAAATCTCATGGAACTTCTAATTCTGTTGCCGAATATCAATTAATTCCGAGGACATTTCGTTGCTGCTTCGCCCTCGATCGGGTCTTATGAAGGGATCGACCACAACAACCAGAAGACCAGCGGACACAGAACACACACCGTAGAAATAGAACGAGTTGTCATAATCACCGGTTTGGTCATATATCAAACCTGAAAAAATCGTGTTAGATTGTTAAAGATAATGAATATAGTTTTGAAGAGCAGTGATTCTGATAATTTATACGCTCATTGCTGCTAAAAGTAAAGTAGTTTGCGCCTTCCAAAACGAAATTAGAAAATTGGGTTCATTCACAATTTTCAAATGATTTCTTTATCCCACACACAGCAATTATCGGTTTCTCCTCATGTCCGTTACTCTTGCTGTTGAAAAAGCCCTCTGCGCAAACAACTATGAATCACAACAAAACAGTTCACTTCGACTTTCTTAACGTAAATTCTATACATTTTTAAGTCGGAAAGGCGGGAAAAACTGTTCAAGCACGCCAAAATTGAATAGAAAAATTAGAGTTTTAGTAAATTGAAAATAGGAAACGGTGAATGTTGGAAAAACAGAGCCCCTGGTTTGCAGGAGGGAAATTTGAATGACTGCATAGTGCGATCCTCTCAGCGTTGTGTACCAAGAGAGCGTTCAGTTATTATTGGTCAGGGTGGGCCGGCAAATTCTTCCTGTGCATGAGTCAAAATAAATGAACCCCCTACCCATTGTACAAAAAAATTAATGACCTCCTTTTAAGATTACACTAATTTCACAACTCCCACCCCAAAACATTGCTTGATTAAAGTTGCACTCACAAACACATCTGTAGAGGGGGCGATAGAATCCATAAAAGTTCTCGGTTTATTTCAAATGCCCTACCTAACAAACTCACAATGCATTGAAATTTCCCTTCTGACTTGCTATAATTTTGAAATCCCCCTAAAAAGTTTGGACTAATATTACAGGTAGGTTGCAATTTTTGCGCAAGCATTTTTGAAGGGTATGATGAAATATCACGCATGCCTTTTGAGAAGGGTCACCATTTTCTGTGTAACTATAGAGTGCAAAATATGGCCGATGTACCTGGTAGTGCTTAATCCTAAAATATCAAATCATAATGCATGGACGTCTGTCTAATGGGCAAATTATAACATTTGTCCCATAAAAACAAGCTATATCAGTCTGTAAATTAAAACATGTTTGATAATTCATGTAAATGCACTTTTAAGTGGCTGTTAAAAAGTGTGTGTGTACAAAAAATTTGATTTTGGGATTTCATTGATAATGTTGATTCACTATGCATAGAAGTCTATGACAAAACTATGAATAATAATTTTTCAAATAAAACTAGCAATCTATGTGCATTTATGGATGTTTCTTAAGGTTCCAAGACAAGAAATTGACCTTTGATTTTGGGATTTCATCGATAATTCACCGATAATGTTGATTCACTATACATTGAAGTGTATGATAAAACTATGAATAATATTTTTACAATACTTAACTAAATCTGTGCTTTTATAAGTGTTTGGCAATGGATACAAACATGCTTGATTCATATAGGGAATTGAAAGTTCAGATGTGGACAACAATTTCAGCCAAACGGTATTATTTCACTCCTCATGGTGGTCTACAGGTAAACTATTAAATATTTTTCCTGGCAAAACTAGCAATATTTCTAATATGCAAGTAATAGGAATTGTTCATTACCCTCAGCGAAGTCGATTTACAAAGAGACAAGCCTGTATAGAGTTGCCAAGGTAACATGTTCATGTGACAGATACTTGTACTTTTATTCCGATTTACACTTAATGACTTCAGAGAATGAAGTCATGCAGCGAATTAGTTTTATTTCTCAGAATATTTTTAAACATTGAAACTGACCCCCTCTGTGCTGTTTGAATAATACATGACCCCCTCCCCCTTTGCAGTTTTCAAAAATAAAGTGAAACGCCCCCCGGATTTAGCCGGCCGACCCCTGGCCTTAATAACGGAACACTCCCCAATTTCTAACATCACGAAAGGTTTTCAATATACAGGATGAGCCAAAAAGTGAATCATAAAGACGATGAAACAATTTGAAAATGAACCCTATTTGAAATTTGTTTACTGAAAATGCACATTTGCTTATTTGTTGGCCGTGTTGTGCAATGGACTAGCAAGAAATCTTGGTTAATACATTGCTTATATTCAAATCTCGCAACGGGGAGTCATACATAATGAGAATACATATATACAAGCGACCTAGCGGCCGATGTAGCTCCGCCGTGTTTATGTAGAGAATAACTATTTTTGACACATGTTGATGAAGAAGATGGAAATCTTTGATAGCTCAATGCAGTGGCTAGAAAAAAGTGGCTAAAATAGCTGCAAAAATACACAATTGAAGATTTGATCATACTTTTAATATATCACATCGGATCATCCCCAAGAACATGTCAACCAAAGCTATCTGATGAGTTTTTGGAGAATAAAATTTTCTGACCAAAATGGCAACAATTGCCCCCCAAAATAAAAATTGCAGATTTCATCATAATTTCAAAAGATCAAATACAGATCATGTGTAGGAACCTGCATATCGAATTTCAAAGCAATCAGACCAGTACTTTTCTAGAAACACATTTTTTGACCAAAAATGGAAAAATTGCCAAAATTGCAAAAAAATACGAAATTGCAGATTTCCTCATTATTTCAATAAATATCGTTTAGTTCATCTATTGGAACCTGTATACCAAATTTCAAAGCTATCAGATGAGTAGTTGTGGAAATACAATTTTTTGACCAAAAATGGCAAAAATTGCCCCAAAAATATAAAATTACATATTTCATCAGAAATTCAATATATATTACTTAGTTTATCTATAGAAACTTGTATACCAAATTTCAAAGCTGTTAGACCAGTACTTTTTGAGAAACACATTTATTGACCAAAAATGGCAAAAATTGCCCCAAAAATACAAAATTGCAGGTTTCATCATAATTTCAATAGATATCATTTAGTCCATCTGTAGGAACCTGTATACCAAATTTCAAAGCTATCAGATGAGTAGTTTTGGAAATACACATTTTTTGACCAAAAATGGCAAAAATTGCCCCAAAAATACAAAATTACAGATTTCATCAGAAATTCAATATATATTACTCAGTTCATGTATAGAAACCTGTATACCAAATTTCAAAACTATCAGATCAGTACTTTTTGAGAAATACATTTTTGGACCAAAAATGGCAAAAATTGCCTTAAAAAATGCAAATTTGCATATTTCTGCACAATTTGAAGAAATCTGAAATAGATCATCTAAAGGGACATATGTACCAAATATCAAAGCTATCTGACTGGTAGTTTTGAAGAAGAAGAGTTTTAAAGATTTTTTAACCAAAAATGACAGAAATTGCCTTAAAAATACAAATATACAAATTTCACCACGATTTGAACAAATCTGACTGAAGTCACCCTAAGTAAACTGCAGATCAAATTTCAAAGCAATCGGACAAGCGGTTTTTAGAGGAGAAGATTTTTTTACCAAAAACAGCAAAAAATGCCCACAAATACAAATATGCAAATTTCACCACGATTTGAATAAACTTAAGTGAGGTCACCCTAAGTGAACTGCATATAAAATTTTAAAGCAATTGGACTTGCGGTCTCAGAGGAGAAGGCAATTGTTGACGGACGACGACGACGGACGACAACGGAAAATCAACCTATTGGATAAGATCCGCGTCGCTGAAGCGGAGCTAAAAATTAGTGAAATAAGAAAGAATAATGAAAAGTATTGGGAAAACCGAGTCCAAATATCCGTCCCTGCGGCGCATTCCATTATAAATCCCACAGGACCAACATTGGATAGCTTGTCTGTAGAACTTACCGGCTACTATTGGTCCGATGAAACAACCTATCGCCATGAACAGAGTGGCCAGACCTATGGCTGAAGTTACTTTCTGGTTTCCTACGATGTCCCTCAGCACCTGGCTCTCTAAAGTTGTCATCACACCATTTGAAAATCCCAAGAGAGCGACGTATACCGCATAAGATGCGTAAGTTTCCATGAAACCACTGACAATATTCAACACTCCCGAGAAGTAAACTGTGAACCCGAATAAATACATACTATTGACACATGCTATGCAGTTAGGGGCTAATCTGCCAACTGCACCTCCCATTGCGAATACAGAGATGAGAAAAGATAATTGCTGTAATGGTGCAAGTTGGAGAGCTTGTGCGCGTGCGTACCAATGAGGTAGAGTTCCAAATATACCAAGTCCTATACCCACGGAAAACACACCAACGTAAACGACGTATTGTTTGTATTTTATGAAAAGGTTTAAATCGAGTTGTTCGGCAATCTCACATATCCGTGTTGTCCCTCTCTTGTTTGGTAAAATAGTTGTTTGTAAAGGGTCAAAGGTAGTGTCTGAAGTGTCTTCTGGTGTTTTGAAGAAAAGAGCGCAGATGCACATCTGTAAGTTTACTCCGGCAAACAGGAACAAGGTTTCACGCCATCCGTACGTGTTTATCAGAAACTGTAACATCGGACCGAGTGCTAGAGCTCCAACACTACTACCCATCACTGCCATTGAATTGGCCAGGACGTATCTTTTCTTAACGTACAGAGCAACGATACCAAGACATGGACCAAATATGAAGGCGTACCCAATTCCTGTAGAGAATGAACAAAATAATGAGAATAGCATTAAGATTTAATATCTCAATATTTAGGCGGTTTGCTGCACGCCATCCGTCCATTGACTCAACCACGATTCCACTGGACCGCGATTCAACCAGTCATTCCCTGAATGAAATTTCCAGAATCAGATCTTACATACTCCAAGACTGACGAAGACGATGAGAGAGGGGAAGAGAATCAAAGAAAGTCGTAAGTTTCCCAGGTATGAAAACTGCATGATATAATAACTCTATTAACAGAGCAACCAGTCTTGAAAAATTGTTGTATTAAAAAAATAAATCAACTATGCAAATGAAGTTATAATCAAAGTTTATAAATACGACCTATGTCAGAAGTCCCGACCAATGTCAATACATTCAGTGTCGATATAACTACAATTTTTTTCATTAAATAATCTCATAAGATGAAAATCACCATTATGCATCCATTAAACTGTATACCTAAGAGTTCCAATCAACATAAGTGAGTTCAATTTAGATATTTTGCCTTGTTATGGAAATTCATTTAAAATGCAAATGAGCTAATTATCATATGAAACACTCATCAAACTGTCAGCATAAAGTTCCTCCAACCTGGACTACTTTGCCTTTGAAGTCTGACCAAATTCATTGCATTCACTTTTGATATAACTCCTAGCTACAAAAATTCATTCAATATGCTAATGAGCAAAATATTATTATAATGTGCCAATCAAATTTTCTACATAACTAAAACTATTATAAGTATGATCAACGTACTTCTGAACTCAGATCAAATAAAGTACATTCAGCCATGAGATATCGCCTAATTACAGAATCATGCAAATAAGGTATTTTTATGTGCATTATTCATCAAACTTTCAACATAACTAAAATTCATTTTGACCAGTGTAGCCCAGCAGATCGAACTGATTGCAGTGCATTAAATACCTCATTAAAGAGGTTAATGAAATATGTCAGTCATCATCAAGCTTTCGGCATTACCTAACCTAACTATGACCAATATACGGAAGAAGCTAGATCAAAATCAGTACATTCAGCTTTGATAAGTATCATAGTTGTAGAAATTTATTAAATATGCAAATAGGATAATTTGCGATCCTTATTAAACAATAAGCATAACTAAATTAAGTGTGAAAAATATAGCTGATATGTCCAATCGAAGTCATTATATTCAGTTTTGATATACGGCCTAATCACAGATACTCAAATTTTACAATTTATGTGTAAATTCTGCAAACATGCAAAATAGGAACTGTTTCTGTATTACACCTATTAAACTTTCAGCATAACTAAAATAGAGCATAAACAACGTACCTCCGATATCCGATCAGAAATTCCATGCATTAAGTTTTCTTTCTTACTGTGATTCGTCAAATATGTAAATGAGCCTATAATCAGTAAGCCATGCTCATCAAACCTAAACATGAGCCATCAATATAAAAATAACGGACGACGGTCGAACGCGCTAACCATTAAGGTTTACCTATGGGCAAGGGCTAGAGGAAAGCCAAAAATTAACGGACGAGGCTTGCACAGCCCGTTAATTTTGGCTTTCCTCGAGCCCGCGTCCATAAATAATCATCATTGGTCAGCGTGAAGTCTGTTATTTACATTGCATTATCAACGAACCCCCCAAAACCGTCAAAATTTACGAAAATTTTCCGTGCAAGACCCCAGAACTTGTCAGTGAGTAGTGCGCGCTGCAAACATTTCGCAAATCCGGAGATTCTGTTGAAAAAGTGTCTAAATTTGGCTCACAAGTGCTTCATTTTATTTTGTGATTGATTATGATCTTTGTGCAAATCACAGTTTTCCTTTTAGCTGTAAAGTTACTATGTTTACGATATTATTCATATTCACGGGCATGTAAACAAACCATTACTGCGTATTTGTGGTCAGTCACGTCGTTCAGCTCGACTAATTAAAATGCGATGGACAGGGCATGGTAATATAATATAAAATATTACATTAAATTTCCTCCACCAGTTCGTCATGTTAGCGCAAATGATCAATTGTTTGATTTTTGTATTAATTATGCAAGCAATAGAAACTCCAGCAGCTGATCAGATCTATATCTATCATGGACATCCAAGATACAAAATTTCATCACTTTCAGTTGTAACACGATTGGAACTAATTTGGGACGATTGGAATTTCATTTTTGTTTTAATTTCTCAAAAGTGTTAGGTGCAAGATAGTTGAATGTTGTTATAATACAAATTACTCATAAAAACAAGTGTAACTTCAAAAGAAAAGCAGATGAGATTACATTGCTAGATTACATTTACATTACTTCACCATCCAATTATCACAAATTAGTTCCAATCGTGTTTTGTGAGCTTTTTGAGTTAAGAGTGGACACAAGTAGTCAAGGACACTCACACATAATATATTACTTGCATATAGACTTTCAAAGGGAGCGATGGCACGGCCAACTTTTGTGGGTAACTAGTATATCATGGCACAGTGGGGCAACTGTCATAATTATAAACGTGAGAATAGACAACTCATACACACATACCACGAAGAGGAAAGTACGTGACTATCATTTCACAAGGTTGCTTGGATGGTATGGGGCTAGGCTGAGCAACAAATAGTGCACTTAAGATATTTGACCGCACATATTTTAAACGTTCTTGAATTACTGCATATCAGTCGAAACAACCAATAATTCCAAACTGTGATCACACTGTCAAACCATGCATCCATAACACGAATCAAAATTGACCACTTCATTGACAGACAGAGGCATAACCTTGTCAAGTCAATAGGAGACGGTGTCCGAACTCTGCATTTTCAGACAATCGTCGGTCAAAATAGTTTAACGTCCAAATCAGGGATCGAAAATCTACGCTGTATCGAATGTTCCCTGCTGAAAAGTCTGCATTGGGTGTGAAAGGGGATCCAAACCGCCGTACATATCGAATTGGAGTGCTCTTCAACGGTAGACGTCATCCAGTGCAAAAACTTAGCGAGTACAGACTTATCGAGCGGATAAATTTGCATTTATTCTACTACGTTCGTTTTTCTTCGAGTTGGTTTCGATCAAAGTTGGATTTAAGGTAGATGAATACGAAGCAGGGTAAACCGATTAAGTGGATATTCCAAAGGAAATACGATTGACGGAGAATATGCTCGATGTACCTATATGCAAAATCGTAGGATTTGACGTGTTCGTTCGTACAGAAATTCTATTCTCACCACCGCAAAAATAGCGTAAATGGATCGGTGCTCACATTGTACAAGACCTGATGTAAGTTTAACATACTAACTTTGAAAGCAATTGGGCCAGCCGTTTAAGAAAATATATTTTGTAACACATGAGAACTTGGACGAAAATATTTACGTATGCAAATTTCACCAACATTTTATCAAATCTGGATGAAGTCATCTACAATCAAATTCAAAACTATAATGTATCAGAACAGTACATTTTGAGAAAAAAATTGTTTTATCGAGGATGATAAAGTAGTGCAAAAGTTGTATGTACCCAATCAAACCTCGTTAAATACAAAATAAAACTACATCTACATAAATTTAAAAGTCATGTTGTAGTTGTGTAAAACTATATCGGATAAAAGTACTTAACTAAAACTAGAAAAAAGAAACCTAGAACAAATTTCGAAGTTCTCTGGATAGTAGCTTCAGCGAAGATTTAAAAAGTAGTTGGTGCAGTTCAAGTTACATTTTTGTGTGGAACAATTTCGTAATCTCTGGACTTATTTGCATATTTCAACTGGCATATTCATTTTGACCTTGCAATCTAAAATAAGAGTTTTTAAATTTGACGGACACACATACTACCGACATTCTGAAGTACTGTCGTACTGACAACCAGGCAGACATATAGACAATAATAATCCAAATCTGCACATGTATGCCACACTACTTTATCCTTGCACATAGTTCGAAAAAATCGACTCAGGGAAATAGCTCCTCAAGCTGTACACACATAACAATAGGGAGATAAAACGTACTCAGAGATATTTGAACCGAAGGCAATTATTTGCTCAAGGAAATAGAGTTCGAAATGGGCGTCATAAATAAGAAATCCACGGAATATTTTATTCCACTATTATTGGTAAAATTATGTCACCTCACATTACCCTTTGGATTTATTTCAGACTTCAGAATAAACTCAATTTTTGATTATTTGCCTTACCTACTAAAACTCCAAATGTTATATTTATAACTTCGAGGCTTGGGGCATACGAACTGAGAAGGTAGCCGACTGTTGAAATTAAACTTCCAATCATTACGGTGACGCGATGACCATAACGTCTTGTACTCACATTGGCGATTGGACCTGAAATCAAATTAGAAACAACACTGTACTTGATTTGTGGACGATGAAAATAAAGACTACGTGAACAAAATGATTAAACAGAAAGAACAATATACGAAGAAACTACAATGACTTGAACTTAAAATACTTAAAAAAACCAATCGATAAATAGTCGTCAAGGTAATGAGCACCTCGAAAGTGAAAGACTTAAACTTTTGCTCAAACTTTCCCCCAGGAATCTTTCAACCATTTTCTTTCAAAATCAAGAATCTAAATCGGGGGTCAACGTGCAAATTTTTGTACAAGAGAAATAATGGAGAAAAATAATATTTTCGATTTTCAAAAAAACTACGACGATGAAAGTTTTTCTTTCTCCTTAGGCTTCAAAATGAGCCCAACAAGTGGTAGATCAGATAAAATTGGAAAAGTTTGAGAGTCCAAATATCTGTCCCGGAGACGCATTCTACCTTAAAATCAATGCCTCTTACCACAGCCGAACTGAAAAAGGAACACTAGTGATATAAGCATTGATGTACATTCCGAACTAGCACCAAAATCCTTCTGCAGAGCCACAAACACGGGTCCGATTGCCTGATGCACACCAAGTACAAAAATGTTACAAGCAAATGATGCGATGACAACCATCCAACCATAGCAGCCACCGTCTGGATGATGTTGAAGTGCAGTAACACAGGCAGCTTCTCCCTCGACAAGACAGGCCATCTTTCAAGTATTCCTGGGGCTGACAATTCAACTATTGACATGGCTGGGAATTGATCTTTTGTTTTATGACCTTGCATTGATGATAGGTATGTCTATTGACACGGTATACGTTTGGATCACATTCAATTTTACATTCCATGAGGTTGTCTAGACCACTGAAATAACGAGGTCGAACAGGCAGAAAGATCTAATCCAAACGACCGCACTGTTTGCGAAGTTGGACAAAGAAACGGCTGATTCAACCCTAGAGTTTCTCTACAGTCCATAACTTCCGTTTATGATTGACCCAAGCTCCGATTCTAAAATGCTAACAACTTCGCATAACTTTGAATAATATTCATCAAAGAAAACTTTATCAATGATCATGATAATGATAAAAATACTAGAATACACGAATAGTAAATAACAATCCACATTAAAGTTAGCACCAGACCGGTATGATAAAATGTGTAAAGAAAGTTCAACGACTATGTATGTGGGAATGCCAATTTAAAACCAATTTAAGAGACTTATTTTGAATGCGACTTCAAAAGTTGGCAGAATTTGGAAAGACGAACTTCAAATGGAAGATTATTTCTAACAAAGTTGGAGTAACAATAAAAGCACGATCCTAGATTTCTTTGTACGTTTTGCATATTTTAGTTGATTGGTGGAGCTTCCGTTGAGGCATGGAGCAAAATCTCTAGAAAATCTTGTTTTCATAAGAAAAAGAAATAAGAACCTTTAAAAATCCTTATTTCTATTTTAGCTTTCGTTCATTTATTTTTTGCTAAATCATTCACATCGAAAGTTTGCCTTAAACATGTAATTCTTATTTGCTTATTTTTCAGTTTTGTGATAATGTTTTGACTTTGATTGTTGGATGAAAATTAAATATGGAAAACTAAAGAAGATGAGTGGGTGTTTTAAACAGAATTCTACAAACCAAACAATATTTCCGGAAAACATAAGATCACGTATAACATTACACGATACAAAAACTCTAATCACACAAGTATGGGTGTCTGAACACCCCTCGTAAGTTAAACTATTACTGTATCCCATGACGAGACTTCATGGAAAGAATTTTGCTTGTGGCTAAAACTGAAGTGATGCAAATAAGAAATTCTCTATCAGTTATTAATATCAATTTTGCTTGTGGCTAAAACTGAAGTGATGCAAATAACAAATTCTCTATCAGTTATTAATATCACATAATTTACGTCTGAACTAGCGTTAATTTTATAGCCCCGGGAGCATGTCTTAAGGCTCAACAAAATTTTAGATTAAACACACTTTTAATTTGTTTGACAATCTGTACGAGTACTAGGCCTGTATTACATCAATTGAAATCTGTAGTTGACACGGTCTAAGCTTCTTTAATATCCTTCATACATGTTCATGTCGCCGTCAATCATGTCATGTTATGCGGATAAGCAAACTTTTATGAAATATTGGTTGACTGACTGTCTATAAATGTGTCATACAGAAGTGTGTATACTGTAGTTCGTAATACAGATGTGAGATAGTGCAAAATAATATCTGTTACTTATGCGATCCTCAGACAGAACTAAATTGTCGATGAGTCTCGACTTTCATTCTTATGGTTGGGACTTGTGTGTTTTAAGGGTGTTTTAAATTTGATAGATAATATTTGTTTCGGTGGCGGTATTTTGAAAACAACTCGAAATGTTTGTTTAACAGATTTATAAAGTTGAGTTGTGAAACTTATTTCAGAATAGGATGTTGAGTTTTAAAAGTGAATTCGGAATAGTAAAATAGAAAGTGGTCATTTTGGCATGAATTTGGACACCGTATTACGTACATGATAACTTCTACGTCTTTTCTTGGTAAACAAAAACATTTATGCTGATCACAGTAATATCTTTCTGTGAACTTCTTTATTCGAAAACTAAACTTTGAGCAACATCTGATTGAAATACAGGCTAAATGACGATTTTACCTGAATGGTTAGAATTCGGAATTTACCTATTTAAGGTGTTATCGACCTATCTTCAGTTTCGTGTGAGTCTTCCTTTTTGCAAAAGTCAGAACAGCTGCAAAATATGACAACTTTTGTTTTGTTGATTTTGTTATTATTGCTTCAATTTTGGCTGCCTCTCCTCACATCCCATCGCCCCAATTGACACATTATCGATTAATGCACAAAACAAAATGGTCTTCAGCCGCAGCAGGTTTGACGGTATTGTTGCATTGTATTATTTGAGGAGACGAAATGAACATGTCTTGAAGCATCGTGGAAGAGTTCAAAGAGTTGTATTTTCAACATTACAGTAATTTACCCTTGGTTACTTTGGCGAATTAGGCACACAAACTCATCAGATAATAGACTGAATTACTACCGTTGCTTGTTTTGGCGAATTAGGCAATCAAACAAGTCGTATAATAGACGCAACACAGTGACAAAACTTTTACGTGGCACGGCGAAGGAGGAAAAGAAATCGTTACAAAACCAGTGCTAACACAAGACAAAGACACCAAAGCTGCAGAGGAAAGTTGGTGGTATAAATCTTTATTGGCAATATATATCATAGTCAAACGTATTAAAATAAACCATAGCAAGAAGAACCTTGTCCTGAGACAAAGACACCCTTACCCCCACCCCTACCCCTGGGGTGGACTTTGTGCTATCCCTTTGTGCTATCCCCATGGCAGAACCCAGGTGTTCCTATTATATGGGGTTAAAACCGTCAATCATTACGTCATAATTAACCTTTTAAGACAAATAATGCAATGGGACCCGGTTCGATCAGCTTCCAGTTATTATTTTTGACCCCTTTTCCCGAGCCATTGCCTAATGAGTTTGTATATTTGTAATTTTTATTTGTATATTTGAAATTGGCAATGAAGTAAAGTTTACATTTAATTTCAAGTGGTATTGTAAAACACACTAAGCGAGGCTATACTCAGCACCTCCATTCTCTGTGTTGTTTATTCACATAACCACGCACGTTGAAATAGTAACACACCAATCACAGGGGCTAAATTGTAATCTGTGCATGTGGCAAGGTCAAGTGTCAGCTTCTTAAGCGAGTGGCTGTATTTCACTCTAAGAAACGGCGCGGCAATCAATCGGGTTAACGTTTCGGACGTATTGCACGATGAAAGCTTCAATCTTTCTTTCAAAAATTAGGAACGTCTTCAGACGTACGGTTTTATTCGATAATTCTTTACCGTACTGGTGTAAAGTCGTCCTTGCACCCTCGTCCTTCATTAATTCTCATGGAACTTTGTGATTCTGCTACCGAATACCAATTCACTTCGGGGACATTGCGTTCCTGCTTCGCCCACGATCGGGTCTTACGAAAGGATCGACCACTACAACCAGAAGACCAGCAGGCACAGAACACACACCGTAGAAATAGAACGAGTTGTCATAATCACCGGTTTGGTCATATATAAAACCTGAAAAAAATGCGTCAAATAAGATGAATACAGTTTTGACGAAGAATTGTATCATCCCAAGACGAGTTAAGAGATAAATAAGAGAAATAAGAAATAAGAAAAATTTAAAGGTACTAAATCTTTGTCGTTTTGGTTCTTTTACCTTTTTGTTTCACCATGTGACACGGCAGATGAATAATATTGGAATACTATAGAATATGCTAAAAAAGTAACGGACAAAATTCCGTTAGTTTACAGATACAACAAAAAGTAACTGTAATATACATCCGTGCCTTAAGCAGCAACAATATTACGTTTTCATAGTCCAAATTTAGGTAGATGTTGTAGTCTCCCCTTTCCTTCTTCTTTCCCTAACACCTCTCTCTGTCTGTGTCTGCATGTCTGTCTTTCTGCTTACGGCGTGTCTATCGTTTGAACTATTTCTCTGACGGTACGGGGAAGTCATTCTGAGTGAACGCGTATTTCACAAATTTTCAAAATATGTGAACACACATACCTCAGTGTCTGGCTTATTAAGAGTTATTGAAAGAAAATATTACCACGGCCAAGGGCCAGCATGACCGGCGCTGTGGCACGACTACGGTCAATAGACTTACAAACGTACACGAAATCACCTTGAAACTAAGACTGGCTTTGATAGTTAAGCAAATGTGGCGCAATCATTTATGTGACGAGGCCCGCATTTCGGTTGTAACACCCGCATCCTAAAACTCGTGAAATTCCCTTTCCTTTTTCCACGTATGAACATTCATAATGCCCTCGCTTACATTATTATACATGTATTCTGATAGTCATATTTATATTTGAACATTCGTCTTAGTCTTATTTTTAAAGTCATGCGTACATTTGTCAAACTTTCTATTAGTATTTTCAAAATTATATCATTCATACGTGACATAACATTCACCAGAAGTAAGTCATTTGTCAGACTTGTATTTCGAATCGCTTTGAACAAGATCAAAAGAAATTCAGTCACTATGGCTGAGAGTGGGCTGACCAAATCTAGGGTAAGGGTCATCGGTAAATTAGACAACTGTAAGGAGGGGGGTCATGCTTTCTCTATAAATAACAGGGGGACTTTATTTAAAAAAATGTACCCTCTGTTAAAAGTCTCGTTTCAGTGGAAATATATTCCGGTAATTTTAAGTTATTCTCCACGTTTTCATGACCCATAGATATTTCATCATAGTCTGAATACTCATATTACCTCTCTTCTCGACATATTCAAGGGGACTGTTCAGTTATTATGGACGAAAGTGGACCGGTAAAATATAAAACTCTGATATACATCAATAATTTGAAAAATAAAAAGGGGTGTCATGTTTTTCTTGACACAGCACAGAGGGGATACTTGATATTAAGAAATGTCCTCCTAACCAACATGCTTTGTTTCAATGTACAAATATTCCGGGAAAATAAAGTGACTGTCCACATAGTTTCGTGCATAAAGGTCAATGCGCTACATCCTCTGAATACATACCATGTTTTTCCTCTCTTATAAGATACCTTGTTTTCCCAAGTTTATAAAGGCTTGTCGTGTCCTAGCTTTAACCGCAGAGTGGGAATGGTAATTTTTTGGTATTACTTGACTGAAAATAGACACGCCATATGAGCTAACTTAAACAAAACCAACAGTTGCTTTTCAGAAATTCATTTTATGCCAATCGATAGCTGCACTGTTAAAGTCTGGCTGTTATTCAAGAAACGGCTGCACAGAACGTATGTTAGGAAATAGAAACAGGCAGTGAATTGAATTAAAAGTGTCTTTGGCGTAGTTTTTCACTGCAAGTTTTTATAAATATTGGAATATGATGTAAAAGGAAGTGCACAATTTTGCATTGTGAGTCTCTCTATATGAATACTCGACACATAAATATATTATTATACCCTGATGTTGTTCTCAGTATACCCCTGTGATAGTATAAATCTTACAACTTGGGTTGTTGCAGTATCGTGTCTCAGAGTAACACACTTAAAGTTCTCTTTTCTTTTCCCTGGACAAAGGCCTGGTTACCTCGGCCTGTGAAATTGGTTATTTCTCATGACCCCTGCATGACCTTAAATTCTGGCAAACTTCGATTGTACGGCGTGTTCAACATGCAAAGTCAGCCGAAAAATACACAGCTATTACTCGTGAGTCCAAGTGGCCAATCAATGCAGAATATTATTAAATATATTGAGCAAGGGGAACATCACAGAGACTTTAGGCAATTGCATTGTGTGAACTCAGCAAAGAACCAACATGTTGGGAAACAGACAATCGGAATTCGGAAATACTCACAAGACTCACACCAGATACTCGATGACGACATGTGACACAGCTCTGATGCGTTCTGTAAGATTTAAGTACCCCATCAGAACGAAACTATTGGGAATATGCACGGAGTAGGCCATGACTGCCTGAAGTAAATACTGGAGACCAGTAAGATAAATAGGCAAACATGGATGATTCATCGTGTTCACGTTCAACTATTAGAATGAATACGATTCGACGGGTATGTGTATCAGAATGCGAATTTGTAAACGACCCACGACTGAATGGATATTGCTACGCTCTTAGTGGTTCCTCAAAATGTGACAGCGTACTGTAAGAGATACAGCAAATCACTCTTTGCTGATTCAAATCCATATTGCCATGATGCCTCGCATCATAGAAAATACTGGAGCTAACAATTTCGTCGTTCCTGTTGAATCCCACAGGTCAAATCCTGAATAGATTGTCTGTAGAACTTACCGGCAACTATCGGTCCGATGAAAGCACCTATCCCCATGAACGGAGTGGCCAGACCTATGGCTGCAGTTACTTTCTGGTGTCCTACGATGTCCCTCAGCACCTGGCTCTCTAAAGTTGTCATCACACCGTTTGAAAATCCCAAGAGAGCGACGTATACAGCGTAAGATGCATAAGTTTCCATGAAACCGCTGACAATGCTCAACACTCCAGTAAAATAAACTGTGAACCCGAATAAATACATACTATTGATGCATGCCATGCAGTTAGGGGCTAATCTGCCGACTATGCCTCCAATTGCGAATACAGAGATGAGAAAAGATAATTGCTGTGATGGTGCAAGTTGGAGAGCTTGTGCGCGTGCGTACCAATGAGGTAGAGTTCCAAATATACCGAGTCCTATACCTACGAACAACACAACAACGTAAACGACATATTGTTTGTTTTTTATGAAAAAGTTCAGATCCAGTTGTTCACAAACTTTACGTATCCTAGATGATCTACCCTTGATTGATAAGTCAGTCGTTTGTGAATGGTCAGACGTATTATCTGAAGTGTTTTCTGGTGTTTTGAAGAAAAGAGCGCAGATGCACATCTGTAAGTTCACTCCGGCGAACAGGAACAAGGTTTCACGCCATCCGTACGTGTTTATCAGAAACTGTAACATCGGACCGAGTGCTAGAGCTCCAACACTACTACCCATCACTGCCATTGAATTGGCCAGGACGTATCTTTTCTTAACGTACAGAGCAACGATTCCAAGACATGGACCAAATATGAAGGCGTACCCAAATCCTGCAAAGAATGGACAAAATGATAAGAGACAGCATTACGATTGATTATTCAAAATAATACGGAGGTTTGCTGTTTGCAATGCTTCTAATCATCAGTACAACCATTCATTTCTAGAACGACAGGCACTAACTCCAGCAGGACTGACGAAGACGGTAGGACAGAAGAATAGAAAAACAAAACAAGTTACGTTTTATCAAATCTGTTTGAATCTACCGTACACAGCTAGAAACCAATTTTGAAAGCTGGCTATATAATGTACTTTATCTGACAAACACGTTTTGAGGTGTGATAATAAGTTGTTTTATCGAACATTAGTTCATTGGTGCGAAGGTTTTACAATATGCATTTCGTCATCGATTATTCAGCCTAAGGCACAAACAAGCCAGAACAAACCAAACTAAGAGTTGTAAAGTGAATAATTGATGCAGTGGTTCTGAAGTTTTTGATTTCTGAACATTTCAAAATTCCCACAGCTCCAACGCAAGTTTTGAATAGTACATAGCAACAGAGATGCATAGATAGTTATGTACATACATTCATGAAAAGATCCATGCATCCATCCATGCATCCATCCATCCATGCATGCATCCATCCATACACACACACACACACACACACACACACACACACACACACACACACACCCATGCATGCATGCATACATGCATGCATGCATGTATGCATCCATTCATACATCCTTACATCCAACCATCCATCCATCCAACCATCCATCCATCCGTACATTCATTCGTCCGTCCGTCCGTCCGTCCGTCCATCTGTTCATCCATCCATCCATCCATACCCACCTACCTATCTTCCTACGTAAACAAGTTGACATGCATGCTGACCTATATTACCGACATACAGATCCTGCTACAAATACCTCCTTAAGCTATGTATATTGCCATTTGAGCTAATAAGTACCAAAATCAGTCTTTTTAAGCAGAAGGCAAGCAACTGCTCGATGAAATCAAGTTCGAGGTGAGTGCCAGAAACCAAAAGAATAGTATATTACATTTATTTTAAAAACTTGTCTTATTACCTTTGCGATTTTCGCCCCTGATACATTTCACTCATCATAATTTTAGGTTATCGTGTGATTTACTTACCAACGAGAACTCCAAATGTGACATTCACGACTTCGATACTTGGAGCATACGAGCTCAGGAGGTAGCCTGCTGAAGAAATAAAACTTCCGATCATTACGGTGACGCGATGACCGTACTTTCTGACGCTGACATTGGCAATCGGACCTAAAATCAGTTCAGAAACAGTTTAGTTACGTGAGGTTAGAAAATAAGGTAAGCAAGCTGGTCAAATTATCAGAAAGATTTGAAATACTCGATTTGAAGATTTTAACAAATTGAAAAATGACATGTCGATGATCAGTTGCTTAAAAATGCTCTTACCGCAACCAAACTGAAACAAGAGCATCAGTGATATAATCATTGATGTGCTCTCCGAACCAGCACCGAAATCCTTCTCCAGAGCTACAAACACGGGCCCGATTGCCTGATGCACACCAAGTACAAAAATGTTACAAACAAATGATGCGATGACAACCATCCAACCATAGCAGCCACCGTCTGGATGATGTTGAAGTGCAGTAACACAGGCAGCTTCTCCCTCGACAAGACAGGCCATCTTTCAAGTATTCCTGGGGCTGACAATTCAACTGTGAACAAAGGTGGGAATTGATCTATGTTTTATTACCTTGTATTGATCACAGGTCTGTTGCCAAATATACAGCTTGTTATGTAGGTCATTTCCCCCTCACTCATGACCTGAGATTGATTAGTCTAGAAAATCCTCAAGGTCACTGTCTTTCACGACCTCACGACCCTGAATTCAATTAGTCAGTTTGGAATATTCTGGAAATTTAATTAGTCGTGTAAAGGAGATAATTTTAGAGCAGTAATTAGCATATCAATAAATTAGCATATCAATAGAAGTTCTAGATTGTTCTTATATTCTCTTATATAACCACTTGAGTATAAATAGGGAACCGGCACAGCTTGCAGTCAGACATTTTGGGATCGTGTCTCTTCCGTGTTACTTCAAGTCTTTGGAAACTCCGGCAGTATTAATTTCAAGACTTTTCAAGACCTTCACTGCCACGCTGGATTTATACTGTGGACTTTGTGCAACTTCAAGCCTGCAAGCCAAAGGACTGTTCATTCATCCGGCTGACTGATACAGCTTTGAGACTGAAGCTTTGCCGCCCCAGCTGAGATAAGTAGCCTGTACACCTTTACAGTTTGTATTCTATCCCTTGACTTAGCGATTAGTTTTATTTTTTTTGAAATAAATTTCGTTTTAATAGGAAGCTGATGAGTTCACCTTTTGTTCGTTTTCTCTTACTCATGTAACAAGCTGGATAACATGTTTGGTTCACATTTAAGGGTCATGGATAATCACACACGAACGGCAAACGTAACTTCCGCGTTTAGGGGAGGTGGTTTGGCTGTATTTCGATTACCGTGCGCAAAAATCGCAATACATGTTTTCATATCAACATCTCGCTCCACGTTTTACTGTATCGCAAAATATCATGCTATACTGTTTGGCGTGTACTAGGCCAGTGCAGCACCTGCGCTACACCATTCTTTTGACATACATGTGGTTCAGTGCACGGTGAAGAACGATTGATTTTAGAGGGAATATGCCAGTGGTGGGGGGAGCGTGTGCCTGATGTGTGATTTGGCCAAGTATTTCTGTCTGTTGCTTCTCCACTAGGTGACTGGATGCTGTATGTTGTGGGTTCGAACTCGATTGAAAACACCGTATATCCATAGCCACGTAACTACCGATGGTATAGGTATGATACACAATGAGGCTCGGTTGGATTTTAGCACTTCCAAACTTTCGTTTAGGAGGTGGGGCGGAGGGGGTTGAAGCCAAGCGCATTTAGTTTCGTTTACCGTGAGCGTGCCCCTTAGGCCCAGAGGCGCCTCGGATCCTGGCCTAGTACAAGATTGTTATATGCGAGGAAAACATTGACAGTGTATTTAATCTCCCTCCTCTCAGTCACTTACTGACAATGCACCAGGTGACTACTTACGGCGTCAGCTGTGTTCCAGGGCCGACATAAACCGTTCAAACACATATTGGGACCCTCTTGCAAATTTGTGTCGACCCTGGACCAACCATAGGAACCCAAAATCTAGTTCTTGTTGTTGTTGTTGTTGTTGTTGTTGTTGTTGTTTATGCTTATATTGGCCATGTTGTTGTTGACCATAAAATTCAACGAACATAACTATTGTGTTGTTGTCGTTTCAAACGTAATGTATATGTCCTAAGAAACACTACAAGGACGCTATCATTATTTGACACTCTCTTTTTAGGAAGAGAATGTACGTTTGGAGAGAATTGCATCGGGTCAAATAATATGATGACGCCCTTATAGTGTTTGTTACGATACCTACATTACGTTTGAAACAACAACAACAACAAGACAATAGTTATATTCGTTGCATTTTATTTGTCAACAACAACATGACTAATGTAAACATAAACAACAATGCCAACAACAATTAGATTTGTGGGTTCCCTGTGGACCAACCACATTAGATTCAACATAAATAAGGCCGGCCTTGGGCCGACACTGCGTGTTCAATTTTTCGAACAAGGGCAAACTCGGAGGTGACCTAGAATTCTGTAGTGAGAACGTAACGATTCACAGGTAATGAGATTATTGAGATCATGAACAAATGTATACTAAACAAACAAAAGTCGAACAAGTAGCAACATCAAATCCAGAGAGCCGAGACATTTGTAGGACGATGAATAATGTCAGCTGGTTCAACCTTCACGTCACTCTGCCGTCTGGCTCCGTTATTATTCAACTTGGCCCCATTCAAATATGCCAGCTATTCACTCATGCACTTCATATAACTTCCTGTAATATTCATCAAGGAATGATTGATCAAAGAAGTTAGGTAAGATTACAAATACTGGGTAAAGGGAAGTTATGACAGGTCATAAAAGTGTAAAGAAATGCAAACAAGTAAAATCCTATCTGATTAAGGTTATGACCAAGTCGAAGAATGTGTATGTAAAGTAAGAGGACAAAGTATATGGCGAGGTCAATGGAAAGTCAAATTGAAAAGCATAGTTGTGACAGTTGGCTGTGGAAAACAAACGTGAAATGGAGGATTATTCCTCACAAAAGGGAAGCAACTGTAGAAGCACGATTCCATATTGTCTTTGACCCCTTTAGATTACTCATATCGGCGGGTGAGCCAGGACAAGAATCAGATAAACATGAACATTGAAGAAACTGTAGTGTTGTAACTTGCCTGTGCCATTTTAATCATAAACGGATACATACATGCGTGATTTCTTGCACATCTAGAATATCTGATCACATCCTGATCAATTAACAACAAAATTAAGACTTTTTTTGACACAACAAAACCATATTTGACGAGGTCATTCAATAAATAAATCTGCAAACGAGAACCTTAGAAAATCTGTATCCAACGTATAAGCTGGTAAAACAGAATATGAAAATTACAGAGAAGATTGCATGTATAGAAATTCGAAATAAAAACGTGTGAACACTGTAAGTTCTCTGCCCCCTCCTCGTTAATATTGAAAGCTCCCAAGGTTTGTCCCCTATGAAGTTACCGAGTGGATAGAAATTTTTGTGTGACCTAAATAACTGAAGTAGAGCTAAGAAGTCAGGAATTCTCTAAGCCTTCCAGCCATTAAAATTGCATGGCTTACCTCTGAACCGGTATTGATGTATCAAATGTCTGAAGCATCCAGCGCTGTTCTAAATAAACAAATGACCGTGTCTTGATCTCTTCTTCAGCAGTCAAGGGCTCCGGCTCTGAGAGAAGCGTAAAAGCTCCCGAGTCGCCATATTGCAATAGTACTATTCGCGGTCAACTCGACAAAGCTGGACACTGTAAACGATCTTTCCCTATTCTCCTCCGATCTACGTTACATCTTGGTGTCTTTGTCAAGTGTTTGACGTGGAAGTTTCGAAACGCTGAAATATACGGTCGAAGTGGCTTCAAGGATACTGTTCTCCAGTTTCCTTACGGGTCATGTTCATGACCCTATCATGACCTACATCCTGGGACTTGCGTTGATATGAATCCGCAAATTTGAGTGGTCATTCTGTAAGGCCAAAAAAAAAAAGAGAAATGTTTCTGGTCAGCGCGCGCGTCACTTGAACAACAGCGCGTCACCCTTTTTTTTCCTGGTTTGTGGCTGGCGGCGGCGGCAAACTATGTACTGATTACTATGACACCAAACCAAAATGGCTGAAGAAAACGAGAAAATTCTTTGGGGCACATGATCAGTGACTGCATGAACAGTTTAAATGTTACTATATTGATAAAACTATAAAACTCGGTGTTCTCCCCAGGCCATAGCGCTCCCGCTACGCTTTCGCCTCTCCCCGCCGGTCCTACTAAATACTGCCCGTCACTGCCCGTCACTGCCCGTCTATGCCCGTCAAGGCTAGAGGTAAAATTGGGCTTTCAATTACCGAAATAAGTCAATATCTAAACACCACTGACCCATACAACATATAAATATCCTACAAATTGATCGTCAAAGCCACCAATGCGTCGATTTACAACCCCAAAATTACTTCCGTAAACCGTCCCTGGCAAGCCGCCATCGTTCATTTATGAACGTGCGTGCACGGAAGCTGCGACCCCTATCCCCCAAAATAGTATAGTCCAAAAAGCAGATGCGGCGGCGGGGGGGGGGGGGGGGGGGGCGGCGCTGGTTGAAATCTATCCCCGTGATGAAAAATTATTCGCGGTGTTTGTCGTTCAAAAATGATATAAAACTCAATTACATTTGAATTGTGTAAAGCTTAAACTTGTGAATTTTCCTCTTTGTTGGCAAGTTTTGACAATTTATTAGCAATATATGTATTAATGAAACTCCAATCAGACGAACCATTTCTTGCTCTCAAAGTTTCAATGTGAATCTTCTGTTTTAATTGCAATTGTAGTTACAATACTGTGATGATTTATTTAAGTGTAATAAAGAGTTTCCATGATGTTCAAACTGCACACTTGTGTGTTACCATTGCATTTTGTTGTGAGTGTACATGTATGTGTGGATGCATGTGCAAGCTTACATCCATATGCAAATATAAATTAATGATATGCAAATGATTATGCAAATTAGCCGCTACGCTTTGGTGCTTTAACTGACCCTCCTCCCTCCCTTGAGGAGGAGGAAAAAAAAAAATCCGCGTCGCCGCACCATTTTTTTAAGAAAGGCCTGACCAGAAACATTTCTTCTTTTTTTTTGGCCTAATAGCTAATTACATTCGATTCAGGGACACTTTAAATATCTGAAAACATACTTAGTAAAGCGAAGTAATAATCCTTAACATGTACATGTAAATGTTAATGAGACATTTTATATTGTCATGTTGTGTTTATTCAAAATCGAATATGTAAATCTCCTTAAATACGCAAAGAAATCAATAATTTACAATTTATTTGAATCTTAATCTTATCAACAAAATACTGTTTTTGTACATGTGTTTGATTGAAGAATATAATTGATAGAAAGTGTTCTGTCCTCTATTAAGTTCAAAGCAAGTTTTCCATCATGGCGAAGAGTTGTCATTTCATACACATACAATGTGCTATGTGAGATAAACTATTTTTCACATATGGTAAGCT
Source organism: Ptychodera flava (assembly GCF_041260155.1). NCBI lineage: Eukaryota > Metazoa > Hemichordata > Enteropneusta > Ptychoderidae > Ptychodera > Ptychodera flava. Next base: position 3,154,304 of record NC_091941.1, read on the forward strand.
TATGCTTGGTAAACAAAGACAAAGCGTTCCACACATTACTGGCGATCAGATGACTATAAGACAGTGTTCACAAACACTTCTGGAGAGGATGAGGGCGAGGAAATTTTAAAGAATTAGAAGATTCCTCTTCTTTCCAATCCCATGTCATCACCAAAACCTTTCCCAAATTGTCCTTCTTACTGTAAAAAATATAAATTTACCCTTTTACTGTGCCCCTGCTTACATCATAATGGCCCAACTGCTAACATGGTATGTACTATTCACTTTGAATTACTGAAGTCTCACTCAATCTGGGTCAAATGTCAGAAGTTTTACCTTCATTGTACCTTTATTGTAATGTAATTTAGACTTAAACACTTAAATTTGACAAACTTGTCATCAAAAAATTAAAAAGTACAGCAAGATATTTGTGGCAAGGTGTCGAAAAATTTTATTTTGATCAACTGACCGCAGGGCTTTGTCTATGTGGTCGTGAATGCTCATTTCATTGCCTGTTGATTTCGTGCCATTGGTCAATTGTTCAATTCTCAGGGCAAAAAGATAAGTTAAAACAACACATGATTAAAAAATACCGTCAATGACACTGGGCTCACATTTATTTCGATGTGGCAGGCCGGACTGAGTTTATTTAACTAAGTTTACCCTGGGAACATGCATACCAAGTTTCAAAGCAATCTGACAAGCGATTTCGGAGAAATTGATTTTTTGACCAAATATGGGGGGAAATCCCCCAAAATACAAATATGAAAATTTCACGACAATTTGAAGACATTCAAATAAGTATGCCTCTAGGTACATACCAAGTTTCAATGCATTCAGAATAGTTAATTCAGAGAAAAGGATTTTTTTACCAAAATACATAAAATTGCCAAAAAAAAAAAAATTACAAAACATTTCACCACAATTTTTACACATCCAACAGAAGACAACACTAGAATCAAGAGTACCAAGTTTCAAAGCAATTTTATTGAGTAAAAGAGTTACAGATGATGTGGCTTTGCAAACATTGCAATTTAAAGTTATCAATCGTATAGTTTGTACCAAAAGGTTTCTTTTTCTTCGTAAACTTTCTGACAATGATCTCTGCACTTTTTGTAAGGAAGAGACAGAAACAATTAGACATTTATTTTATGGGTGTAATTATGTACAACAAATATGGAAGTTTATCTTTATCCGTTGTAAGGTGAAATTTACAGAGACTGAAATCATCCTTGGGAATGAAAACTCTGAGGAAACCTTTCAGGGTTGGAATATGATGTCTTTTGACAAAGAGATATATTTACTACTGTGTATTTACGAAAAAACTTCCGACTTATGTGACACTAATTGAATACTTGAAATACTTTAGGACGGTGTTAAACTGTAATTCAAATGTTGCAAAGTCTATGAAAACCATTGAAATTTTAGATAGATTCTTATAATGTACTTTGTAAGAAATTTGTAAATTTGTTATCCTCTCCTCGTGGGTTTTCTGTTTCTTTTCCTTTTTTGTCTTTCAATGAATAAACAAATTAAAAAATAAACAAAAAAATTTTCAAAGCAATCCAACAAATAAGCTTACTTTTGGAGAAAATTATTTTTTTACCAAAAATGGGAAAATTTGCCCAGAAAAGCAAATAAAAATTTCACCACACTTTGAAGAAATCTGACAGAGCCCAACCCTGGGATCATGCATACAAAATTTCAAGGCAATGAGACTAGCGCTTTCAGAGAAGATGATTTTTTGACCAAAACCGGGAAATGTTGCCATAAAACTACAACTATCAAAATTTCACCACATTTTGAACGAATGTAACTTAAGTCATCTTCAAGAACCTGCATACCAAGTTCAACCAAATTCTGATCTGTAAGTCTACTGTGGTTATTGAGTTTAGCAGTTTGCAGGATTTCCCCTGTTCTACCTAATTTGCATATTTTTGACACTGACATGTCATTTGAACAAATTCACATCTCCACCCCTGGATGCACCTGTACACTAAATACTAAATAAGACGGTAGGTGCTGCGGTTTAGGATTTTTTGATGCGGACGCACATACATCCGCACGTACGTACATGTACATGTACGTACATGTACGTACATAAATACATAAATACATATATACATATCTACATACATACATATATACATACATACACATACATACATACATACATACATACATACATACATACATACATACATACATACGCCATATAAGCTCACTTTGGTATCATACACCAAATGAGAGCTAAAAAGTAAAATGTAATATTTTGATAGTTTTATCCGTTCTTTTGTTATGTGCACTAGTTGTGGATCCTTGTTCTGCTTCCAATTAAGCTGTACACAAGCAAGGGACACATTTTTAGAAAAAATCATAGCGTTTCAGCTCTTTGAAATCCGTCAAATCTTTCCATTCTTTAATATATTGAAGTGTTTGAGCAGATTTTTGACAATAAAGAAGTGAATGAGGAAAGATGTTTACCATTCACCATCATGTTTTTATGAAAATGCTTACTTTAATTTCCTTCATTTAAATACACAAGAAATGGTTGCCCTATTCAGTTGCAAATTTTAGAAAATTTGGCTCTCTAAATTCAAAAATTTGCATGCTAGCTCATTCCGTTTGTAATTATCAACGTTAAGAGAGAATGGCTTAAGGTAGCCTTTAACACGAGGAAAGTTTAATACTTTAACTCTCGAGGTGCAAATTAGCCTAAAGGGACAAGTCGCTCTTTTAGGAGGTTTCTTTAATGAATATTGTTTGATATGAAACGTAGTTTGTGCTTTTTTGGACGATTGGGAAAATGCTGAATTCATGAAATATTGGCCAACGGTAAATAACCTCAACTCTGCTTTTACCAAGACAAGATTAAACGTTCGGTCTATGCCTTCAATTACCCTACCATCGAATGTGCATCCAAACTTGAGTTCAGTTGTGAACACCGACAAGGTTGGTTCTACACGTGTTGATCGTGTTAAGTAGCTGAAAACTAAAAAAAGGACTGTTCAACATGCTCTTGATAGCAGTCCAAGAAATTACAGTTTATAGCTACACGGAAAATTTTAAAAATCACTATCGAAAGTCGCAAATATTTCTTTAACATGCGGCGGTTACAGCCCGCTGTTGGTTGCTGCTAAGAAAACAATAAAATAATTGCTACATAATACTCAACAAATTTATAATTTCAAATTATAAGTAGTGATATGACCGTAACATTGATGACGTATCACTGAGAAGTTTAATGTTTGGTTTCAAAGCTCTAATGAAGACAAGCGGTATCAAAGCAATGTTTGGACAAAAATGAGATTGCTTTGACAAACAAATGAGAAAACTAGCCCTAAAGTTATAATTACACAAATTTCAACACTATTGGAACCAAACTGAATGAGGGCATCAGTAGATGATTACTTACTTACCAAATGCATTTGCTAGAGGATAAAGCATTTTTAATTTGCATATTTAATGAACTTTCCTCATTAAGGTTATTTATCTTGATTAACTCAACAAAAGTGGACGAAACTTGCTATGTACATAGAAGATACTATAATACAACATTTTTGAAAGTCATTATGCATTGTTACTTCAGTTAATTCCTTATTTGAATATTTATTGAACTTTCCTAATTAAGGATATATACCTGGATTAACTTGATCAAAAGGTACTAGGTTATAACAATATTGAAAGTCATTTAGTAGTTTTACTTCAGCCAATTCCTTATTTGCACATTTAATGAGCTTTTCTAATTAGGGTTATATATCATGATTGACTTGACCAAAATTGATGAAACTCGCTATGTACACGGAAGATACTATGATACAAGATTATTTGTTTACAGTACAATACTAGCTAAATCTGTGTATTTATAGACGCTTGATTAGTGATATCAATGTACTTCATTAGACTAAGGGGGTCACAAGTGCATATGTGTGCAAGAAATTTGATTTTGGAATTTCACTGAAAATCTTGATTCACTATACATTGTAATCTATGAGGAAACTGTGAATGTTTTTTTTTACAATACAAAACTAGCTAAATCTGTGTTTTTACAAATGTTTGACAATTGATATAAATGTACGTGATGAGAATAGGGTGTTGGAAAGAGCAGATATGGATAAAAAGTATGACATTGAAATTTTACCTAAGTGAGGTTATGAAAGTTCAAAGGTCAAATGTGAAATTATATCAATTAAGATATTATTGATACAGACTGTGACATATAGGGGAAAGGTCAGTGTTTTTTTGCGCATGAAAATTAAGGATAGTCACTCTTTTCCTTGCAAACACCTTTGAAGGTCACTGTTCTGTATTCAGGGACTATGGTGTCGCATTTTTCCAGCTGGAGTCAATTGCACGAGGATTTGGACACATAGGTTATCGTCTCCTAAATTGTTATTTGAAGGTTGTTTGACCTGAAGCTGCCACTTATTATTGATGACACTATGTACTATTCTAACTAGTTTGTATTCTGTCAAAGTCCTCAAAAAATCAAAATTTACAAATGGCGACATGAACGTTTCGGACACTGACCTTGACCCAATTTATTGTCGATGGGAGAATGTTATCGACTAAGTTATCTCCCTAATTGTTATTGAAGGTTAGGTTGAAACTTAGTCGTTATAGAGGACAGTTTTGAACAATAAGAGTGCACAACACAGGGGAAGGGTAAGTAGAAATGACAACCTAAATCTTTTGGCCTCAAGTTGGCTGCTTGGATCATCAATAAATTATACCCGAAAACTTGCGTCGAAGGGCGCGCCAAAACTGGAAATGGCAGGAAATAAAAATGTGCCAGAAGGTATTTGGATAGGAACTTGATATTCAATAAATTTTCGAATCCCCCCTTTGGAATGTTGTAAATCTTTTCAAGTCCCCCTGAAATTCTCCCTCCAGAGGTATTTGTGAATGCAGCCTAAGGTACTAAAAATTCATGTTCTCATTAAGTCGTTGAATATCTTTCCAAGTGTCGGCGTTTTACACTTCCTACAGTAAAAAGTACACGGACACCTTCAAGCTCAGCTAATAAAATAAACTTCAAATATCAAATAAAAGTGGCGTATACCAATTCCTTGACTGCAAAGTGACCAGTCAACAAGCAAACGACTCACTTCGCTTACTTTAAATGTTTATAAATTGATTTCAGGTCCCATCGCCGATGTGAGTACCAGACGTTATGGCCATCGCATCACCGTAATAATTGGGAGTGTAATTTTATCAGGAGGCTACCTTCTTAGCTCATATGCTTCAAGCCTCGAAGTCGTAAATATCACATTTGGATTTCTAGTAGGTACGTTTAACAAGGATTGAGTAATCTCTGCGCTACCACTTGATCTTTATTATTTACATGTTGGAGAATTTGGTATTATGCCACCACCTACTATTTGTGGTTAAGGATGGTCTTACTTACTTGAAAACGATAAATGAAAATGATCAAAGGGCCTATCTACTGTTATAGAAAAAGGACTCAGAAAACGCTTTCGTTTGATGTATTACATAAAAACAGTTTTCTAAATCTCAACGTTACTTGTTTACTTCAGATAAGAAGAATGTCGTCTTAACCGCAGTTTCAAAAAAAGGCTCCAGAGTCATAATTCCAATCGGTTAAGTTTGGCATTATTTCAGTTAGAATAGCTTTCTAGACGTAAGCCACTATAAATTGACCCAAAAAATGAAGCAAGAATGACGCCAATTGTATCTTGAGACCCTGACTTCCAGTATGACGTTTTATTTTTTGAATACCCTGTTGTGTACATTAATAAGTGCTTGTCAAACTTTTGGTATATTTGAAAATGGCGAGAAATCGATATTTTTGAGATGTTTCCTGGTCCAAACCAAAAAACGACGTTCTGATGAATAATTTTATGGGCAATTGATGATACTTTTGCCGCTTATGTTTCCTTTCGATATATGTCCTTCTCACTCAAAGGCAAAGGCAACATTTTCGCCCCGCGTTTGCTTAACTTCGCTTTAAGGCAAACAACAGATCTGTCAGATCATTAATTGTTCTTCAAATGGAGATAAAATAATCAATTGAGGCAGGAATAGTCGTAATGCCCGAGAGCACTAGACAAGAGAGCAGGAGACTGAACACTGTCTTCAAAACTTCTGATTATACGCCAGGCGTTGTCTATGTGTACACTCATAATCCTTTCCGTGATTTATACATGTAAAACATACACTAGTATTTGCTTTTACCTGCACTGCCATATTTTTATATAGCCTACGAGTAGAGCGTGATACCAGGCATGCAATACCTCCCGACATGTAGCTTTATCAGTGGCTATCTGAGTTTGTGTTTTAGAACTATTGTCCAGATCACTAAACATTCTGAGTCAAGGCTAAACGCAGAACTACGATTCGCTAGATTTTTGACGGGTTTGTTGTCGAGACGAATTTTATGGAAGACGAATTGATTTCTTTGTTAATTTTAATTGCCTAATACCACCGAGTAATAATATCAATTTCCTTCCCTTTTGACATCTTCCGACCCATTCTCATGCACAGGATTTGGTTACGCCCTCATTGTTGGTCCAAGCCTTGGTATTGTTGCTCTCTGCATTAAGAGAAGATACGTCCTCGCCAATTCGCTGGTTATGGTCGGTAGCAGCACTGGAGGGATCCTGCTTGCTCCTATGTTTCAATTTCTTATAAACAAGTATGGTTGGAGGGATACGTTGTTCATTTTCGCAGGGATGAATTTACAAACGTGCATCTGTGCTCTGTTTTTCAAAGCACCGGAGTCGCCAGGGAACGTTTCAGGAGTGACAGGAGAGAGTTCACATCAGAGTGAACACGATTCCGATAACAAGGAAGAACCAAGGAAATTACAAGCTGTGGTGGAACGACTAGACCTCGATCTGTTCATCAAGCACAAACAGTTTACTGTCTTTGCCATTGCGATTTTGTTAGGAATTGGGATGGGCCTATTTGGTTCAACACCTCACTGGTACGCCGATGATCTTCAACTTGCTCCATTACAAGAGTTATCCTTTCTAGTATCGATATTCGGAATCTGTGGAATAATAGGTAGACTTCTTCCTAACTTGATGAGACGGAGAAACAGTATTAATGCCTTTGGTTTTATTTTTATCCTTACCGGGGTGACAAATATTGTGAGTGCTTTTGTGGAGATTTATTCCTTGTATGCGGTTTACGTTGGAGTTCTTGGTGTCCTGAACGGTGTTATCGCAACCCTCATGACTCAGGTACCGAGAGATATCGTTGGCCCACAGAAAATTACTGCAGCAATTGGTTTATCGAATCCGTTTATGGCGATGGGTGCATTTATAGGCCCAATCACAGCAGGTGAGCAAATGCCAACCTTTAAACGACATTGCAAATTGCAAAACATGCATCATTTATTCGGGTCAGATAAAGAGACGTATGACTTAATATCCTCTGACGTTTGACAGAAAATGAAAACAATATCCCAGATTTTTCAATGAGAAAGAAACACATGCGGAACGCTTGAAGACAAAAAACTGTTATAACAGCTATCCAAGTAGAGTGTAGTCTCTGCTTACATGTTGACATCACTTTTGAATATAGATAAATGGCGTCAGACCGATTAAGAACAAGATTTTACTACATGTGCGAAGGATGAAAATATTTTTGTATTTTCAAAATTGACGTTAAATATATTTTGAAGAAATTATTATATTCATACAATGCAAATCAATTTTTACTGCAAAATTCTTCATGTTTACATCTTTGATTCTTTCTTTATATGATATTTTCAGGTTGTATATATGACCAAACTGGTGATTACGATGATGCGTTCTATTTCTACAGTGCATGTTCTTTGGCGGCAGGTCTTTTGGTAGTGGTGACCGACCCTTTCATAAAACCTCTTTATAGACGGCCAAGCCTCCAGGATTTGGAAACAGGGAGTCTATCTGAACGCAAGTCCCCTTTGAGAAGCGATGGAACTCTCCAAAGTTCTGAATATGGTAGCCAAGAACACAACAGCAAAGACACGCAGACATAAGTATCAACATAGATTAGGACTGTCAAAATTATGAGTATAACTGATATTCCTAAAAATAAGCTGAAAGAAATAAACAGAATGTTATTTCATTTTCTTTGGAAAGGTCCTGATAAGATTGCCAGGAACACAACGGTAGGAACAATTGAAAATGGAGGGTGAGTATACCAAATATATTTGCAATATATAATGCCACCAGGGTTGACAGGATCAGAAGGCATTTTAGTGAACAAAATGACCACCCATGGCAACTGTTTTTTACTAGAGTACTGAAGCCAGTTGGAGGTTTAAAGTTATTATTGAAATGTTATTTTAAAGTTGATTTACTACCGTTGAAAATCACAGGATTCTTTTACACCATGTTGAAAGCTTGGAGAATTGAAAATACCACATAGTGAAAATAATTTGAATTCCAGAAAACTCTTCTATGGAACAATAAGGACATTTTGATTGGCAAACGTTCTGTGTTTGCCAGGAAGTTGTGGAAGCAGGAATTCTATAGTTTGAACAACTGTACAATGAAAATGGCCAAAAGTTGGACTGGGATTCTGTACATACATGTAGTAAAGGTATCCCTCAATCATCCATACTGAAATGTTTTGGACTAAAAAGTGTTATCCCAGCCAACATACAAGTAAATGAGCAAAGTGCACCTGATGATGACGACGAAGTAAAAATTGTATTGGAAAATAACAGGTCAATTAGTGTGGAACTGTGTGATACAAAAGTAATCACACAGATAATTAATGACATTAATTTTATACAACCCAAATTCATGTTCAAAAACTGTACTTTGAACATGAATTTGAAATCAATATTGACAACTGGAACCAAATTTATCAACTTCCATTTAAAATAACTATAGACTCTAAATTGAAAGAGTTTCAGTTTGAAATATTACACAATATCCTGTATACAAATGCTAGACTGAGTAAAATGAATCTGCCACGGTTGATAATACTCTATGTTCTTTCTGCAAAAACAACAAGGAAACTTTACTCCATATTTTACATGATTGTCAACATGTGCAATTATTTTGGGAACCATTTTTTATGTTATGGGGACAGAAAATTAAAATTGAGAAACAGACCAACAATATGGCAGATTATACTAGGTGATCCCAAACTTTCTGTTATTGTGAATATCCTACTTCTTATTGGTAAAATGTACATTTATATATGTCGTAGTGAAAAGGAACTACCCAGCTTTGTAGCATACAAAAGATTTCTTACCTCTGTACAAAAAACTGAGTTTCACATTGTCTTTAGAAAAGAGAAAATGTCTGCAAATAATGAGAAGAGGGGAATTTACAGCTTTAATATCCACCGAGATCCATGCACAACAGGCATGACACATGATAATGATAATGTATGACGAATGTTCAATATTTTATTGGCTTCTGCGATGTAAAATATTTTTTTTCCTTCGATGTAGTAAGGCATGTATTAAAATTTTTGATAACTCCAATAAAAAAGGATCAACAGACATGTGTACAAAATTGACAGAGTCAGTGTGCACAATGTTGCCAAGCTTTCATACAAGTCTGTTATTCACTACCTATTGTTGTAATTTTTTGGTATTTCACAACATATATTTTATTCTCAATATTTCAGTCTCTTTCAATCTCTGTAGTCTTCACCGTACTGCTATGTTAAGTCAAGCAACAACTTAATGTAATTGCCTTTACGCAGTAGTTCTTCTATACCTGTTCCTTGTTGCACTGCACGCCAGGTTATACAAAGCGTTCGTTACTCATGCAACTTTTAGCTGTAGGGTAAACGCAGGATATGTTACTCATAGAACTTTTAGCTGTAGGGTAAACGCAGGATATGTTACTCATAGAACTTTTAGCTGTAGGGTAAACGCAGGATATGTTACTCATAGAACTTTTAGCTGTAGGGTAAACGCAGGATATGTTACTCATAGACCTTTTAGCTGTAGGGTATACGCAGGATATGTTACTCATAGAACTTTTAGCTGTAGGGTAAACGCAGGATATGTTACTCATAGAACTTTTAGCTGTAGGGTAAACGCAGGATATGTTACTCATAGAACTTTTAGCTGCAGGGTGTACGCAGGATATGTTACTCGTAGAACTTTTAGCCGTAGGGTAAACGCAGGATATGTTACTCGTAGAACTTTTAGCTGTAGGGTAAACGCAGGATATGTTACTCATAGAACTTTTAGCTGTAGGGTGTACGCAGGATATGTTACTCGTAGAACTTTTAGCCGTAGGGTAAACGCAGGATATGTTACTCGTAGAACTTTTAGCTGTAGGGTAAACGCAGGATATTACTCATAGAACTTTTAGCTGTAGGGTAAACGCAGGATATGTTACTCATAGAAGTTTTAGCTGTAGGGTGTACGCAGGATATGTTACTCATAGAACTTTTAGCTGTAGGGTAAACGCAGGATATGTTACTCGTAGAACTTTTAGCTGTAGGGTAAACGCAGGGTATGTTACTCATAGAACTTTTAGCTGTAGGGTAAACGCAGGGTATGTTACTCGTAGAACTTTTAGCTGTAGGGTAAACGCAGGGTATGTTACTCATAGAACTTTTAGCTGTAGGGTAAACGCAGGATATGTTACTCGTAGAACTTTTAGCTGTAGGGTAAACGCAGGGTATGTTACTCGTAGAACTTTTAGCTGCAGGGTGTACGCAGGATATGTTACTCATAGAACTTTTAGCTGTAGGGTGTACGCAGGATATGTTACTCATAGAACTTTTAGCTGTAGGGTAAACGCAGGGTATGTTACTCATAGAACTTTTAGCTGTAGGGTAAACGCAGGGTATGTTACTCATAGAACTTTTAGCTGTAGGGTAAACGCAGGGTATGTTACTCATAGAACTTTTAGCTGTAGGGTAAACGCAGGATATGTTACTCATAGAACTTTTAGCTGTATGGTAAACGCAGGGTATGTTACTCATAGAACACTCTGATAGGCTACATCCTGACCTATATTTTCGTCACAGTTGGACACAAAATAAACGAGGCATTTTTGGCATTGTAAATTTGTGTCATTCTTGTATAAAAATCCGCTGTACAATATAAAATCGGTAGCTGTAGGGTAAACGCAGGATATGTTACTCATAGAACTTTTAGCTGTAGGGTGTACGCAGGATATGTTACTCATAGAACTTTTAGCTGTAGGGTAAACGCAGGATATGTTACTCATAGAACTTTTAGCTGTAGGGTAAACGCAGGATATGTTACTCATAGAACTTTTAGCTGTAGGGTAAACGCAGGATATGTTACTCATAGAACTTTTAGCTGTAGGGTGTACGCAGGATATGTTACTCATAGAACTTTTAGCTGTAGGGTAAACGCAGGATATGTTACTCATAGAACTTTTAGCTGTAGGGTAAACGCAGGATATGTTACTCATAGAACTTTTAGCTGTAGGGTGTACGCAGGATATGTTACTCATAGAACTTTTAGCTGTAGGGTAAACGCAGGGTATGTTACTCATAGAACTTTAGCTGTAGGGTAAACACAGGATATGTTACTCATAGAACTTTTAGCTGTAGGGTAAACGCAGGGTATGTTACTCATAGAACTTTAGCTGTAGGGTAACGCAGGATATGTTACTCATAGAACTTTTATCTGTATGGTAAACGCAGGGTATGTTACTCATAGAACACTCTGATAGGCTACATCCTGACCTATATTTTCGTCACAGTTGGACACAAAATAAACGAGGCATTTTTGGCATTGTAAATTTGTGTCATTCTTGTATAAAAATCCGCTGTACAATATAAAATCGGTAGCTGTAGGGTAAACGCAGGATATGTTACTCATAGAACTTTTAGCTGTAGGGTGTACGCAGGATATGTTACTCATAGAACTTTTAGCTGTAGGGTAAACGCAGGGTATGTTACTCATAGAACTTTTAGCTGTAGGGTAAACGTAGGGTATGTTACTCATAGAACTTTTAGCTGTAGGGTAAACGCAGGGTATGTTACTCATGCAACTTTTATCTGTAGGGTAAACGCAGGGTATGTTACTCATAGAACTTTTAGCTGTAGGGTAAACGCAGGATATGTTACTCGTAGAACTTTTAGCTGTAGGGTAAACGCAGGGTATGTTACTCGTAGAACTTTTAGCTGTAGGGTAAACGCAGGGTATGTTACTCATAGAACTTTTAGCTGTAGGGTAAACGCAGGATATGTTACTCATAGAACTTTTAGCTGTAGGGTAAACGCAGGGTATGTTACTCATAGAACTTTTAGCTGTAGGGTAAACGCAGGGTATGTTACTCATAGAACTTTTAGCTGTAGGGTAAACGCAGGGTATGTTACTCATAGAACTTTTAGCTGTAGGGTAAACGCAGGGTATGTTACTCGTAGAACTTTTAGCTGTATGGTAAACGCAGGGTATGTTACTCATAGAACACTCTGATAGGCTACATCCTGACCTATATTTTCGTCGCAGTTGGACACAAAATAAACGAGGCATTTTTGGCATTGTAAATTTGTGTCATTCTTGTATAAAAATCCGCTGTACAATATAAAATCGGTATGTTTTTGTTGTCTTAAGTGTGTATGCGATGTTTTGGATAGCCACAGCAATGCATTGTGAGATACCAAGGAAAAGGTGTATGAATATCAGAGTGGACATTCAAGGACCAATAGGGGTATTTCATTTGATTGAAAGGTCCCACATAACAATATTTTGTGGCTCGAACTAATTAACTTAACGTTATTTCTTCTCTGTTACGGACTGGTTACAACTAGACTGCAAAACTAACAGATTTACTTAAATACAGGTTATACGGAGACCTCCAAATGCAAACTGGTTTCAAACGCTTAAATTACAATTAAGTACAATTTGGAAGAAATATCATTTATCCTCTTGAACAGGCAACCAAAATCTGAACAAGAATGACATATGCTGCATATGATAATGTTGGTTTTGTTATTTTTGGCATATGAATGATTGTTTGGCAAGGATCGTATTCTGTTTCCATGCTGCAACCATGATGAACATATCAGTTTTGAAATGACTTAAACAATCATAATATCTAAATGTTATACTGTGATGATTTGAGTCAGTCTTCAACCAGGCTGACATGCGTACTGTCTGAGAACTAAAGCGAGTAAAATGTAAACAGCATAAATGTCTTATAGTTGAATACTCATTCTGGTAATTGTTTTGCATATATTAAATATACTCTGTAATACTCGGTGGAAAACGAAGTATCTACAAGAAATTGTTGAATCTCGGTTTGTCTAACCTTCTTTACCAGTTTGAGGATAGTACTTGCCAGGAACTAGTATGCTGATATGTATACGTAATTTACACTGCATAAGTGTGTCACCTTTTTATTGGACACAAGGCCGGAGTGACTTTGCTCTAAACTTGTAAATTTACGTGTATCATTTAACAGTGATCTGTCCTAGGATCTTACCAGGTGTTAGGCGACATTGTTGCTCGAAAACCATACCACCCCTTGAAGTGCAAATACAAGACTTGTAAAGAATGACAACAATGCAATAAGGTCACAAGGTCTCCAGACAAAAATATAGATCATATATTTTGAAGTTTTTTTATCAATGGTGAACTTCAAATTACGGAATTGTGGTGTATCATAGATATCCAGGGTGATTTAGATTTTGGGACTGAAAATCAAATTAAAGAACATTGAACGTGTAGTCATTATCGGTCAACATTGCATTCAATAGGATAATGGACAAGATATCATGTTGGACTGTAAACCACATTTTCATTACTCGGCTTTCCACAAAAAGGGAATAGAATTCCTTATTTAGAGTGACTGCGACCGAAATGGTAAAAATTCAAATTTCAAATTAATTCACGGTACAGTGTAGAGGTTGGCCTACGTGTACGTGCTATTACATGAAAGTGGGAACTATCCATGTATACTAATTTTAAGATTTTAAGCAGGATGAAGTGCACAAATAATGTTTTTCTTTGCGTCAACCGCGCCGCAACATTCTTTTTAGAATTTTAACTGATACAAACATTTTATTAAACTGTCATGTCAGTTTTTGCAACTTGCATTCTGTATTTGAAGAGGACTTGAAAAGTGGTATAACGTCGTCAGAAATGCCTTGACTATATTATAGTCCATAATAATAATACACACGGATAAAAAGGTTTACATGACTCGTAAATCCACCCCGGACCCCACCGCGAATCCAAGCATCCCGTTCACACACATACAAATTTGCCATGTGTCATAATTGTGTAATTTTGAACATTGTTCTTCCTGTTTTATTCCATTCGTTATATTTTGGAGACAAATACAAAATCATGCTACCATACTAATATCAGGCATTGTTCACAAACTCCTCTGGAGGGGTGGAGGAAAAGATAACATCGAGACGGCATAAATACTATCAGTTATGATGTGCATTCAATTGATTTAATGAATGTGGATCAAATATCAAACGTTTACTTTTACAATGCTGTAAGTTAATCTTTTAAATTTAAATTTTATGAAAGTTATTGTCAAAATTAAAACCAATAACAACATGTTATTGCAAGGTTACTTGATATATTCCGATTCACAGACTACGTTCATTTGTACGAGTGGTTGTGTGTACTAATTCCATTGTCAGTTGTAATACTTTGATAAATTTTCTTTTCTTTGTGTTGTGGATCAACAACAGATTCCTGACAAACTCCATTGTAGCGTATTGTACACCTCAAAGACAAATTGTCAGAGAAAGCAAATCTTTCCATCCTTGATACATAGTCTGTTTGTCTGAAGATAAATCAGAAAATAGGGTGTTGACCATCATGTTTCAATGTAAATCCGCACTTTTATTTTCCCAGCAGGTGTAACGGAAATGGATGTCTATTGTGAATTTCGAATTTAAGACAGTTTGGCTCTGTAAATCCACAAGATGCATGCACAGTGATATGGCGCCTTTTTTATTACCAATTTTAAGAGAATAATTAGAGAGAGCTTTAGATAAAATAACAAGAAAACGTTTTAGACTTAGGCGCATATCACCTTAACGTGTGTGAAAATGTGAACCACTTGCTTTGTTGACACAGTATTTTTATGCATGGCCAGCAAGATTACTGCTTCCAGTCGGATTAAGGAAGAATGCGCTACAGGGACATTCAACTTTTATAATATTATTTAGCCTGCCCCTTGTTGGGCTCATCTTAAAGACCGGGAATTTTAATCTCCCCTTAGAGATAATACAGGCCTTTTTGAATTTCACTCTCGGTAAATATTGGGTAATTTTTTTTTCTAGAAGCAGGATACTGAAAAACTTGTCACAAGTTATAGCTTATGTCCCTTTAATTACAACAAGTACACACCTGTTAATTTGTCGTGACACGGATATAATAAAATGCTCTTTTGTCTCAGAAAAGTCAATAAACCCATAAATGTTTTTAAGTTATTATATTTCCAACTTGAAGTGTTTGTTAACATTCAATCTTGGAAATAATAATTTGATCCTACAACTGTCAGTCAAACGTACATGTAATATTCACAAAACGACACCCATACACAAACCTATATGACGTTTCAGAGATAAATGCAGGTTAGGAGAAAGAAAAACTTGAATTGACCATGTAAACAATCAAGGGAGACGATATGTGTAAATCTTTTACAGGCTCTACCATATTCTTCCTCATATATGATTGTTTGTCACGGTTCGAAAGATGTCCTTAACCTGAGGTGACCTCAACAAAGAGTTTCATAGGAAATGCTTGACCTTTTATAACAACTCAAAGAGAGCTTAACACGACTATGAAACGATATCAATTTTTGTTGTTGTCTACTCTCCAATTGAAGTCTGTCTGAGTGCTGTTAAGCTAACAGTACTGAGGTCATATTTTGGTGTTAGGTGTACAGCAGTCTATTTGACCTAAGTTTGTATTGCTATACGAGCACTTCGATGCAAGGTCAGCTCATACATCGTGGTTTATATCATTGATATTATTATTTCAACTTGGTTGTGGTAAGCCAGCATTATTGTTGTGGACCTATTTTGCACCAGTCCGTGTCAAAGAGTAGGTTGTTATAGTTTTCAAGATATTTTAAGATTAATAAGATTTATTAAATTCTCTATTTCAAGTTTACATACGGCAAAGCGATTTTCACTTACACGCTCATTTGATATCGCAAGATATGAATACATATAAAGAAATGCTGATGGCATTGCAATGGAGGAGCAAAGACACAAAAACTTAAGTATACAGGAGCAAATTATCTTAATCTTAAGCATAAATTGCAGCACGAAAGCTCACTGACATCATATTCAAATCACTAATACGGTCAATACCAGAATAAAAAGCGTAGAAGAAAGGTTGTCATCCATCTATTCATTGGAAATAATTTGAAAACCACTGAGACTAAGTAGTTGCGTAAAAGTTTACCTTGCACACGCAGATAACTTGATGACATTGGGCGGCGGGGGGTTTTCCATGAATAATATGTAACAGTACGTATGATGAACTGTCTTGATGATATTCCTGAATACTAGTAGCTGACATCAGCCGTGCTTATTTGAGTATTCATCGAATCAACATTTTTGTGATCAATTAAGTTTGCTTGAATATGTCCATGTAAACAAGATAGTGAAGCCCCTCCCCCAATCGACCTACCTTCCAAATGCCGAAGACAGTGAACAGTTTCTAAGCAGATAACAACAATAATTTTATATTTTACAATCAATGTTCTGGACCCTATGACATCAAGCGTCAGTAGGAACTCGATCACTGGAAGCATATTAATCCTCACATAACATTAGTGTTTGCCCACACTATATCTTTGTTTGGTACAAGCGTAGCACCAAGGAACAGCTGGAACGTTATCAACAACCATTTAACAAGCACCGACTGTTTTATTTTGCTCGGACCAAGACACTTCATCTCATCCACCGCCAGACGTACTAGACTGAGGGTCTTGGTTGATAGATCAACTGACGAATGGGTAGTTCGTCGGGCCACAACAATATTGTTGTTCACTAAAAGCTGTCAAGTCTTGACTTTCAAATATTTCTTGGGCGAGTGTGCACCAGTCGGTTTCAGAAAAGAAGTGCAAAGTTGATGACCGACGACACAAGACGCAGAACCAACGTATCCGAATAGTTCTCCTAACATCGGGGCTAAAATGGTATTGTGCAATATTTTCAAGCTCTTTTGAGAACTACATTCTTTATACTTTTACTGATGCAGAGTATATCTTCTTCTAAAAGGCAATGTGTTTATCCATCCTTATTTTACAGAGTGTGTCTTTATAATTTAAAAGTGTACTTAGATTTGAATAACACGTTTCCTCAACAAGCAAGGTGACTGTCCATCAAACCTTTCAGCTTTTGTAGTATTGGAGGTTTGTGTCCCAAAATTTAATCATTTACAAAAAAAAGGTGAAATAATCTTCTATGTTCAGTTTACATCACTTGCAGCTTGCCTGTTGACGATTTACGTTGAAAACATCTATAGTTTTGTAATGTCCCCTTCAATAAATACGGAGCTGTTAATTTTGCGTGACATGAAACTTATTGAAAATTATCGGGCGCTTTTTGTCTCAGAAAAGTTCGAATAAGCACGTAAAAAATTGACAGTTATTATATGTTCTTGTCATTCCTCTGTAGCCACAATATTTTTCAAGCTCCCTCTTGACTTAGAGTCAGATTTTTCAATCCCTTAATTTGTCCGTTCCCTTCTCCAGGAGTGTTTGTCAACGCTGAATTTGATATGTTTCTGTACAGGACTAGAACTGTTATCAGTTAACCACTATCAATATTAGTGGAACCACACCCATGCGCAAACGAATTTACCGTTTCAAATCTTGTTACATATAGTTGTGAGTGTGAAAAACACAGACCCTCTGTACAAACGAATAAAAAAATCGTAAGCTTATTATTTTTTTAAACTCTCCATTGCTTCTCTGTCATACACACCAGTGTTTAAGGTAAATGAGCAAAGACATATGAGTGTGACAAGCCTCTCACTACAGCATACAAGCCTTTTAATCGTACAAAACAGAGCAGCGGGAGAAAAGTCAAAGCAAGTGAGTTGATGGAATGTATCAAACGCGAGAAGTCAGTACCTGTCTTGGACAGAAAGTAACAACAGAAGCTATGGTTGGGTCTGAAAAAATGCGACGTTTTCATGAAGAATAACAAAATATTCATAAATCCGACGAACAGCTTTCAGACCCCCCCCCCCCGAATACCACTTGCTTCATTCCTTGATATGAAAAGTATTCATTAGCTTTCCATTGTATTTGTTTAGAAAGACAAGTTATTATATGGTTATTTTGACATTTGATTGTTTGCCATACTTAGAAAGGGGTCGAGTCCTTGACCTGACGTGACCTCAACAGCCTCAACAAAGAATCTCATAGAGACTGCTCAAAGAACTCAAAGTGAATTTAGAGCTGGGGGCGTGAGCGAGTTACAATAACACGACATCCTGGTTCTGCTTTTGTCTTCTGTCCAAGTCTGTGCTTTTTAGACAAACGCAACTCAATTCACGCTTTTGTCTGTTGTTTGCCAATATTAGAAAAACGGGTTCTACTATGGAAAACTCTGACAGAAAAAAATCCACGAGTGTACATGTAGATGCTGCCCGACAACTACGACAAGATGGCGGCTGTTACGGTTGGGTGGTTGTCCTTGCAGCGCACATCTGTAACTTCTTTGTCTTAGGTGTACTACAGTCTATTGGACCACTGTTTGTGGCTCTGCAAGAGGACTTTGATGCAAGTTCAGCTAACACATCGTGGCTTCTATCATTGATGTTTCTATTTCAACTTGGCTGTGGTAAGTCAGCATTATTATTATGGGTCCATTTTGCTCCAATTCATTTTAAATGTAAAACATGTTCCAGTTTTTAAGGTATATTGGGTATTGTTAACGCAAATTTACGTCTAAACATAAACAATATATTTTGATTAAAATGCATTTTTCCTCCTCGACGATTAGAATAAAAACATTCAAAAGTGTTGTCACAACGCAGTAATTCACGTTTGACAAAGAGAACTATTGTACGAGAACGTACAATGTCACATAAAAACGGTCGGGTGTCAAAAGGGTAAAGGTCATTTTGATACAGCCTTTGAGGCATTGTACTTACCAAAGTGTATCATTGACATCGAAAAATTACTTGTTCACAATGGAGGAGGACTGGAACAAGCATGATAAAAGATCCGTTGTAATTCAGGGTGGCTACTTCATCCTAAAAATGCAATTAGAGTTAAATTCAATCAGGAGAAGTACCTTCGCCTTTGAATATAAACCTTGCCTGTGCTAGACATGTCATAAGAGGGCTTGGAAACAGAAGGTAGGGCTTATCCACAATGGTTTAAGTTGAGACTGAAAAGTAAGGGGAATAGTCAGTTTCTTCGACCTGGGGTAGGGGAATTGCTTTTGCTGCATATCAAAGAGTGGCAGACCCCCTTGGGTCGGGGTGATCCCATATGGCAACTTTTGAAAGCAGGATTATCCCTTCCCAGCTTCTAAAACGAAGAGACAAAAGGGAACTGTTTGAGACAATTTGTCAATTGACATTTTTACTATATCGGAAAGTCATTTGTGTGACCTTGCTATGTAGTAAATGAATAAAACATAATAATATATCTGTAGTTCAGGTGCAAAAATGAAATTGTGAACCATCAAAAACCTCAAAAAACTCTCCATTGAACCTCTGTTGAACTTTACTAAATAATCTGAACGGGCAATAATCCCGTAAATTCTCGATCACAATGGAACTCACAACCTACGCGAGCGAGCGACGAACCCCGCGGTCAAAAACAACTTTGCTAAATTCCAATATCTTTAAGTTTCCGAGTCAAAATACTCATCATACAGTCATTCCTGTTTCATGTTGCCAGTGGTAAATCACTGGAGAGATGGCATTTGAACATTGAAAGTGCGTAGATGTAGTGAACGAGAAGATCGACAAATTCGTGTCACCCTTTCCATGCACAATTGACACAGCTGATAGCTGTACGACGATCAATGAAAGTTGTACCTATACGATAGATCTGAATTTCAAAACTGAAGAAAGGAGCACCTCCAGTTCGAAAACTTCCAAGACATTGTGTACAATATGCGTACTGTTTTGACTGTATGCCTTACCAGCTGACCACAACGACGTCATCAAAGTGTTTTCCTTTTCGGTATTTGTCATATCAACATGTTGTGGTGACCTTCATTTGCTTGAAGAGATGCATAGAGACAAAGTACTTAAAATTCATGCCATCATTGAATCATGGAAAATATTTTCCAGAATTGGCGATTTGTACTTTTGTAGAAGTGACCCCAATTCAATTATGAAACACAAGGCGATTCCAACCAATTCATTAACCCCAAAGCCCGGGGCTACTCTTATAGAAAGGGGTACGGGTATGTGCCACTCGAATGGGTCACTTTTTCACGAAAAAATCCACAATCATGGGTCGATTTTTCATCCGAAAACCCCAAAAGCATAACAAAGCAAATGCCCTATGCATTAGGTAAACCTTCACATGCAACAGAATAAAAGAGAAAATTTCCTAAACTTCTCAAGCAAATCCCTAACAATGGGTTATATTTTTGAAATATACATGGCTAGATGTTTTCAACTTTGGCGGCAAACCCCTGTATAAAAATATCAGGGGTATCCCGGCCCCAAAAACCGCAGCAAGTGACCAGTCACGAAGCAGAAGGCCAAGTTCACTAACTATAAATGTCTACACATATTGATTTCAGGTCCTATCGCCAATGTGAGTACCAGACGTTATGGTCATCGCGTCACCGTAATGATAGGAAGTGTAATTTCGTCAACAGGCTACCTTCTTAGCTCGTATGCTCCAAGTATCGAAGTCGTGAATGTCACATTTGGAGGTCTAGTAGGTACGTTTGACAAGGATTGAGTTATCTCTGAGCTACCACTCGATCTTTATTATTTACATGTTGAGGAATTGTGTTACTACGCCATCACCTGCTAACAGTGGTTAAGGATGGTCCTACGTATTTTTAAATGATAAATTAAAATGATAAATGGACAGATCTGTCATATAGTAACGACGAAGAAAACGCTTTCGATTGATACAAGACATATAAACTGTTTGATAACTCTCAACGTTACTTGTTTACGCCAGTTAGAAGAATTTCGTCTAAACCTTCACGTTTGCCAAAAAATGGTTCTATGATTATTGTTCCAATCTATTAAGTAATAATGTAAAATTGCCGTGCGAGTGACGCCAATTGTGTATTTAAACCATGGCCACCAGTATGATGTTAAACTCCTCGAATACCCTGCGGTGTACATTAATAAGTGATTGTCAAAGTTCTGATATATTCGAAATTGGCGGAAAGTCGGCATTTGTGAGATATGTCAATCAATATAGCAACTTTTTCCTGGTTCCAACCAAAAAACGACATTCTGATGTGACATTTTATGTGAAATTGATGACATTTTCGTCACTTCTATTTCCGAACCGTAGTCCACATTACTTCAGATCCTGAGTCCAGGCTAAACACAGGGTAACATTTAGCCAGATTTTGGAAGGATTCGTTGCCGATGTCGGGACGACTGTTTTATAAGACATGTTAATTTCTTTGCTAAGGGACCGTTCAGTTTTTTACGGCGGGGGGGGGCGCAAAATCCAGGGGGGGGTCATCGTAATTTTGGAAATCCTCAAAGGGGGGTCATCGCTTTTTCACTGGTAGGAAAGGGGGGGTCACCACATTTTCAAAAACATAATACCTACAATAAAGTTCACTGTATGCCATGGCCATGATCGACCCTCTTTACCGGCGGGCCGCCTTCGGCGGCCCACTACAATAAATATATTTTATGTATTACCCATGACCCTCTTAACGGGCAGACGCCTTTGGCGGCCCACTCCAATTAGGTTTACTTCATGCAATGGCCATGATCGACCCTCTTTACCGGCGGGCCGCCTGCGGCGGCCCACTACAATAAATTGACTTTATGTAATACCACATGACAATCTTAACGGCCGGACGCCTTCAGCGGCCCTGTCCAGTAAAGTTTACTTTATGCAATGGCCATGATCGACCCTCTTTACCGGCGGGCCACCTTTGGTGGCCCACTAGAATAAAGTTGACTTTACGTAATAGCCCATGACCCTCTTAACCGGAGGGCTGCCTTTGGTGAACCACTCCAATAAAGTTTACTTTATACAATGTCCATGGACATAAGTTGTCTATGGAAATGAAGTTAAAATTGCCTTACAGTCGTCCTAATTAACAGACCTTTGCATGGATGTGGCTGAGAAGTTTGTGCACTGGCATCTCTGCTACACGAATAAAGTGCGCCGCGTACCGGAGTTCAAATCCAAACCGTGCGGGTAAATTTGACATATGGGTTTTGGTTATATTTCACCGGGGAGGGGGGGTCATCAAAATTTTCGTCTGAACGAAAAATGCAGGGGGGTCTATATTTTTTTGAACACCGGCGACAAGATTTTGCCGCCCCCCAGGCCGTAAAAACTGAACGGTCCCCAACTTTAAATGCCTAATACCACCGAGTGATAATATCAATTTCCTTCCCTTTTGACATTTTCCGACCCATTCACTTGCACAGGATTTGGTTACGCCCTCATTGTTGGTCCAAGCCTTGGTATTGTTGCTCTCTACATCAAGAGAAGATTCGTCCTCGCCAATTCGCTGGTTATGGTCGGTAGCAGCATTGGAGGGATAGTGCTTGCTCCTATGTTTCAATTTCTTATAAACAAGTATGGCTGGAGGGATACGTTGTTCATTTTCGCGGGGATGAATTTACAAATGTGCATCTGTGCTCTGTTTTTCAAAGCACCGGAGTCGCCAGGGAACGTTTCAGGAGTGACAGGAGAGAGTTCACAACGTTGTGAAGACGACTCCCATAACAAGAAAGAATCGTCGAAATTACGAGCTATGGTGGAACGACTCGACCTAGATCTGTTCATCAAGCACAAACAGTTCACTGTCTTTGCCATTGCAATTTTTTTAGGACTTGGGTTAGGTCTCTTTGGTTCAATACCTCACTGGTACGCCCGCGCAGATGATCTTCAACTCGCTCCATTACAAGAGCTGGCCTTCCTAGTGTCGATATTTGGAATCAGTGGATTAATAGGTAGACTTCTTCCTAACTTGATGAGACGCAGAAACAGTATTTATGTGTTTGGCTTTACTTTCATCTTTGCCGGAGTGACAAATGTTGTGAGTGCTTTTGCGGAAACCTATGCCTCGTATGCGGTTTACGTTGGAGTTCTCGGTCTCTTGAACGGTGTTCTTGCAACCCTCATGACTCAGGTACCGAGAGATATCGTTGGCCCACAGAAAATTACTGTAGCGATTGGTTTATCGAATCCGTTTATGGCGGTGGGTGCAGCCATAGGCCCAACCACAGCAGGTGAGTATATGCGATATTGCCAGTATCATACCAGTATATGCTCCGGAGACAGAGACGGATATAATAGCTATTGAGTTAAAATGAAGTCTCTACTCACACGTCGACATCACTTTTGAACATAGATAAATTGAGTCAGACCGACAACGAATAAGGTCTCACTACATGTGCAAAAGAGATGTTTATGTAGTTTCCGAATTGACATCAAATATATTTTAAAGAAACTATTATATTCATCAAATGCAATTAAATTTTTCTGCAAAGTTCTTCAGTTTTACACCTTTGGTTCTTTCTTTACACGATATTTTCAGGTTTGATATACGACCAAACTGGCGATTATGACTATGCGTTCTATTTCTACGGTGCATGTTCTTTGGCAGCCGGTATTTTGGTTGTAGTGACCGACCCTTTCATAAGACCTCTTTACAGACGGCAAAGCCTCCTGGATTTGGAAAGGGGTAGTTTACCTGAACGCAAGTCCCTGGTGGGAAGCGATGGAAATCGCCGCAGATCTGAATATGGTAGCCAAGAACACAACAGAAAAGACACACAAACATAAGAAGTATCAGCACAGAGTGTACAAAATAGAATCACTGCGCACAATGTTGCCAAGCTTTCAAACAATTCTACTATTTACTGTCCAGGTGTTGTGATAGTGTGGTGTTTCACGACATGTGTTTAAACCTCAATATTAAGTCTCTTTCAATCTTATGCAGTCTTCGCCGTACAGCTGTGCCAAGTCAAATAACAACTTAAATGCATTTTATTTTGCGAAATTAAGGTTCCAAGACAAGAAATTGACCTTTTTAAACCAACAATTTTCTAGTGGTTAATAAGCTCAGAACCCCCGTAAATTAGCCTAGATATAGAGGAACATTTTGGCTGCCAAAGGGTCACCATTGTTTACATAACTATCATGACAGGTATTTTGCATAACCTTTGAAAAATCGGTTTTCGCCATGTTTTGTTTTAATGCTCCAAGATATGTGGCTGAAATTTGTGTGAGTGCAAGCTGTCTTAAGGATCTTCCAAAGTATGTCTCAGAATATTTTAAAACCTTCTTAAACAATTTTTATGCCATAAAAACTTCCAGAGCGGTGAATTTAACCCTAGTTGATTTCTTTAAAATTGTGCTCAAAAACTAAGCTAGATAGAAAAACTCTGAGACACACTTTTGAAGAGCGTTGTGACAGCTTGCATTCCAGCAAGTTTGAGTCAGATATTTTGAAGTATTGAGACAAAACATAGGGAAAACCGATTTTTGAAAGGTTATGTAAATTACATATCACGTGATAGTTATGTAAACAATGGTGACACTGTGATTACGAAAATCTTCCCCTATATCTAGACGTTCAGAAAATGTATAATGTACGGGGGTTTTGAGCTTATTAACCACCAGAGAATTGTTAGATTAAAGAGGTCAATTTCTTGTCTTGCAACCTTAAGATCAGAGTAATTGTTCAAGGACCAATAAGAGTATGTCAAATGATCGAAAGGTCCGACATAACAATGTTTTGTGGCTCGGACTAGTTAACTTGCTGTTACTTCACCTGCCTGACGGACTAGTGACAACGAGGCTGCAAAACTATCAGATTTACTTGAATGCGGGTTATACGGGGACTACCAAATGCAAGCTGGTTTTACTCACCATTGGTGCAGTATGATAACATTCAAACGCTTCAATGACATTTCAAGTGCAATTTGGAAAAAATATCATTTACACTAGCAATCACAACTGAACTAGAATGACATACACTCCAAATAATAACGTTGGTTTTGTTATTTTGGGCATATGGATGATAGTTTGGCAGAGATCGTATTCTGTTTCCATGCTGCAATCTTGATGAACAGATCAGTCACGGTGTTGAAATAAATCAGAGTATCCAAATGTTATACTGTGAGGATTTGAGTCAGTCTTCAACCAGGCTGACATACGTACTGTCTGAGAATTATGGCGGGTAAAATGTAAACGGCTTAAGCGTCTTATATCTGAAAGGGAGGGTGTCGTCGGAACTGCGCGTGTGCGACTTTCTTGTTTACAAACAATGTATTTCATGTATAATACCTAGATGCATCACGTCGACATAGCTGCAATATTTAAATTTTACGATATTTGTTGTTAACAAACATGTTTTAATTTTCATCAATCGCCAACGTACCCTAGATACAGTTTTTACATCGGTCGTAGGGGGTCCCTAGCAACCTTTGAGCAGAGTTCCGACGACACCCTCCCTTGAATACTCATCTGATAGTTGTAGATCATATATCAAATATATAGTAAATAAACTCTGTAATACATGGTAAAAAAGTATCTACAAGAGTTTGTTGATCATCGGCACCAGTTTGAGGATAGCACTTGCAAGGAACTAGTATGCTAATAATGTATGTAATTTGCATTACATAAGTGACATGATATTATTGGAGAAAAGACTGGAGTGACCTTACGCTAAACTTGTACATCAAGGTGTATCATTTAACAGGCATTTGTCCTGGGATTTCACCAGGTGTGAGACCACATGGTTGCTGGACCACCCACTACTAGAAGTGAAAATACTCGTGAAGAATGGTGCAATAATTTCACGGTCTTCAGAGAAAAAAATAAATATCACACATTTCACAGATATTTTATCGATGGTAAACTTAAAATTACAAAATTTTTATAGATACCCTGGCTAATTTCAGATTTTGAGACTGATATACCAATTAAGAACACTTAACATCCGTAGTAACATTTAATATGACAGGTGAATGGACGACATATTATGTTCGACCGCAAAAGACATTTTCTTTACTCGACTTGCCACGAAGAAGAGAGCAGATTTCTTTGTTTAGAGCAACTGCGACCGAATTTGTAAAAATTCAACCTTCAAATTAATTCGTGGTATAGAGTAGAGGTACGTGTATTCCACGAAAATGTAACTATACTATTGTTACGATTTGAAGCCGAATGAAAAGCACAAATGTTTCCCCTTTTCTTTGTGGCAATCGTGCCGCAACAATTATAAGGTAGGATCATTTTATTAAAGTGTCATATCCGACTTTTGCAACCTGGATTCTGTATGTGGAGAAAACTTGAAAAGTGGTAAGACGTCGTCAGTACGTGTGTAGATGGCACAATATTCGTTTGAAACCCCCCCCCCCCGGACGAATCTAACAAATTGCCATGTGTGATATGTAATTTTTGAACTTTGTATACTTCCTGTTTGAATATCCTGTATACTCAGTAGACAAAGACAAAAATCATGCCAACACCAGAAAATGTTCTCAAACACCCCCGGATGGGCGGGGTAATTGAAAAACACACAATAACGTAACATCAAATGCTTGCTATCAGTATATGTAGAGTACTTTGATTTAATGAAATTTTGGTGAAGTTGGATCAAATATCAATCGTTTACTTTTACAGTGCTGTAAGTTAGCCTTATTAATGTACGTAAGTGTTTGTCAAAATTAAACCCACAACAGCATACTTTGGCAAGGTTACTTACATGTATATTCTGATTCACGGACTACAGGATCGTAAGAGTGGTTGGGTGTGCTAATTTCATCAGTAGTTGAGTTGGTACAGTAAGCTAATAGTTCATTTCCTGTAACAAGACAACAAACATAGGTAGTAATACTTTGATAAGTTTCTTTACTTTTGTTCGGTGGATCAACGACAGATTTCTGTCCAATGCCCTAATAAGATATTACACACCTCAGGGACAAATTTCAGAAAAGGATTTTTCCATCCATTATACATTGCAATGTGATAAGATTGATTTTGAAAATAATCAGAACATTGGGTGTTCATCATCTTGTTTCCATGCAAATCCACATTTTTCCTAGTATAGGATTAGATGGACGACTATTGTGAATTTCGAATTTACAGTTTGGCTTCTAAATTCTCAAGTTTGCATGCGCGGTGATACGACGCCTTTCTTATTACGATTTTTTAGAGAATAATTAGAGGTGCCTTTCGATAAAACAGGAAAGCGTTCAAGACGTTGATTTTCGAGCTGCATATTACCTTGATGTGTGAGAGAATGTAAAGCACTTGGTTTGCTGACACACTTGGTTTGCCGACACACTTGGTTTGCTGACACACTTGGTTTGCCGACACACTTGGTTTGCCGACACACTTGGTTTGCCGACACACTTGGTTTGCCGACACAGTATTTATGTACGGCCAGCAATGAATTAAGGTAGAATGCACATCGGGAACAGTTTTTTCAGACTCACAAACTTTTACAATATTCGTTTGATCTACCACTTGTGGTGTCTCATATTAAATGTCTGGGAGTGAGAAGCATTTCACAGTCTCAGTATTGTAAAAGACGGGAATTCTACCCCCACCCTTTAGAGATAACACGGGTGGCGGCCATTTTGAATTTCATATGTTGGTAAATATTGGTTAATTTGTTTCTCTATAGTACCGAACATAGCATGGTGACTCCCCTCCCCATTTTTATTCTTGAGTTTGGAAGAGAATGGTTGAAAGATTGTTTGAGGAAAGTTTGTGCAAAATTTGAAGTTGCATCCAAGCTTCAGTTCAGTTCTGAATGATAACAGTGGTTGCTAGCCTACTCGATGTTGTTATGTAGACTTGCTCAAAGCTGAAAACAAGATTATAAACATGCTATTGTCAGTAGACCTAGAAATGAAGCTTATTACTAGATATCGCATAATCGAATTTATGAAAGTATAATCAAACATTGCAGATGCTTTTTAAAATGGTATGTAACAACATAAGCAATTTTATGGAAGTTTGACACAGTATGTAATAAGTATGTAATAGTCTTTTTTTTCAAACATGCTATTTTGAGAACTGTATTTCATTTGTCGTTCATTTGAAATATGTATTTTGGTATAGAGACTTCAAAGTGTTTGTCCACCTCTTTCCTATCGAGTGTATATTCATAGTTAAAAGCATATTTAGGTATTGATAACAAACGACGGCGTTGTATTACGCCACTTTGTCATCAGATCCTGTATACAGTTTCTGTCCATGAAACCTTCAAGTCAACTGTTGAAGTTTAGGTCACAAAGTTTTAGTCATTACCCACAAAAGAGGATAAGTAATTTTCTATGTTCAGTTTACTTCAATTTCTATTTAGCGTTTTGACGATTTACATTGATAAAATTTATAGTTTTGTAACATGTTAATTGCAATAAAGACACAGCTGTTACATTTTCTTGACATATAAATAATATGATGATCTGGTGTCTCAGAAAAGTTCAATAAACACATACTGGTATATGTTTTACGTTTATTAATGTTTCCAACTCCCTCCTTTTCAATCACAATATTGTACTGATGACCCCGTGATTTGAGTGTTAGAGTTTACAATTCCCCGCTTTAATTCTCCTCCTGATACTTTTTTAACCGATGCAATATTGAAAATGTTAATTTGTTTCCACAACTGTCTGTCAAACTTAATATTGATGGAACGGCATCCATACACCAATCTATGTGACGTTTCAAATCTACATGCGGGGTATGAAAATGAAAAACACGAACAGACCGTGTAAACAATCAAAAGAACAACATGTATCATTCTTTTACCAGGCTCTACCATGCATATTGTTTGTCATATTCCGAAAGGTGTCCTTGACCTGAGGTGACCTCAACAAAGAGTCTCATAGGATATACCTAACCTTTCGATAAGAACTCAAGGAGAGTAAGATTATCAAATATCGTATTTCTTTTCTCGTCTGCTCTCCAAGTCTGTC
The DNA here is from genome assembly GCF_041260155.1 of Ptychodera flava. Lineage (NCBI taxonomy): Eukaryota > Metazoa > Hemichordata > Enteropneusta > Ptychoderidae > Ptychodera > Ptychodera flava. The sequence goes on from NC_091941.1 coordinate 3,183,312, forward strand.
GGAGTGCTTGTAAGATAACACGAAGGTCATATTTTGGCACGGTATTTATTCATGTTAGAAGAACAGGTGATACTGTGGAAAACCTTGGTGGGAAGAAAAAACAGCCAGTGTATAGGTGCCGCGCGACAGCTACAGCAAGATGGTAGCTGTTACAGTTGGATGGTTGTCGTAGCATCGCGTATGTCTACCTTATTTGTCTTTAGGTGTGCAGCTCTACGGGACTACTGTTTGTTGCCCTACAAACATGGCAAAGGAACTCCGACTTCGAGTTCAGCTAACACACCGTGGCGTATACAATTGATGTTGTCATTTCAACTTAGCTATGGTAAGCCTACATTATCGTTGTGACACATTTTGCGCCAGTCCATGTGAAATAGTAGTTTGTTGAAGTTTTCAAGATATTTTTAGATTTATTTGATTCTCTGTTCCGTATTTTCATACGGCAAAGCGATTTTCATTTATACGCTCATAAAGGAATGCTGATAAACAAAGCATGGACGAGCAAAGACATAAAAATATAACTATACAGGAACAAATAACTTAATGGTTTAATAGCATAAATTGCAGCGCGAAAGCTCACATTGATCCTATTCAAATCACAAATAAGGTCAATAACTCTATGAGCGTATAAAGGTAATCATACATTTATTAAGGTAGCATGCGCCTCGAAAGTGAAAGACTTAAACTTTTGCTCAAACTTTCCCTAAGGAATCTTTCAAACATTCTCTTCCAAAATCAAGAATTACAATCGGATATCACCGTGCAAATGTTGGTACAGGAGAAACAAATAACCCAAGATTTATGGATATTTAAAATTCAAGATGGCCGCCGTCCCTGTGTTAACTCTATGGAGAAAAATAAAATTTTCGAATTTCGAAAAACTAAGCCGATGAAAGTTTTCTTACACCAAGAGCTTTAGAATGAAACCCCCACGAGTGGTATATCAGAAAAGAATTGTAAAAGTTTGAGTGTCCAAATCTGTCCCCGAGGCGCGTCCTACCTTAAAACAACATGCCATATATGCGAAACTGACAAGACATGGAAAAGTGAAGAAAACGACTCGGATCTAACGCCTAGAGATTGGTCAAATGTTATGAAATTTGGCGGAAAGCTGCAAAATAATATTACAGACAATGTGAATCGTTTAAAACATAGAAATATTGTTTATTTTTTTATATTAAAACACATACATGTATGTAGGGACGATTATTTCTTACGAGTTAACTCGTGCCACAACGAGTTAATTTGTGTGGTTAGATTTAACGCCTTCTGTAAGTTCTTACGTCATAGCACGTTCTTACACGTTCTTACCTTATAGCAATAATGTCAATTCCCTTGCATTTTTTCGCTTTTTTCCCTTTCCCAGGGTTTGGTTACGCCCTCATTGTTGGTCCAAGCTTCGGTATTGTTGCTCTCCATATCAAAAGAAGGTACGTCCTTGTCAGATCTCCGGTAACGGCTGGTGATTGCATCCTAGCGACAATACTTGTTCCCGTGTTCCAGATTCTGATAAACAAGTATGGCTGGAGGGATAAGTTATTCATTTTCGCTGAATTTACAGATATGCATCTGTAGAGCGCTTTTCAAAGTAACGGACTCTCAAGTAAACGTGCCGAAAGCAACAGGAGAGAGTTCACAACAGTGTGCAGGTGAGTCCGATGTCAGGGAGGATTCGTCGAAATTACCAGCTGAGCTGAGCACGACTCGACCTAGATCTGTTCATCAAGGACAAACAGTTTGATGTCTTTGCCATCGCAAATTTGTAAGGCGCTGTTGGCCTGGTTCACTGGCACACCGGTACGCTCGCGCATGCAGGTGATCTTCTACTTGCTCCATTAGAACAGCCGGCCTTTCTACTTTCTCCTAACTTGATGAGACGCTAAGACAGTATTTATGCGTTTGTTTTCACTTATATCTTTGCCGGGGTGACAAATATCGTAAGTGCACTTACGGAAACCTGTGTCTGTTCATGCGGTTCACGTTGCAATTCTTGGTTTTCAATGCGGTGTTCCTGCAAACCTCATGACTCATTGGTCAACAGAAAATTACAGCAGCGATTGGTCTGTCGAATCCGTTTATGGAGATGGTTGCATTTATAGGCCCAATCACAGCAGGTGAGCATATGCCCACCTGTTAGTGACATTGCTAAAGATGCATTACTCATTCGGATCAGATACAGAGACCATATGACTTACCATCTTCGGAAATTTGACAGAAACTGCATACAAGTTTTTATCTAAAATAGGAAAAAGAGAAGAACTGGAAAACGAAAGGTTTGATTACAGACAATGTTATGACTATCTCTATCGAATGGAGATAAACTAAGGCAGGATGATTACCATACAAAACAAAATGTTCTTGTATTTTCAGAATTTATTTCAAATATATTTGAACAAAATATATTCATCGAAATTTAATCAATGTTTCTGCATCGTACTCCATCTTTTTCATCTTTGATTCTTCTTTCGCGGTATTTTCAGGTTTGACATTTGATCAAATTGGCGATTACGACGCGTTCTATTTCATTGGTGCATTTTCCCTTGGTGGCCGGTCTTTTGGTTGCGGTGTGGCCGACCCTATCATAGACGGCAAAGCCTCCTGAATTCGGAAAGACGAAGTCTACCTGAACGCAAGTCCCTTGTAGAAAACGAAGGAAATCGCTGCAGTTCTGAATTGGTATCTAGGAGCATAGCAGTGGAAATATCAGCCTCATAGAGGCTATGGCATTGACAGAATAATTGTGCCAAAAGTTATCATGATTCCGACAATCTAGACATGTCAAGGTCGAAACAATGTTAAATTTCTCATATAACAAGATGAAATAACGAAAACAATAAATATAATCAGATATATCTTACTTCAGATCGTGTGAAATACAGTCTGCGAGTAGTATACATTTGTTTTATCAAAAATATGTTTGTTTGGCGTGTGTCTTTCGGAATATTGATTTTGTTAAGAAAGTTATTCCTTTGGGGTTGTACAGACTAACGAAAAGTGCAATTCATGTTCTATTCTATGATTTTTTTTGTAATTTGTATTTTAATTATGCAATTTGCGGTAGGTAACTATATCGTGATATTATCCGAGAAAAGACTGAGAAGTGATCTTATTTGATACATCGATATGGCAACTGTGCGTGGAAGTGTATCATTTAACAGTGATTTGTCATGGGATTCTCTACCGCGGAGTGACGTCAGTAGGTGAAATGCATACGAGCGCGGTGAATGAGAGATCAGACGATACAGAAGAGCGAATGACACAGAAATTGTGTGGACAAAAAGCAGAACTAAAAGTTATGTCATTTAGGTATATTAAAACTTTGAATATTGTTTTGGTGGTTGAAAAATCCGAACCCCTTCACGGTGCTGTGACGCAAAAATGACGTAAAAAGCCGCAAGTACCCGGATGACCCGCGGTCGAGAATTGTATCAGATGTTAGACCGCATGGTTGTTTGACCACCATACCGCCACTTGAAAAGTAACTACAAGACTTGTGAAGAATGACAATGACGCAATAATTTTACATAGCTTTCAGAACTAAAGAAATTTGATACATGTAATGATTTTTCTTTTAAAATTACAGCATTAGACTGTTTGCGTAGATGTCCTTCAGGATGATTCGACATGTAGGGGCTAAAATCACCAATCACCTATAATTACAATGATAATTAAAAATTGATTAACATTAGATTTAATAGTAGATCATGACAACAAAGATTTAAAGCTTCATAAGCTGTATCTTTCGGCTATTTTTTCAGAACTTTTGTTTTGTGGCTTCCTTACACTTTCTGCATTGAATGCCCAAGCTGCAATTTAATGCCAAGTATTTAGCATATCAACACAACCTACATGAGTATAATCTCCATTGTTATTGTTGAAAATTGTATTAAAGTCCAGACTAGAATTCATTTGTAAACAATAAACAGTGATCACTACACACATACAAGCTGTGTTGAAAAAAAAGAATACTCGAAATTACAGCATGACAAACGGATTAGGGTCAGACACGGTAGTTGATATACAGAAGCAGAATACTGAAAAAATTGCCACAAGAGTTACAGCTTTCCCTTTAATTGCCTAGGTCAAGTGTGCAGTGTAAAGACTTCTTATTTCCACCGCGATTTCAAATTGATTTATTGGTAATTGTATGGCACCAAAATCTCACATAATGAAACTGGAGTATCGGACTTTTATCATATATGCGTCACAAATCCTGGCAACAAGGTTTTGTCAACATAGGATTTTCAATACGGTGATATAATGTGCAGTATGTCACGTCTCAATGTGTAGCAGTATACTGTTTGAAGTCACGTTGAGTCTCGCCGCCAACAACGTCATAATAGTGCTACACAATGGTCTCTCCTTGGTAGGCTGTAGTATTTACCAAGGTATTAATGTAAGAGATGGACCATTTGATATCCGAGTGCTTGGAAGATGGATTTGGAGCATTATTTTTCTCTGTTCCACTTGGAATTATTTTTTTCGACTAGGCCAATTCTTACAGCTTTAAAAATAATTCTACCCAGGCGCGTGTGAACCTTATTGCCAAGACTCCTTTTCTTTAGTTGAAATGTTACCTTGATATAATGAGAACGATATGGGAAAGAAATATATAGCAACTCAAAGTTGACATCCAACTGTAGGCATAAATAATCTGCTTCAAGAAAGTGGAAAGTGAATAGAAACAACTTGTGCAGGAAGATTAGTGCTGATTGACGACAAAGTGATTACAAAATACCTTGTCGAGGACGCAGAAAAAGACACTTCGCTCTGTGTCATAAAAGCGTTCCGAACGAACCCACAAGATTTTTAAGGCCGCATTCAAAAAAAATGGTGAAAGGGGGGCTGGAGGAATTCGGGGGGGGGGGTTCGAAAATTTTAGGGGTAGTCGAGGGGGGACTTGAAAGTTTTGCTCTGCCTAGAGGGGGGACCTGAAAATATTTTGGCTCCCAACATTTTGATGTCGTCCAATGATTCTAATGTTAGTAATAATTAAATAAAATCTGGAACCGTTTTATTTCATTTTATGACTTTAATCTCGAAAAAATCTAAAAATGTATGAATGCCAGTAAATTTTCGTGAAAACAACAAGTTGGCCTTGTAATGGGGCAGGAGCTGCAACTGTTGATAATTGTTTTCAATATTGCTATGCAATGTATCAAACACAGTTTCTTGGTGTCTCTCTAAGCATGCTGAAAAACACAATATTCAGTTTGTCAACAAAGCCCATTTGTCTAAACATTGTTGATAATTGAATTAGAGTTCAGACTACCGACTGAAAGTTATTTGTCAATGATACAAATGCACGGTACACGTAGGCTGTGTTGGCAAGCTGAATACTGGACAGCTCAACAGGCTACATAGGGAGTAGAACGAGAGCACAATTGTTTAAACTTAACAAAAATATTGTCAAAATGCAAAGTTAATACAGCTACTGCCGTGCTACTGCATACTGGCAGTGACTCTGACTCTGATGTAGTTTAAGAAGAGTTTCGGTCATAGGACACTCAATTGACAGTAAACATACATGTACACAAGATCCGGCCAGACAGCAACACATAATAATAATAATAATAAAGTACATTTGTAGTGCGCCTAATCTCTTAACAGAGCTCTAGGCGCAATAGTGACAATACAATATAACAGAGGAAATGTTGAACCACCGGGACTGGAGACTACGTAAACGAAAAAGGTTAAACTACTGTTTAAAGAGAAAAGTCTTGAGGGAACGGCGGAAGGAAAGGGTAGAGTTGGAGTGGCGAAGGTCAGAAGGAAGTTTGTTCCATAATGCAGGGCCAATGTAAGAGAAAGATCTCTCGCCAAAAGTCTTTGTGGAAACTCTTGGAATACTGAGAAGTCGAGAATCTGAGGAAGAGCGGAGTTGTCTTTTTGGAGTGTATTGATGTAGAAGTTCAGAGAGATATTGCGGTCCTGTGCCCGCAAGTGAATTGAAGCAAGTAGATACAACTTTGTAGTGGATACGAGAACTAATAGGCAGCCAGTGTAATTTTTGCAAAAGGGGTGAACATGATCATACTTTTTAGCATACAGACGAGACGAGCGGCAGCATTTTGCACTCTTTGCAACTTGTCTATAAGCTGTTTAGGGCAACCAGAAGAAGACAATTGCAATAATCTAAACGAGACAGAACAAGTGCAGAGACCAACGTTTGAGTAGCCTGTACGGAGAGAAAGTGACGAATAGAGCTAATTTGTCTAATTTGAATGTATGCAGCTTTGCAAATATTCTGCACATGTTCACACATATTCATGTTAGAGTCGAGTGTGACTCCTAAGTTTTTGACACTGGAGGTGAACATTATATCAAAATCGCCAAGAATTATGGATGAAGAGAGGAAGAGATGATTTGGCAGCTTGTCTGGGTGAAGCTATAAGTATTGCCTCTGTTTTACTGTCATTCAACTGGAGTTTATTCGATGTCATCCACTGCTTGATGGCAGTGATACAACTTTGCACAGATTCAACAGTTGATTTTATTTGATCGATTGTGGTTTCCTTGTATAATTGATTGTCATCGGCAAAGGCGTGGTGATTTAATGAGTATTTTCTGACGAGGCTAAAAAGAGGGTCAGTGTACAACACAAATAGGACAGGTCCAAGAACTGAGCCTTGCGGGACACCAAAAGAGATAGATGATGTTGTTGATCGTATGCCATTGATAGTTACAGTTTGAGTTCTGCCTGAGAGGTAAGATTGAAACCAGGATAGAGCAGTTCCGGAGATGCCAAAAGTATGTTCAAGACGGTGGAGGAGGATGCCATGATCGACAGTATCGAATGCAGCAGATAGATCTAAGAGAGTGAGAATGGTAATTTTGCCAGAATCCAAGGAGGTCAGAATGTCATTGACTATTTTCAATAGAGCAGTTTCAGTACTGTGGTGTGGTTTGTATGCAGACTGAAGAGGATTCAAAAGGTTGGGGGAAGTAAGATGAACACTTAATTGTGATAGAATAATTCTTTCAAGTATTTTAGACAAGAAAGAAAGGTTTGAGACAGGTCGGTAGTTTTTTAGTTGATTTGGGTCAAGAGATTGTTTCTTCAGCAGTGGTTTAACAAGAGCAGTTTTGAAACTAGTAGGGAATGTGCCCGATGCAAGGGAACGATTTATAACCCGTGTGATGAATGGTAACACGGTGTCTAAGCATTTTATCAACAAATCGGTTGGCATTGCGTCTAGGTCGCATGTCTTTGCAGTGGAACTTAAAATGACATTCTTTACAATATCATCGTTTACAAGATTAAAGTTACTGAGAGGCATACCTCGAAAGCAACTTTCTGAGCTCAAAGGCTGGGAGATATTTTGACAATCAAGACTGGCTCTGATTGTCTCAACTTTTTCTTGAAAAAAGTCCAGAAAACGCTGTGGAAGTTCTACTGCAGGGAATATTGTTGGTGTAGGGAAGAAGACTATAGGGGACTAATAGTTACCATGGAATTTGAATTTCGGCATATGAGAACAATTAAATATTAGACAAAAAAGATGGGGTCACCATGCTTGATCTTATACAAATGTACGATGAAAAGTCACAGTTTTTCTAAAATCACTTAAAATCAATATATAAAACCATTCATTTCAAGTTCATGCAGTGAATGAAATTGTCACATCTCATCGTACAATAACACAAAAATAAAATTTTGAACAGTAAAGACTCTAATTTAAATGAAAAATGTGTGACTAAATGGAATCATTTATTTTTTGCCAAATTTGCCATTATTACACCCAAGATTTCTGAGATTAAAACATTAAGTTGATGGAAAATTTTAACCTTCCAGTATTGTCAATTTTGTAAAACATTTATAAGTAGCATCTAAGTCGTATATGTCTTGTACTTTTGGAAAAAAAAAATTTCGATAGGTCACTGTGCTCAGTTTTTCACAATAAGTGTAGCCAGGAATACACAATTTTCATACTCTCTCATGATTGTCATTTTGTGTGCTTTTCAGCTGGTGTCATTGACCTGGCCGGAGTTGGATAAACTCAAGTCAGCTTAGACTGATAAATCAAAAAAGTCCACTGATGCATTTAAAAATGAATCAATTTAAGAACTTGCCCTAGGTATATGGCTCTACAACCTGCTGATAAGAGGTAGTGTTGAACATCTACGTGCAGAACTACGCAATACATGTTTATTTTTATTCCGCGTGCATTCCTAATATATATATACGACTACATGGTAACTGGGGGACTTGGACATTTTTGATCATACAGACGGGGGGACTTGAAAATTTTTGAGGGTATTGAGGGGGGATCTGAAAAAAAAAAATTCAATTGCGATTCCTCCAGCCCCCCCAACCATTTTTTTAACGCAGCCTAAATGGTGCGCATGCACAATCGTCAGGAGAGGGGAATTAAGTGCACGGAGGTAACTAATTACTGCAACTGCTGGGAAGGTAAGGAGGAGTGTTTGATTGCATATTTGGGCATATATATTGCCTTTTCTGCATTAACTGTATCATTTGAACTTTTGAACTGTTGATTGGTAAAGAAATAAGTAAAATGAATGAATGAATGAATGAACGAACGGATAAATAAATAAATAAATAAATAAATAAATAAATAAATAAATAGGTTACAGTCAATCAATCAATCAATCAATCAATCTTTATTATACTCAACTCACACTAGCAGAGAGTGTGGTATGGTACATTCCAAAATTGGACAAAGTACAAAACTGAACACTTTCATGAGGACAACAAAGTATCCAGCTGTTTAACAGCGAGCAAAAAATGCAATCCCCCGGGTGCCATCCCCAAACGCGTGCAAAAAATTTCATGACCCTTCATAATGCTTGCGTGAAAAATGATGGCCCACTTCTTAAAAAACCCGGCCGTCTCCTCTCCTCCCCTTCCGTAATTGTTTTCCATTCCCTGATATTCACCAAATCCCAGAGTGTGTCGGCAGAATGCTCTGCGCTACGCATTCTTCCCTGTGGCTGTAGAGATGCGCGCCCGCAGCCGGGAATGCAGAGAAATTGACCCTTGTGACCGCGCACATTCATGATGTTGCATAACTAAGTAGGAAAGTGACCTTGCATCACAATGCTGTCAAGCGAGCAGCTGAGGTAACAAACAAAACAGCGGTACGGCGCCTCAGTTGTGATACAACCGGCCAAGCGAAGCTCAAATCGTCGTTGAACATCAGTCGAATTATCCATATAAGGTAAATGCCAGTATCATGCCCTTCAAATGTTTCATGTGTTAACGAAAAAATTCAAAAAACGATATTGGATTCCATACAAGTCGGGCGTAACGATTAGTTGTGCCACAATAACGTTAACACCACAGACTTTGCGCGAGCGATGCCGGAGAGTTGGCGCTATGTTGTATCACGGTTACGCTAGAGCATGGAGCTCCATGAGTGGAGTAACCGGGCTGTGGGTGTATGAATAATGCGCACATCCTGGACTAAAATACATATGCTTGACCGCCAGCCATAGTTATTTTCTTGAAAATTTTTAACAAACCTCCAGTGATTGAACACACAACTGATACCTCAGAAGACAACATAGAGGGACACTTGGTGATGTATTAACAAGGCCCCGCCAAATGTTAAATTTCATCAACTTGATTTTGCAAAATCCTCACAAAACTTGTTTTCAAGGCTGATATACCGATTTTTCTTATTTTTGACCTTGACCTAAAATTTGGAGCGGAAAGTAGAGCTGTTCGTAACTGCCCTCCCCCTGAATTTTGATGCCTACTGCCCTCCAGTATCTATTGTCTGCCCGCTCCCCACTCCACACAACAATTCAATGTCCCCCACTGCCCTCTCCCCACTACTGAAATTCCCCATTGCCCAATAGATGCCCACTAACCAATCCAGATTAATGCAAAACCGTGCGAGCAGCTAGCAGTATACCTTGGAACATTGCTCCCCTCTAAGTTAGACGCTCAATTTCCCCTCAAGTTCAATCAACCATGGCTTTCCCCTCCCTCTACGTATTTTTCCGTACCCACTGTCAAAAATGTTCTCCCCGCCCACTGAACAAAATGAAATTTCTTCCCCGCCCACAGTAAATACCGATTATTCTCCCTGTCTGCTGATTAGTTTTGAAATTTGCCCACCTGCTGAACTGCGCATGAACACCTTTTTGCACGAACAGCTTAGTTTGTGGCATCTGATTAACACACGATTCACGATACTGCAGCCAGGTATTTAGGTAGTCAGTATCATGGAGATAGAAGCGAAACTTCCAAGTCCAACCGCCAGGTAAACAGAGAAAGAGAGAATTATTGATCTTGACTAATTAACCAACCAACAGGGCAAATTTCTTGTGACGGTGGCATTGCATCATGGTTGTTATCCCAGTTGATGGTAAACGTCAGTAAGAAATCAACGGAGATCGCGATTGGATGCTCTTCGAACATCCTGTTCTCCATAGCGTCATGTAGTGATTTGAATGTAACATGTATAGTCACTTGGTCTTTAATAAAAGACCAACTTTTTAAAAGTGTGTGATATCAATTCTTATGCAATAAAAAAGAACAAGCTTGAGTGACACTTCCCTTTTCCGAAATTGTAATGTTGCAAGCAAACTTCCTCAGTGAGAAAATTTGGTATTAGCACAAGCAAAGACAATTAGACTTAGTAAGTTCTGTCTGCACATATTTAATATGATAGGTACGGTGTAGTAATTTTGCAGTAGAATTTATTATTGTCAATAGTATTGCTATTCCACTGAAACAAACTTCTGATGTAGGAATATTTATGCAAAAAGTTTTCAGAACCTTGACAGAATGGGACGTGGGATAGTAATCTGGTAACTTTCAAAGACTAGATGCACAAAATACCAGTAATCCAAATGTTTTTGTGAAGGTTGAGGAAGCGCCAGTACAGTTATTATTCTGACACTCTCAATTATGAGGGAGTTGATTAAGAAAGGAAATATTATCACAGGAACACGTATATGTGTCACTTTTTATCAGCTGTCAGGACTCCTGTCAATACTTGTACAAAAATATTTTGATTTTTCACTTTCCCCCAGTAGTTGAGACATTGCTGCTACAGTAAATATTGACATTTTGAACCTGCCTAGGCTTCTGCATTGTTTTATACAATAATGGTATTTCAGGCAGATTTTAAACATTTATTGATTGTTATATAAGACACATACAAGAGTATCAATGGCAGAATATATTTTGTTTTGTTTCTTCTGAAAACATGCAAACACATTTGTGATATTTATAGAGTCAAACACATGCACACACTTGTTCTAGAAAACTTTGCAATCGAAAGAATGTATGAATGCTAAGCAATTATAGGTCTGTATTATAGCAATGTAGGTATTTGTGAAAACTTATCTACAACTATGCAATAACTATGTATATTACTTCATTTATTGTAGGACAGTACGTGACAATGCTGGACGAAGGGAAACTTTCCATATGGGTCCGTTTTTACATCTATGCCATTCATGGCTATTTCACAGAGGTCATGTTTACTGCCGGATGGGAATTTGTTGTCAACATCAACTGGAAATTTCCAGGCTGTTCTAGTGTCTGGTCGTTATTTATATACGGTCTTTCAACAATTATCATAGAGCGTATGTATTTATTGCTGAAGGACCGTTACAACATTCTAGTGAGAGGGCTGATCTACACAGTCTGGATCTATTTTTGGGAGTTTTCAACAGGCTACGTCCTCAAACAGTTTGATGCCTGTCCCTGGGACTACACTCCCTTTGATGCTGATTTCATGGGACTTATTACCTTGGAGTATGCTCCGGGATGGTATATAGGCTCCCTGATGTCTGAGCAACTCCTGATTAAAAACACTCTGCGACTGGAATTTTCAGGATGCGGTGACAGTAGCGCAGCTGATGGCAAGACTAATGGACCAAAGAGCAAAAGTGAATGATACAGATGTAAAGGTGAAAATGTGAAGCAATTTACAGTTGAAGAGCTGGATCTATTTTTGGATTTGATAAAGATGTGTCCTTACCACCTTGATGACAAAGTCAATTAATTGTGATTGTTTTATGTACACCTGTACTTGTTTCGTTGGGTTGTGAAGTCTAGTGGAAGATCTTATATTCATGGCTTGGAATCTGACAGTTTTAATCCAGATGTTTTATTGGTAGATACTAGAAAACTGATCTACAACTTTATTGGAAGGCTAACTCAGGAAAAGTTCGAAGGAACAACTGATGTCATCAAACTCATTGATTTCATTTACAAGGAACTTGAATACACCAGGACTTGCACCATGATGCCAGTGTGTGAGTTTGACTTCTCATCTCTAGCGTTTAAAATTATCATCATTTTTACAGTTCCGCCATATTCATGTCTCTCAAAATAAATGATTCTGCAAGATTTGGGATAACAAGAGATTCTGTATGGCATGAAATTGCTGGCAAGGAGACAGTTTCACCTAATTGCATGGTATAGCTAGTCTGATTATGTAATTTAACCTTTTCCATTAATTTCCAATCACTCACAGCTGAATCACCATGGTAACACATCCTTGCAGTCTACTCTGTTTCAGACACAAGGCCACGTTGTCCTCAAGATGCAAAGTTAACATATCTCCAATGAAGCTTTGTACAGACATAAACAAGTCAAAATTGAAATCCAACAAGTTTTGTCCAAAACAGTGTCCAAGAATTTAATGACCAAATTAACCAGCAAGTGGTATATTAATAAAGTTTCCTGCTGTCTGCATGGATTAGTTTTAAATTACTATCTATAGATTTTCATAGTTAGAATAACAATTCACTTTTTTAGGTACTATATTTAACGTTTTTCTAATGTTCATGCTTCAGATAGATATTACAGCCTATTCACTTGTTGGAATTTGTATTGTTGTGTCTATCGTTAATGGTTGTACGGCTTGTACCTAGTCAAAATATTTTTGTGAGTATTTGCATCATAATTTCAACATTTTTATGCCCAGTTGGTTATGTCATCCCAAAACCAATGCTTGTTTGGTGAATTTCCCTGTATAGTTAGAAGAAGTGAATTGCTAAAATAGGACACCCAGGGCAAAAAGAACCTGAACAGGAGAGTCCCTATCAGGGAAATCATCAAAGTCTTCGTGAGAACCAATCTTTAGCTTCAGAACATGTCACATGATTATTCTAGACTGTCATGTGATCATGACCCATGATGTTCATGTGACTAGATTGTGAGATACCCATGGCTGTTGCTTTTATATCACATTACGTGAACAGAATTCCTTCACCTACATTGGAAATCTTTCCTTTAGGTTAGGGTAACGTAAAATGTAGTACATAAGTGTACTATGCTCCACCACTGTAAATTCTAATTTGAGTGTGCCTGGTGTGTCATAAAGATGTGTAAGGTTTGTCATGACTAAGTACATATAAATATTTCTAAATTATTCAGCGTCAAAAAATTAATTTTGGTGCTATTATTTAGCAGTCCATGTGATGACTGTGCCAGGGTGAGGGATAAATTTTTAAAAATTTGAAGCATTTAAGTATTGTAGTGTTGACAAATTTAACATTGAGATGTAAGTAATCTTTACAGAAACGCACTTAGCAATGCAATATCATTACAACTTTACAAACTATATTATCAATCAGCAGCTAAATCTTGGTCTGCCAGCTACAGGATTCATGGCATAACATTGAATGCTCATGTCTTAGTGTAGAAGGCAGTTTACCCATTCCCATTTTTCAATGAGGATAAAGAAAGTCCATCGCTGAAAGTGTTTAAACAAAATGCAGAGGCTGTTATTATAGTTTCTAGCAACAAAAAGACCTGGAAGTGATTGGTATGTGGCAAAGTTTTAGATTGAGACCAATTCATTCTTATGGTCTGTCTTGTGAGATTTTGAAGAGAAATGTCAAGAAACAATTATTTAAAAGTATTTTACATTTGTTTATTTCTGAAATAGCATCGTTTTCAGAGCTACCTCATTGCAAAGGAACTTTAAATTTTTGTGAATGATGGTACAATATTATATCCAATTTTTTAGCAAGAGTATAGTATCTTTAGCATTTCCTACAGTGACATGAGAATGAACCATTGTCATCTGGTATACTGTCTTCCCCTTCCATTCAGATATTCAGTGAATTTTAGTCCAAATTTTCAACAACTGTTGGCATGACAACAGAATAGTCATTTTAACTAGAAACAGTTTAGAAAACGTGAGTATTTATCACGTGTCGAATAGAAATATTTTATAGAATGAAGGGCAAGTTAGAGTGAATATATTCTGAAACTGTTTCATGACCAAAGGTGACCTTCAAAAAATATGTTCAGGGGTAAATATTATGAAATATTCCACAAATAATAGTAATCTTCTGTTCCTGACAAGTTAAATGCTAAAATGTTTACTGAAATAAATGTCCATGTTTCAAATCCAAGGGGAATTACACAAGAAGATTTTAAATGCTGATGTTGGAGTTTGAATGTAGCATGCAATTTCATTGTTGCCATTTTAAAATGAAGTGTGTACGGTACTGTTATTTTTAGTGATAGATATTTATTAATGATGCATATTTTTTTTTAATGCCAAAGCAATGCAGCTTTTGTTTCAATGAGTGAAAATACAATTTTAAATTACAGTATTTGTGTTTGTGATTTGTACTATTGTGTGCAAATTGTTTTAACAATGCAGTACTTGTTCTCAACATTTTCAGTGTGTTATCTTTCTGCCTGTATCTACTTTTTATGAGCTTCATTTCATCATAGACCTTAAAAAAAGATTACACTCGATGGCTTTATAGACCATCAGTAAATAAAAAAGCGCTGTTTCCAGTTTTATTTTATGGGAATGAAATCCATTACTAATTTTCTTCTGTGAAAACAGGGAAACATTGATTTGCTATCTGAGGAAACTTTATCTTCTTTGTTCAATAACCTCACTGATATATCCACTGGAAATTTGGAATTCCTAATATGTTATGAATTTCTGATTTAAAGATATGTAGGTCTTTCCATAAACAGGATGACTTCATAGTCTGTTACTGACCAGTCTCCCTGACAGATTTCTTTCAGATTAAGTAGTTATATGGATTATTTGTACCAAATGCACAAGTACCAGGCAACGTCATGTTTCCGTTTGTTTTAAATGCTGAAAAGTGACTAAATAACCAAGGCCAAATGAAAGAATGGAATGTTAAATGTTTGCTTTTGAAGACAGAATTGTAAAAAGCCAGTACTCTGACACTTTTAGATGTGTGATCGTGTTACTTTGATACAGGATCAGCCAAAATAATTGATTGACAGAAAGGCAGAGCAGAATTTACTGTAAATGTGTAGTACTTCTTGGAACCATAGACCCTAGAAGCTGACTCTCAGGGTCTATGGTGAACCACTGCTGATGTAATACCAGAATAGTATCCGTCCAGTGTCAGTCTGTATGTATGTATTTATGTCTATATGTTATTTATTGATGAATAATGGATTTATTTATCAACATATCGCACATAAATACATCTACTGGTATGTCCTTTTGTCTTTCATGGTGACATGACCTTTATTGTCAATGGTTCTGTTTTGAATATTACTCAAAATAGATGCGTTTTGCATTGTGTAATATTTAGTCTGAAATTCTGGTCTGCATCTGGGATGGCAAAAAGTTATTTGTAAAATTTACAAAATACAAAAGTATTAGCAAGAGGCAGGTGATAGGTCAATTTCAGTGCACAGAAATTTACATTGTTTTAAGTCAGGGTTTATTCTGAAAGGAGAATGGAAATAAGCTATGGGAGTATTTCTGTAGAAAAAATAAAACCAAAAATATGACTTATTCACATTTCTTTAATGATGCTGTATGTATTGGGTTTGCAATTCTCTTCTTTTTTCTTGCGTCATTAATCTGTTGATGTGATTCAACATGCAAATAACTGAAAACTCAACCTCTTGTGTTGCTATTTATGACAATTTAGCTCTGAAAATGAGGTCATTTTCCAACCATTTCAACCTTTAAATGCCATCTATGGTATTTGTGCAGACCTATCTCTTCTGTAGTTTAACAGTGTCTGTTTGTTTGAAAGAGTACAAATGAAATTTTTACATCAAATTAAGTTTCACATCTCACTGATGTGGCAACAGACTTCCCAAGATAACAGTATTGTGATAATGGTAATACTTGGTGTTTGAGACTTGTATCTGTAGTGTATACACCATGAATTTAATATCAACCACTGTCAGATTAACCCACTGTGTACTTTCACATTCCATAAATGGACAAAGGTTAAAAATGTAGTCCATTTCTAAAAGTGAAAACATTCACAGTTTACTGAATTTACAGTTATGAATATTTAAGATACAAAAAAGTTACTTGATATACGTTGAACACTGCCTGACAAGTTGACAAGTACAAATTTTACCATTAAATAAAGCAACAAAATGCAAATATGTAAAAACATTCTGTGCACAGATTTGAGTATTAGAAGCATTTTGTTTTCCAGTTTGTGCTGTTTCCATAGATGTTATTTTTATTTTCATGAGATTTATGGTTGTTTTAATGAGAAAGAAGTAGTCATATGGTCATGGCGTCAACACAGAGATAATATTTACATCCAAAATCAAATGTCATAGGGTAGGATTAATATCACGGTGGTTGTACACAGAGGGATGTCTCAGTTGCCAAGAAGTGGACCAACTCAAAAGCTATCTAGCTGAATACATTGCTCCTGTACCAAATGCTTTCTGTATACCTATGCATAGAATCCTTCACCATCTGTTGCCAAGTATGTTGTATTCTGTCAGTGACAGCGCCATTCTCTAGTGAATTAGGCCAAGCATGTACATGTAGTGAGTGACATAGTTTATAATTTTATCTCAGTGGTGTCAGCAATATTATTTTTGAAAAAGTACTGTACTTTTTGTTGCAAAATTAATCAGATATTTTTATCATCATTGAAATCTATTACTTGCTTTCCTTTAACCACCTACCCAACAAACGTGTATATCATGAAGGGTTGCTAATATGGTATCAAGTTCTCCACCAGTTTTTCAGATTGCTTAGCTTGAAAATATGAAGAATTTTTGGCCAGATATGAATCCCTTTGCAATGATTGTTTTGATGTTCTGTACAAAAAATAATTTTACCTTTCGTAGATATGGTTTTCACAAAATTTATTCATGAGCTAAGTGAAAAATCAAATGTAATCTTTGCTCACAGTGACAAGCTGGTAGGGCCTCACATAGGACAGGGCATAAGCTGTGTGCCATGTAGTACAGACATTCATTGCTATTTTAGGATGGAAGTGGCAAAAGAGGAAAAATAATAGTCACCAGAATAAATCATCCCAGCCATCTAAATGTCAATTTATAGTACCATGTCAAGCATTCAAAATATGTCACTCATTGACATTTTTGTAGTATAGTCTTTCTGATTCAAAATGATGTATGTGTTGCGCTGAAGCTTGTAAAAGATATGTTTGATGCAAGTTTATTTGTGTGGGATTGTTTACATAAAGTGCTCTGCAGAAAAGATGTTTGATGCAAGTGAATCTGAGTAGGACTGTGTACATTAACTAATGCTTTGAAGAAGTGTTCCTTATTAAATGATGACTGTATGCTTAATATGGACCAAGATATGTAACTCTATATCCCATATTATAATCATACCAATATATTGCGCATATGCAGTGATCTGATAGTCACGATGAGAAAAGAACCATGGCATATTCATGATATACCACAGTTGGCACAAGCGCGAATTCTTGGCAAGTGCAGAAACCCTGTTTTGGCGTTTAATCCCAGAATTTCAATATACTGTTATGATATGATAGCAATAAAGCACACAGGGACGGTATACCACCTGATTCTGACCGATCCACTTCATATATGCTCACACTATCGCTTATGCATGTATATTATGAACTGGTCAAAATCTTGTGGTATATCATTGCTGGGGGTGCTTTAATTAAGACACAGGTTGACCAAGTTTTCAGGAAACCAACATTTTGACACAAAACCATGAGAATGTTTTCTTTCTTTGATGTGCAATGTTGTACATATTTGACTAGATGTTACTGTGATTGCAATGTACATTTTATCTTTAAAAGTGTTAGTTTATCAAATATTTCAGGGCGCATTTCCATAATAAGATTGGAAGTACCGTATTCCACTACCTAGACCAGCATGGACCTCTGTAAAAGTTATGTAATGCATTTGTTTTGTGAACGTAATTGTCTTCCAATGCAGTGTGATATTTACAATCAGTGAATTTTTCTTATAATAGATACCAATCAGATCTGTGACTGTTCATGAACATTACTGGTATTGTTATAGTGTGTAATTTATAAACACCATAAATTCATAATATAGCTGGTGTCTCCACCAACTAATGCAAATGAGAATGTATCAAAGTGAACCCATGTCCAGTACTTTGTGTTACCTAAACCTACAATTTTCAATCAGTGTTTATTGCTAAGGGCTGAACCTGTAAGTAAATTTTACAGGGGTTCCCCAGACATGTTACCAGGGTTCCTCATGGCACAGTTAATGCATGCACCCTTTGCTGCCATGAATGAGATAAATGTATATTTGCAGTTGTCACAAGGTCACGTTATCTGATGTGCATAAATTGTATAGTCAAAAAACCATTTAGTGATTTGTTCAATTATGATAATTGTAATAAATCACTATATTGTCAAACAATTGAATGGTAAACCATGGTCACTTTAATTTTGTGACGGAAAATATCAAAGGAAAAAGCTGCAGATCATTAATGCTTTTGAATAGTCCAGTTTGTGTGTAATTCTTGATTGGAGAATAAATCACAATTAAAATGCATAATTTGGCATTTTATATCTCTTATGATCAGAGTATTTATTTCTCCCATGATTCACTGTGAAGTATTGAATTTTTTATGTGACATCCTATCTCACTTGTCCCATCACAGGGGCAAATATGTAAATTGCTACAATCTACCTTTGCAACTCTTTGCTGATGTTCACTTTCCTGTAGCTGTCAGTTTCACCCATTTTCTCTTGACTTTCAATTGCCTGTATATCAGCCTGTATATCAACCAACAACCTAGCAGCTGATGTAGTCCTATTGTTAGTTTTCACAGAAAGCATCAATAAACAATCACTGCATTGCACCTGAAATCCAATACACATGCCACTTTGAATGATATCTGTACTATTAATTGACTAAAATATACTCTCTGAAACCAGTAAAATAATTCTTTAGAGGGAACAGCATTGCCAATTTTTTATTTCAAATATTGGTAAATTAAGAATAATTCGTCTCCCTAATACCAAAAATTGTATAAAAGTTGATGTCAAGTAGCTTGCTTTTTAATAACAACGTCACTTTTGATGATTTCTGAATATTTTTGTGTGTATTGGATGTGACCACAAATTCTTGATCTGATACCTGCTGAAAAATATCTACCGGTGTTTGGCTTATAATTGCAACTGTATACTATTGTTGTTGATGAACTATAAGCTAAAGAACTAAAATAAGTTTTCACCAAACTCGGTATGTTTGCATGTAATTTAGGCTGTGTTAATGAGCCAAATAAATGGACATTTCACAAGCTAGGGAAAAATAATGAAATGACCAGGACAAACTTTCCAAAGGTTGTCAGTTACAAAATTTTTACTGTTCCATCAATCATAAAGTGTAGATTTTACACAGTAAACGTAGCATTATGCTCTTCCCAAACAATTTGGTGAAAGGAAGCATTGAATATGTGATATAAAAGTCTAAAATTTACCTGAAGGCATGATGTTATAAATAAGTTCCTGTAGTTTGACCTCCGCTGTTTTATCTGTTTCTCTTACATACAGTAGCTAGTAGATTGCCATGTTGTTGTTTTTTCCAAGCTATTTTTAGCTAAATTGCTTTTCAATGGTGATTACCAGGAATCTTTTTTTTTTCCGAAGTTTTTCCAGAGCCCCCACCCCCGATTTTCCAATTGCTCAACCCTTATCAACCCCCTTCGCAAGTTTCGCATCGCGGTCATGCACTCGTCATTTGTTTGTATGGGAGCCCTCAATCAGCCCTTGTGAGAAAGGATGAAGCATGCATTAACGGACACGGTTTCGTCAGTCAGAGTTCAAAATACTTTTAGTTTATCCAAGTCCCTCCACAATCACTGGATTGATATAAATTACCGTATAAAATAAAGATTTTATTTTGCTTTCTTAAATAGCTCAGGTTATTGATACAGGCAACTTTTGTACGGCTCGGTCAGTCCGGCCATAGCGTGTCATCATCGGCGAGAGGGCGCCGTGACCTTTGCATCGGCGATGTCAGTAGATTCAGCTGCAAGTCGAGCTCAACGGCGGTTTCTCTCATCAACATTCAATATATTGCCATACTGAAATACTGTACAACAGAAAGGGTACACAGACATGTGGGTGTTTGGCTATGGATCATTGATTTGGAAAGTTGATTTCCCGTACACTAGACGAATTGCCGGATACGTTGACGGGTTCAAGAGGAGATTCTGGCAAGGGAGCACAGATCATCGCGGTGTACCGGGCAAGGTTTGTACTCGCTGCGGATCCGTAGCCCTGCGACTCCCTCATGTTTTTATTTTTGCACTCCCCCATACAAATAGTCAGGGAGTGGCAGGGCTACAGATCCATAGCGAGACATTGGGCGCACAGTTGCTTGGGGCTACAGTAGTAGGGTCTACATATAGACGGTACAGTAGACGGCCGCTGTACCGTCAATGGTTTACACCAGCTCGTATACTCCCTTCGAGTCTTTACTGGTGAGATTCGTCTCTGATACCATGAAGGTACTAGGTCTGAGTTAATTCATTTCCCTCCCTGGATCCGACGGAAAAGATAATTTTATAGTACAATGCTGAGTCACAGTGTGTAACTAGCGCCATCATCATCACCAGTGGTCAGAGGCACTGAGAGCCGGTTTTATACAAACAATGTGTTAGGGTTGATACACAACAAAACATCCCATTTATATACATTCCTAACGTTTTGATGAATTGAAACATATGCATGGTCACTACATCTGAGATATATCATTATCACGTAATTTGTTGTTTGATTTGATGAGTGTGAATGAAACAAAGCATTCTCCTCTACATCTGTACCAGTATATATGTAAGAGTGAAAACCTTTCAACATTATATCAGTAAAATTTTATGAATATTTGAACAGACTCCAATCTTCTTTAAAATTACAATTTCATGGAGCATCTGAAAATTATGATATCCATTGATGAAGCGTTCCCATGCCAGTTTTAGTCTGTTGGATTCATCGATGTACATCCATGGTTTAACGTACAATGCTGTTGTTTTCCGTATGCTATATGCTGTGAGCTGTATATGGGGGATCTCAAAAACCATTTGGCAAATTTTTTTAAACCATGTTGCGATGCGATGGTTACTCTGGCAAATATCACCAGTTGATTTTTTTTGTTTTATTCATTGTCTAAAAGTTGTTTTACTTCCTTTGGACCAGAAGTCCAACCTCAGTACTGGAGAGAGGGGCTCTGCTTCAATGGACTGATGTAAAGGCTTTTCATATCATGATCTTCACACTGTGTTTAATGTTGTTTTGAATTTTCTTCCAGCCTGGTAGAGTCGTTACACTAATAGAAGATCCAAAAGTAAGTTACCAAATTTTCAAATACTTCATGAATGCAATGTTAGGAAGCAAGTGACACTGATACAATTGTGGTTTCTTTCTGACATGACATGTGAGATTTCATTCTAGTGTAAATGAGTGCATCTCCAGTGTTTTGATTTGCTACACCAGGATGCTCTAATGTATTCTTGTTTTTCCTTTTATAGGAGACAGTATGGGGCATTGCATATGAAGTTCCAAAAGATGAAATTCAGAAAGTGAAGGACCATTTAGACTACAGGGAAAAAGGTGGTTACACAGCAACCACTGTTCTGTTTCACCCAAGAGACAACAGCGTCAAACCAATACCAGTCACTATTTACATTGGCACTGAGCGAAATCCAAACTATCTGGGAGATGCACCGCTTGATGACATTGCTAAACAAATCTTTGAATCCATCGGTCCAAGTGGCAAGAACATTGAATATTTGATGGAGTTAGCCAAGGCATTCAGGGAAAACTTTGAAGGCATTGAGGATTTGCATCTCTTTGACTTGGAAAGAAAAGTTTTATCTTTATCAGAAGAACATACAGATACAAAAACAGATGTATGATCATTGATGGGAAGATATCATTATTGACTCATCTCACAGGAATTCTTCACACAACTGTGCAACAAATGTGCACCCTCAGAATGTAATCAACTTTAAGACACTGTATCAAGATTTGATAAAATGTGTTATGGATTTGTATTATGGAGGTCAGATGAACAGCCAATGAGACCACTGTTATTTATACTGATAATTTTAATCATCATCTGTTTACAGAAATAAATGTCTTTCACTTTTTAACATCAGTGCGATGGAAGTGTGGAAATCTCTTCCCTAATCACAGGTTTGGCTTTCATGTCTGTCATTATCAACAGGTATAAGTGATAATGAGCAGAACTAACAAATATTACTATTGTTTTCTCATGACAATATGCAAATCTGTGGTTACATTCATATCTCACACTTAAAAATTAATTTTCATCCACTTTTTCTAATCATCTTATTTCATTGGATTACAAAGGTTTTGCAAAAAGAGCTTTCATCTCAAGATTAAAATTATTATTGCACAGGTTCATAAATGTTGATTTAACCCCTTTTTAATCAGGTTTATCAATTACTATCAGGTTAAGCTGATTAAACTAATAGGGCATTATATGTCCTACATATAATTTAACAGACAACTATTTGAAGACACTTTGAGATATTTATCATTAATTTGATTTTTCTCTTTCTTAGCACCTTGATTGTGTTGTACTGATATTAAATGACTTCTCTTGAAAAGAATATTCAGAACAACATTAACAGATATCATCTATATCACATGGTGACAAGTTGTATTTATCTGTTGACACTGAAAAATTGTATGAAAATAATTCTTGTTAATGGTGTTATTATTATTTAAAATCAAACATTCCAGGAACAAACTATGCATTCAATATGAAAGATACCAGGGCAAACAGCAAAGGCTAGTGTTGAAATAACCTCAATTACAGGTCAGCTGTTATTTTAAAACTACTGCCTCACATAGCAGATTAACTTGAAAAGCAACGATGCAGCTTAGGAGTGGACTCAGCATCTCTGATACATTTCAGTTTAATCTAAAACTAAGTTTTCAAATTTAAAATCCATATAATGCATACACCTGGGAAGTAACACTTGTCAAGAAAACAATTTGTTTCCTAATTGTATAACTACATGATGATGTACGCAATGCTGATGTTTTTTCCTTTTGAGTTGTGGATAGAGTTTGTCACATGATGCATTGAGAAGCATCATGAATTATCAAAGTGTAATGACAACGTTTAAGTACCTGCATTGTAAATGTAAATGTGATATGACACTGTCATTACCAATGTTGTCAATTCACTGATTTGTAAAGTAAACCATCAACATTGCTTGCCATGTTGGATGAACTATTGATATAAACCTTAATCAGCAGTTAAAGAATGCATTGCAGTCCATGTGACTAAATTGAGGCTGTACAGGCAAGATCAATGATATAAGATTTGAATTACGCATAGAATAGTGTTACTTGAGAGACTACAACTTTAAAGTCATAAACAGTGTCCAAACATCAGGTCAAAGTGCACATATTTGCTGAGTCATATTAATTTGAAAGTCATAATCATAATAAAGTCAGCCCCCACATGAAACTTAATAAAATTATAACTTTCCCCTGCACATATTTTTTAATTCTTGTGCCACTACAAGAGATGTTTGAATCAATCTGTTTTGACTTAACTAATCTCTCTCTTCATCCAAAATATTGTAATAGCTGGATCTGAAACAGATTTAAGAGGGGGAGGAAGTGGAGGAGGAGGAGGAGGGGGTGCACTTTGAGCAGATGGTGCAGAGGTACCGGTACTTGGAGCTGTAGGAACACTGTCGGTTGAAGGACAGCATGAAACGCTGCTTGTTTGGCAACTACCACATGAAGATTTAATCTTCTCTTTGTCTCCCTTACATGACGAAGTCTCGGTACAGGAGTCTTTGCATCCAAGATTATCTCCGGGTCCTGGCATACAGTCACAGGTTTCTAACATCTGATGGATGAGTGAGAAAAATAAAGATATAACAATTACACAGGGACAATAAGCATTGTAACTTTGTTGAAGGGATGAAATTACAGTTTTAAAATGGATTTTGTCACATTCTTTTGTGAAAAATCATTCTGCTCACTGAAATATTCTAAGTCAATGGGTATCATCATCTTGTCCTAAACCTTGTTCATCTGAGGTGCAGGTGACACACATGCAATAGCCAGGCTGTGAACAGGGCTTTGAGGTTTGACCTTATCACTTGTCAGTGGCAGAAAGGTAGAATATTATGTGAAACAAAAATAAGAAAAATATTTTCAAAAGATTATTGTCCATTTTGAAGGCTTCCAGCTGGTTTTCAAACAGAAAGCATTATGCATTTAATGGAAGCGTAGTCAGATGCACATAAAACATGGACTGACCTGAGCACCTAGTGTGTTTACTGGCTCACAGTAGATATATCCGATATGCTGATAAAAATCTTGTTTGTCTTTTGTACACAAGTA
Organism: Ptychodera flava; assembly: GCF_041260155.1. Lineage (NCBI taxonomy): Eukaryota > Metazoa > Hemichordata > Enteropneusta > Ptychoderidae > Ptychodera > Ptychodera flava. The sequence continues at coordinate 3,207,897 of NC_091941.1, forward strand.
CACAACATTGCGCCCAGTATCTATAGCATGCTGTTCTGATAGTCGCATTAATTTCTTTCCCAGACCCTGTCCTCGTCTTGCTTTGTCCACAACCACTGGTGATATAGAAACAATGCAACATCTCGAATGTCCACAATAATTGCAGCATGCACAAAATATGCATTGGTCACACAGTGCTCTTGTTGTTTGTGTAAGATGTAATGGTGAGAAATTTTTCACCAATTCTGAATATTGTGAGCTGATATGAATCATAAATATGGTTGAAAATGGAAACACCGATAACTTGCCTGATTCTATCAATACAGCTTTGCTTTCACCGATAACCCTGCAAAGTCTGCTGTGACCTAAAACATGCTCCTCTCCATCGCTGTCTTTTTCAACCATTACCAGAGAATAGGGCAGGTCATCAGATGATTTGTCAAGTGAGTGGAGTCTTCAAAAGAAATGAAAAATAAACAATACATCAAGAATTGTGATCCTGCCTGACAATCTAGACAATCTAGAGGGCTTGGTTTCATGGATTCAGTTTGAAGAATGACACTGGCTAAGTTATGGAGACTGTATGAATTAAAAAAAAAATAGGTTGTGACTTAGATTATTTCATGCATAGCATACACGACTGGACAAATGCCAAGGGCTGGACCACTGACATGTGAGGGTGGATACATTATGGAGAAAAGGTTAAAAACACTATAAAGTGTTAAGATTTGGTTTTATACTAGTTCATACAATTCTCATTTCACCAAATTTCTGTTTTTTTCCTTCATAAATCAAAGGCATAGGATTATTCTCATCCCAATACACTGTACTGTTTCTTTTACAATTCTCTCCTCTCAGACACTTAAACTGCGTGGCAATTTACAGTGATTGTAGATCAAGCTGACTAATAAATTTGCTGACTTCATATATCTGGAGTTTTACCTTCTAAAAAACTGAATACTGTTTCAAAAATTCAGGTTTAAGAAGTTTCATAATCCAAAGGTATGGTAAATATCTGTTGCATTCTGAGAAAAAAAATGCTTGAAGGAAAGGAAAGTTCCTAAACCACACTGACTTGCCATATTGAAAGCATGGAATCATTGAGAGAAGAGATTGAATGTCAGGAGCAATTGTTTGATGTCATTACGCTGATTGGTCCAATTCAGGGTAATATAGAAGGTTAAGGTTGGCGTAGTAACTGTTGTCCTGAATAAGACACCCTAAATTAAACACACTTAATGACTACACCTTACTGGGCGTACTATTTGAAAATGAAAATAATGATAACTTGAGAATCCAAATGAAGCTGACAGGTACAGCATTAGTTCTTTTTTTATATGATGCCCGTCCATACCAGTGCCTGGAGTTGCCTGTGTGCATGCATGCATGTACACAGGCAACTCCAGGCACCTGTGTGGAGGGGCATGTACACAGGCAACTCCAGGCACCGCTGTGGAGGGGCATGTACACAGGCAACTCAAGGCACCTGTGTGGAGGGGCATGTACACAGGCAACTCCAGGCACCTGTGTGGAGGGGCATGTACACAGGCAACTCCAGGCACCAGTGTGGAGGGGCATGTACACAGGCAACTCCAGGCACCTGTGTGGAGGGGCATGTACACAGGCAACTCCAGGCACCAGTGTGGAGGGGCATGTACACAGGCAACTCCAGGCACCTGTGTGGAGGGGCATGTACACAGGCAACTCAAGGCACCTGTGTGGAGGGGCATGTACACAGGCAACTCCAGGCACCAGTGTGGAGGGGCATGTACACAGGCAACTCCAGGCACCTGTGTGGAGGGGCATGTACACAGGCAACTCCAGGCACTGTGTGGAGGGGCATGTACACAGGCAACTCCAGGCACCAGTGTGGAGGGGCATGTACACAGGCAACTCAAGGCACCTGTGTGGAGGGGCATGTACACAGGCAACTCCAGGCACCTGTGTGGAGGGGCATGTACACAGGCAACTCCAGGCACCTGTGCCCCTCCATATGAAATGGTCTATCCCCTAAAGTTTTACAGAGGAAAGTGCATCTCTTAAGTCGGAGTTCCTGATCATCTCTCCTACCTGAGGCCCATGAAATAACAAACCTATCCTCTCCTCGGTCTTCATTGACCAAGGGGTCAGAGGGGCGACCCTCGTGGATTATGTCCATCGTGACTTTGTCTGAGGGTCACAGCTCGGAAGTTACGTATTATAGTTACCGTGCAGTTTTACTTCGAGGCCACTCGCTGTTGAGTAAATTAGCACATCCCTCTTTCAAGTCTGGTCTTTTGTGCAAAGCACACATGTACATTTCCCTTGCCATGGTAAATTCAACGCGTATCAACTTCGCGGTGTGGTTGAAAACATCTGGATCAGTTGCTTCTCACGAGTGTGACACTAGTGCGCCCTCAAATGGTCGGGTCATTCTCGGGTCAAAGGTGGAGTTGGAGCGCCGAGTCAGACAGAACTTGCTTGAGTGTAGAGAAATGATGGCAAATATCGAAGAATTTCCTGAGCCGCTGTCGGCAAAATATCGAGAGTAAGTTTTTGAGCTTCATAAAACGAGTCTTTCAAGTCATGGTTTAAGGCGTGGTGATAGGACAATTACCATTAAACTGTGTACTAATATTAGCGTCGGACATGCCACGATATCATCGAGAGAAGGTGAAACTCAAACTGGCAAGACTGAAGATTAGTGGACACACACAAAAAAAGATTGTTTGAATTGTCAGTAACCTAGGGAGTCCACTCATACCATCACTTTTATTTAGAACCCCATGAGAAAATCCACTTGAATTCGCAACCAGAGGAGTGTCCACTAATTTTCAGTCATCCCCTGAAACTCGACTTTTATTAAGCCGGATGCGGAAGGGAAGGTGTCACTGTCACAGGCCAAAGACACAGGTGCATGTAACCATTAGCAGATGTATCAGCAGTCGGCGCAGATACCTGCCAGGCGAGTCAATTGGTTGAGCGTTTCTTGATACTACCACTAATGCTCAGCCTGTGGCCTCGTTTAGCGGGTTTTAGCACAGGCGACCCAAAATTATTACTGAGTTTTTCATAGTTTTCTCTATCATTTTCTCTTGATCGGAGTAAATAAAATAAATGGTTATATAACCTAACCTAGCCTCTGTGACTCTTTATTTATTTTACACTCCATTACAAGGACGTATATCTCTCAGACACACATGCTGTAATTAATTAGTCAACACAATTAATTATGCTAATCCGTGGACTTATCAGAGGTTGGTCAGCATCGGAAAGATAGAGATGTAAATGAATAAGGAGCCAATTTTAGTAACCTTTCCTATCTTTCGTGATGTTGACCAACCTGTAAAATCCCTGATAAGTCCACTGATTAGCAATAATTAGTTATGTTGACTAATTAATTACTGCATCCTTGTAATGGAGTGTAAAATAAATAAAGAGTCACAGAGGCTAGGTTAGGTTATTTAACCATTTATTTTATTTACTCCGATCAGTCAGAGCATGAAGAAAGGAGAGAAAATGATACAGAAAACAGTATGAAAAACTCAGTAATAATATTTGGGTCGCCTGTGGTTTTAGACATCAACTGCTTAACCCAGCTATATTCTAAGCACCTGTGACAGGCAGATGCAGTCAAGTTGAGTGACTTATGTCAATGATAAAATCAGTGATCACAGCACAGGAGATGCCGCGGCAGATAGGGTCATTCATGTTTATAATCAGAGATGTTGTATGGCTTGATTTGTTAATTTCATTTTCTATCAAAAATATGGAATTATAAATTATGGGAATGGCATCACAGAAGCCAGTCCGCTGGCAAAGTTCTTTGTTATTGTCAACTTTTCCAGTATCCTGCCACTGAGTGTCAGCCCTGTCGCTTGCCTACCTGTCAAGTCAGTAAAAACAAGTATTGAGCCAAACGTACACTTTATTTTTACCTACTTGTGTGCTATAGTAGTTTAACTCAGTAAAAATATTTACATTATCAATTTTTCTGGGCCTTCCAATTTTCAAGTATCTCTTAGAAATGCCCACTTGACATGATTGTGAAATATGAACTTAGCAAGGTAAAGGATAAAGGATTGCTTCAGTGGATTATAGAAATGTTTTTTTTACGTAAGCCATATTTACCAAAGTTATGTGTTGTAATGTTTATTTGGTGTTATTGTGTGTGTTTTTATAGGCAGTTTGCATACCCAACAATTAAAGACCGCCTTCCAACGATTCTCACCAGAGTTGTGGATACTGTCTACCAATATAAAAATAAAGCATTTGAGGAGTTTGGTGAGGTAAGTTCACTCCATTACACATCAACAGGATGAGGATTAATGAAGTTTTAGTCTTCCCAAAGACAGTTGTACACATCATATGACATGGGACCAAACGCTTTGACAGAAACACCATTATTTTATGCATTCTTTTAGCCACACCAAATCAATCAAGTGTATATATATGTGTTTATACAGCTCGTGAAACAGAAAATAACACGCAAAAAAATAAAATTTTTCAAGTTGATGGTAAAGAGAGATATGAGACACTATGTTTGTTAGTTTTTTTCGGTAAGGCTAATAAAGCTTCTGGTTTTGAAATGTTTGCACTATAAAACTGAGTGGGCTTCATTGTTCTATAAGTTGTCAATTGTAACCATCATGGATTATTTTATGAAGTGGAGAAATTAGTACAAGTTTAGCTAACCCTCATTTACATACATTTGTTACCGGAGCATTTAATATATTGTCATGCCAAATTATAGAATTTGATGGGTAAATATTGTTGCTGTGTAGAATTAAAATTCAGCAAGGAATGTATTCTGAATGTGTTTATTGTTATTCTAACAGTGTGGAATAAATGACAACAAAGCTATATAGAAAAGAGATTAAGAGTAATTCATGGAAAAGTAAATTTTTTAACCTATCCTTCCTTAATTCAAGGATCAAACTATCTGCTGCACATACTGGTTTGTACTAGTGCTGGGCAGTGGAGAACGTCAAAGATCTGTAGATCTCAATACTGCTGGCACAGGATAAAAAATCTACAATAATACTGATGTCAGTCTTTCAACATATCTATTTTTATTCTTTTCTGTCAGGATGGCCCTGAAGACTGTAAATTTATTGTTAGCAAGTTGTCTGAGTTGAAAAACTACATGCAGACAGACAAAGCTCTGAAAGCATTGGAAGATGACAGAGAAGATGTTGAAATATGGAATGAATTCATAGAGAAAGAAAAAGAGAAATACGGAGCTAGCTTCCCAAGTTGGTTCAAATCACCATGGTTACTGGTAGAATGCTACATGTACAGAAGAATCAATGACATCATCAGGTTAAGGTATGTACAGCTTTATTCTTCCTGCACTGGTTGCACAGGCCCCTGTCTTCTTGCATATCACACCCAGTTTTAATGTACCCTTTCACCCCCAGTTCCCTGTATACAGGTCCAACTTTACCATAGAAAACAATGGATTTGGGACAAACCATGGTGGTGAAAGTTTTAATGTAAATTTGCGGATGACACACTTAAACACTGTGCCACAAATCACTAGGTATTCAAAAGTTTTGAAGATGTTTCCTACGTAGCCTTCTCACAGTGAATTCTCCAAGACAATAACTACTGGGTACTACACCCAATAGAATAATAAACCAAATAACCACTTGCTTTTGTAAATTCCCATATACATGTAGCTGTCTTATCAGATATGCTGTCAAATTTTTGAAATGTTATAACAGGCAATAGTCTCAAGCCAAAGCAAGGTACAATATATACTCTGTCTTGGGAGTATTTAATTTATGAAATAAAATAACAACCTGGATAGAAGTTGTAAGGGAGATGCCTGGATCAAATATAAGGCATTTAAGTGTCCAGTAGCTGAACTTGGATGTACTAATAATAGATATCCTATAAGCCATTACCACATATTTTCGCAATGTTTTAATCTTTTGAAATCTTTATAAAGTTTGTTTTTATATCAAAATCTCTGAATTCATATTGACAGTTCAAATCTGAAAGATTATGATCCCTTTGGTGATCAGAAGAGGCATGCATTTATTGTGTCCAATGAAGCTGAAATTATTCTCAGCGAGTACTTGAATGGTGTCACCAAAGACAGCAAGGCGGCAACTTATGAAGTATTTTCTGAATTTGTTCAGGTAAGAGAAATTATCTTTCAATTAATCTTGCTTCGTTTTAATCCAGTACTGTTTGCAAGTTTCTTAAGATCACTTGGATAATTGGAATTCATTTCTTACAGATTGCACTGTGGGGCAACAAGTGTGACTTGTCAATATCTGCTGGAATTGAAAATTCCCAGAAAGTCAGTCCGTTGGCTCATCTCCAACAGATGAAATCCAAGATCCTGGTTGATGGCACTCCTCAGCTATGGCAGACTCTTCAAGATTCCAGGAAAGATGCCAAGCCAGTGAGAGTTGACATTGTGCTTGACAACGCTGGTTTTGAACTCTTTGGTGATCTTTGCTTTGCAGAATATCTACTGCGATCATCCCTGGCCGATGTCATTCATATGCATTACAAAGCAATGCCTTGGTTTGTTTCTGATGTTACGTTGTCAGATTTCATATGGACTCTACAGACAATGGCTGACGATCCAAGTCCAGTTCTCAGTCACCTTGGCAAGTCCTGGCAAAGACGTCTCCAAGACGGTTCTTGGGTTATCAAGGGGGATATTTTCTGGACCACCCACTATGACTTTAGTAAAATGAAATCAATCGCTCCAAAGTTGTACCAGGATCTCAGTGAATCTGCTCTGTGTTTCTTCAAAGGAGATTTGAACTACCGCAAGCTGGTTGGTGATTTGAATTGGAAACATACCACACCCTATGATGTCACTCTCAGGGGGTTTCATCCATCGGCCCAATGCTCACTCCGAGCGCTGAAAGCTGACCTCATTCTTGGCTTGAAAGAAGGTCAAGCTGAAGCCGTAGAGAAGGAATACAGTGATTGGATGATCAGTGGAAACTTTGCTGTCATTCAGTTCAGCGGAAAAGTTGAAAAATGAATGCCACATCTGAATCAAAGGTCAAAGATGTATGTATCATCACAGTGTCATGTCGATTCAGAACACTGGCAAAAGAATGTCTATTTCTTGCTATAAAGACACTGTCATTTGCTTGCAATGCTAAGAATATCAGAATTACAGGTATAAAGTTATCACCCAGGGTCCTGGCTAGTGTAGGCATTTAATAGATATTTACATTATGGATTTGGAGAACCAGGCATTAAAAACTCACTCTCTGTTAGACTCAAAATTCAATTCATCTCTTACTTAAAATCATCAGTGTACATTCTCTTCATCCACTCTCACAAAATGTTGCTCTCTAACTAATAAGAGTAAGAATACTGTATGCAATATACATATTAAATGCATATTATACATATTAAATGCACATCACAAGTCACACATATCACTGATAAATTTTCTCATTTCTAAATATGGACTCATGTTTTATCAAAAGGTTTTGAATAAGAAATCTTTTTCCACTGAATATTTTAAGAGAAATACTCTTGAGCAATTATGCTTTCTTCAGGTTTAATAAAACAGGTCTAACCAAAACAAGGACATGTGTGTCGGAATTGCAATATTATTTTGCTTACAGACACCAGAAAAGACACTGACATGACACCATAGTGATACTCTACATAATCATGGTCCCTCTATAGAGGGACTGTGACATAATTAACTCTCATGCAGATTTTGTTAAAATGCAGGTGCTACTATTACGTGTCTGGGATGAATCTGTCCATGTTATCAAACTTATATGATTGTAATCTGACAGGCATGTCAATGATTTTCATGTGATTTTGTCGTTCAAAATGACTTCGTGAAATTATCAGGAAATTTTTGGTAATTATAAATTATATTACCATGCCCTGTCCATCGCCTTTTAATTGGTCGAGCTGAACCACATGACCACAAATACACAGTAATGGTTTAATTGAAGGAATAAATTTCAACCGACCATTGCATTAGTGGTAGATTGTTGCGTAGATCATGGGTTGAACACATTGGTCCTTAGCAGTAACTACTGCCAGTAACTGTTGCCGGGAAAAGTCAAGCGACTTGGGCAAGTCTGTGACAAAGTAAGTGAAGCTTCACGTCTTTTGTGTGAAAATACTGACCAAGTCAAGAGTGATGGCAGACATAGATGAGCATTTTGTCTCACTTTGAACAGTTACCATAAAGGGCATGGTTGTGTCATAGAATGCACCATGGCGTTTGTGTATTCTTTCAGATCACCAAGTGTCGACCTTTTCACTATGTAACAGATCAGGAACAGTAGAAAAACAAATTTACAGAAATTGAAGATTAATCTTGGGATTAATTTCTTCAAGATTGAAAATAACACGCACAGACATTTCATCACAGAGTTTCATAAGCAATTATATTTATTCTTGTAGAATTCAGGAAAAAATCACTAACAAGAGAGGTGTTGATGACAATGTTTATCAAAAGCAGTAATACTGAGCAACACTACAGGAATACAAGGCAAAACTCAATCAAAAACATGTTCACAACATCACTTTTGAACTGTGTATTTTGTTTAGCTTTCATCCAGTATGAGAAGCTGAGTGTTATCCAATGATGAGAAAATTACAAATCCCCCTGTGAGGTTTTCACATCTAACTGGAAGTATTGCATGAGTTGTATACACTGTCACACATCAGGACATGCATGTATTGAAAATACTTAGCAGTATAAACACCCTTGGTTTGGTGGTATGTTGGACACACATCATGGCCGCAAACAGTGCTGTATGTCAATTACAGAGAAAACACATGATTTGTGAACCTAGCACAATTTTCTGCAGTCTCCTCATGAAACTGTTGTCAGAAGAAGATGCACTCGCAGAAAATGACTTCAGAATTCACAAACATTCACTCAACAGGAAATGTTGATTGGTATGGTATGATGAGATGGCATCTCCATTAATGAGTAGGCATCCCAATTATAACATTCATACCCCAATCTCTGTAACAGTATAACTTTCACAATACTGAAGAAAAATGTATTTTACACCGTGAAAGAATACATTTCATGAAACAGAAACAACAACAACAACCAATTTTGTCTTGTAGGAAATAAATGAGTAAAGAAACATAAAACCATTTCATTGCACTCAGAACTTAAAAGTAGAACTAGAATTTGTTACAGATGTTTGATCTTCAAATAGTTTGGGAATGAAAAAGTTTGTTATGATATCAAATTTGGCTTATCAGAAAGACAAACAAGAAGTACAATGGTGAAATTTAAGACATAAACCTTGCTGTACATGATATTCTGTAACCTAGAAAGTAAAACAAAAAAGGTGGCAGATATATACAGAGACATAAATCTCTCATAAATACTGGTTTATGAAATGGCCAAAATATTGCAAAATATTTACATTTCTTTTTCATGTGACCTCAAACATCACAATAAATACTATGAAATACACTGTACCCTAAAATATACTTTTGATATCACGATTTATGAATATCTGCCAAACTTATATTATAATCCTGTAAAGCTGTTCAGATGTAGGCTATCATACATGTATTAAATTGGAAGCTTGATCATATTTCTGTTAGGTCTCTCCGAACTAATCTTACACGTATGCTACTGCTTTTCCATGGAAAACAGCTTCCATGGAAGAGCATTATATACCACTTGCAGGAATTAATGGATTTATCAATGTTCAAGATGATAGATACCCATAGACATTCTATCTTGGTTGAAGCATTTCAGACTCTTGAAAAGATCACTGGACCAATATCCCTTGTGGTAGAAATCAGTATTTGTCAACCCATAGACATTCTATCTTGGTTGAAGCATTTCAGACTCTTGAAAAGATCACTGGACCAATATCCCTTGTGGTAGAAATCAGTATTTGTCAAGGGGCCCTTTCAAGATGAATTTACACAAACACATTCCTTAGGAAGGTGTCAAATTGTACTGTGGCTAAGCATGGCCCAATGTCTTTCCACATTTTCAACTGTCCCTTTCTGAGTAGAATATCTTAGCATACTTGTAATTGATATCATTCATGGAGCTCTTTCAAGAATAATAAAAAGACATTATGATACTCGAGGATGGATACTCAGTATCTTGCTCTACATAATTCCATTTATGAACCTAAGAACATCTTGAATGACACTCCATGGGTCTGTATAAACCAACATGAATGAGTTTGCAAGACACAGAGATATTGCCATATACATACTTGACATTGCAAAAAACAAGTAGACATATCTTTTTTCAGTTTCAAATATGCTACTTTTAAAATGCCCTATCTGCTCCAGGGCTTAAGTGAGAACTCACATCAACTTCAATAGCTTAGTTTTTGTATGCAAGCACTGGATAGTATTTAAGAAGAGAAAACAATTTATCATAATTCATCATAAATATAGTATATATACAAGTCTAGTTTCACTGTTTATATACAATGTAAGGCAACAGTGTCCATGTAAATTTCAATACTTGATCTGAAGTAGGTTTTGTACCTAAACACCAACTGATATGTTCAAGAATTCAAAAGTGAAACAAAAATTACTCATACACATTTCTTCAGTGATATAATCACAAGAAATTTTTAAAAGCTGCTGTTTGAATAGCATCAAAATAACAAAACAAACACACACAATATCTTTTGCAGCATGATTTTTACACCCAATACTATAACACTGAATAAATTTGACATTGAAAACAACTATCCATACTGTGAAGGTCAATGAAGACTGACTGGTTTTTATTTAGTGAAATGAAGAGATGTGAATATGTCCACATGTACACATTTTAATACCCAATGCACGATTTAATTTTTTCAACACTGTACAAGAAAGGCTGAAATTTTACTACCTGGTGAATAATCACGGCGTTTTAATGGAGAATTCTAATTTCTTTCTCTGTGAACCATCCAACATGATTTTGGTAGAAACATAAGGTAGTGCTGTGTAGACTCAATTAGGTTCAAAGGTTTTAAACCTTCTGACAGTCCTGACATTTTAACTTCAGCATTATTCAAAGTACTTTTATTCTTGCTTTGACTGAGGTATAACCACGAGTATGAATTTTTTTACTTGATGTGACAACAGAATTGTAGTCTGCACACATCATTATGGTACTCCTTTCCTAACAGACTTTTAAAGCTTCAGACACTATCGATAGTCAGCCAGAAAGTAACACAGGACATGATGTAAAGGTTATGAGATCATCATACACAAGTGTCACTCTTTCATTCTTTGTATCCGTACCAGTCACAACTGGAGCAAAGGGAAAAGTTAGCCAATGTTTGTCTGCATTTTGGGGCTACAGGAAACCCAAGCAGTTAATTTTGTTCAGTCATGTTGCATTCGACAAGATATTTCTGAATCTCCAACAAAGTAAACAAAAAAATGGTGAATGAAACAAGTTCAACTTCACAGAAAATCTTCCCCATTGTACGCCAATAAGCTTGATTAAATCTGTCGTGTCAATGAGAATGTTGAATTTGGATACTTTGAAATTTAAAAACCATCGACCTTGCAAAAACATTTTTTTATCTTTCTTGATAAAATGCACACAGTAATAGCAGAAAGTCAATCTATTCATGTTTTATAAAAATATTTCTTTTTCTTTCATATCAATCATCTGAAACAAACAATCTAAATCCCAACATTTTCTGGTGCCGAGACCAGGATGGAAGATATACTGAAGAGACATACTCTGCTAAGGCAAATGACCAAACTCAAGCAGGCGGCTTTGAACCTTAACATTTCTGTCAACTCATATTGCAATGTACATAATAGCGGTATAACTTAAAAAAGAGCTATGTCCAGTCTTCAAAATTTTGTTAATCACATATAATCTTTTATGTACATATTTCTACATATAACCAGACCACAAAAATGCCAGTGTACAGTTTTTACATCTCTTTCAAAGACTAGGAGACTTCCATTGAGTGCGGTGCTACTCCGTTCATACCTTCAAATGAAGAAGTTTGTTTTGCTGATGGGTTACCCTGTGGCAGAATACTCTGCGGTTTCTGCTTCCTGTCTTTGATCAGTTGGTCTTGGCGTCTTGTTGATACCAAATTTTTCATGGCTTTCCTGTTTGCTCCTCCAGAATCACTGTCTGCATAGATATGAAACAGATGCTATTTATGTGACATGATTTCTTTATGTGTTCCGAATCCTAATTTCAGATCTGCTGATCAGTTTAAACTCTGCCAAAATACCTTGAGATCAGATGCCCCCTACTCTCTATTCTTTTAAATCAAACCTTAAAACACACCTTTTTAAATTAGCCTTTAGTTAATATTTTTATGTACTTTTTGGGTGATTTAACGTTGCCAGATTAGTTGACATGCAAAGTGTTTTTGTTGATTTTTAATTTTTTTCACTTGTATATTTTTCTTTTAGTTGTGAACTTTTCTCATTTCTAAATAGCAGTGTAATTTTACAGCATCTTTGATCACTGTTATCACAGTGGATATAGACACTTTATAAATAAATCATTATCATTATTATTTATTATGCTAGGTGATAACCACTCAGGGATTCCAAATTCTGAACAAAAATAAGCCTTGACAAGATTCAGTCATTGTAATGTTTCATAGACAGGTATTCGGCATTGAAAAATATCAGTCTAAAATACAAGCACTGTTTCTGCGAATAAACTGGGAGACAACAACACCAGCACTTCCAAAATGTAGTGAGACATTTATTATAAAATTCACTGATATTGATTCACAGTGCTGAATCATGAATCCTACATCCCAGATGTAATAAGTGTAAATATAATAGACATCAAAGAAATCAGACTTGACTTACTGTCTAACGATGCTCTCAGGTCGTAAGTTTCTTCCTGTGTTGCACTGCTATAGGACAGCTTGCCATCTAGGGAATTTGGTGAGTCTGTGAAAGTACAAATAGGTTCTAACAAAATGTTTTCTTTGTCATTTACAAATCTACCACTTATCATGGGAACAAGTGTAGAGACCTTGATGTGAAATTCAATGACCTTCCAGGCATTTTTCAGCAATTTTCTTGGAGGATTTTTGCATGAGTTATACCAGGTTTGTTTGAGTGTTTGACTAGGGCAAGTATTTGAATCTTATCAACATCTACCATGTATTGTATCAGACATTTTCAAGAATAATTTTTACAGGTCCCTCCAACACAATAGACATTTCCACAACTGTCCCTGAAACATGTGAAATTTCATGACATGCAAGAAGTGTACAAAGCTAGAGAAGCAAAAACTTAAATCACTGAATGTCTTGCTATTACAAAGCACATACATGTAGTTATTTCTAACTGGATTTAAAAAACATCCATGTTATTATTATCTTTCATTGTAATTTATGATAGGAGTAATCTAACATGTTATGATGAGGAAACTTTGCTGACAGTGCATCACGCATTCAATCTGAGTTAAACAATTCCTCATAGGGACACAGATATCTTTATCCGAGGACAAAATGTCTGAGACAGATGTAAAGTTGATAAGTCCCTATCAATATGCCTTGCAATGTTCCTATCTCCCAGGGAAACAGCCCCTGGAAACAACAAAGAACTAAGACTTTCAGTTTACCATCTTTCCTGCTGCTTGCTGCGTGTGTTATCTTCCCTTGACTCCCTCCCTTTCCCTTGTTCTGTGAATAAACCCAAAACAATCGACCACAGCACACGCACATGCATTTTGCTTATAAAATCAATAATAATAACGATCCTATGTGTTAACTTTATTTACATCCCACATAGCGAATATTTGTAACATTCTGTGTGCACAAATTGCTGCAGATTATCGAGTTGAATAGCCTTGTCTAGCTGGGAAGTGGAGAGACATTGAGGAAAGAAAACACACTCAGCAAGCAGCAGGACATGTCATACACCACCAGTCTAAGTTCCTTGCAGTCTTCCTAGAGAGAAAGGAACTTTGCAAGGGATATTGATAGGGATTTATCAACTTTGATGTCTCAATAATTTTGTCATCCTGGACAAAAGAAGAAGACTCACTTCCTCTCATGAGTCTCATCTGAGCACTGCTGTATTTGCCTGGAAACATCTGGTTTCTCTGTGGCTGTGCCTTCTTGTACTGAGGGCATTCCTTTGTTGTACGATGACTAAAAGGAGATTTGACATAGTGTGGTAGAGTCATTGGTGTTGGTGCTGCTGTTGACCTCTGTGGCTGTACAGAACTTGGTCTCCAGTCTGGATTCATGCCTGGAAATTGAATTGTCATACCAGATTAGAACAACTTAGTGAAAAAAATTTGATGTGAGGGAAGCATAATGATGACGATCACAGTTATTATAACAGTACTGCCATCAATACAGGTTAATGGCACTGTGTACTTCCAGTTGAACAACCCGTGAAAATACCAGAAGTACCGGTATAGAGAGATATTTTATAAATTTTCACTTTTGACTACACTTAGAGAGCTTAGCAATGTAAACACACACTCAGTATGAACACAGATGGGCACATAAATGGAAATATCTGAACATAAATCACAGAAAGAAGACAATACATAGATTTTGTAAAAGAACATGAATAATTTCTTAATCATTTTGGTCAAATTTTTGTCATACAAATTACTTCCCGTGTCGAAATTTTAAATGATTTGAAACAACGTACTTCAAAACAATATGGCTACTCACTTTCTTTTTTTGATCCTGTTCCTGGTCTGGTCACCTTGACTGGTTTGACTTTGTAAAATCTGACATTTTGTGGACGGACTGATTGTTTCTTTTTAGCATACTCCATGTTCTTTTTCTTGACCCATTCAGTATGTTTATTTTTTCTGAGCTGCTCAATGTCTATTTCTCTGTGATTGAAAAAAGATGAAATTGCTTATTTTGAAATGCTCACCGTTTAAAATTCAGATTTTTACATTTTAGGCAGTATTTCATTGATCACCAATCCATAAAACATTACATCTCATCACCCTGTGATCAAAGTAGACATGCACATCTGTGCCCGTCTTAATGGGAGTAATGGTTCAAAGTTCATATTAAGGTAGTTTGCACCTTGAAAGTGAAAGACAAACTTTCGCTCAAACTTTCCTCAATGAAACTTTCAATTATTGTCTTACAAAATAAAAATGAAAATTAGGGGTCATCATGCAAATTTGGTACTAGAGAAACAATTTACCTAATATTGTTTGATATTTGAAATTCAAAATGGCCATCATCCTTGTGTTAACTCTATGAGGAAAAAACTAAAATGGTGAATTTTTTTTTATTCTAAGAGATTTACAATGAGCCCTTAACAAGTGGTACATCAATGAGCAATTGTAAAAATTCCAGAGTCCTAAAAGCTGTCCCCAAGGTGCATTCTTCCTCAAACAAGAAAACACAAAGTGAAATAAAAACACTCTTGAAGGATGTACCGGCCTCTACTGTACATGATTATGCAGTCAACCGCAAATCAAGGATTTGAATGCACCAAATAAAATGTTTTTCCTCACAGGAATGTGTCAATGTAACACTTAATTCAAATATTTGGAAACTGGAACCAGTTTTAATTAACAAGTACAATGCCTGTTTAGATGGAACAAAGACTAATGGAACACGTGTGGTTATTTGTCTCCATGGTGATAAACAGTTTCTGTCAACAAATGTTAATGAATATTAGAACAGAAGTATTCACTTAAAGTTCTAATCACAGTCATAACAACTGTAGCTCTTTAAGCCCTGTCACCACCATGGTTTGTCCCAAATCCGTTGTTTTCTATGGTAAAGTTGGACCTGTACACAGGGAACTGGGGGTGAAAGGGTTAAGCCCTGTCACCAGCTGGACTCAAAGAACTTCCAATACTGCAGCTACAATCACAGGTCATAATGTTGTATTTCCTTTGACGTACAGAACTCAAATTTCCTGTAAGAATAGTAAAGCTCACCTCGTTGCAGTATTGTTGTCTTAATACGTTATTGAATTATAAAATATTTTCACGTATGACTGGCAAATCATACATAACCTCCCAATACTTTTAAACCAGTTGGCACAAACATCAACATCGCTCATTAACTGCACACTTACTCAATCTCATCTTCCTCGGAATCATCGTCAATGGGTAATGGCGGGTTGTAGTAATCCATGGTTTTCATGCGTAACCACTGTTCCAGTGTTGGTCTTCTTCCTGGTGTCAGTCGGTTCAACTGTTCCTCACGTAAGTCATTCTGTTGTTGAGTTTTGAGCCTGGACTCCCTAGCTCCCATTGAAACTCTCTGAGTTAGCAATCAAAAAAATAGGTAAACAGGTAAATAACTCAATCAATCTATAATAATAATTATAAATAGGGAGCAACAATAAACATTAATCATAAGTAAACTTTACAAGTGCTGATTTCCATCTTTTAAAATATTAATTTTGTGGTTTCTCTTAGACTTGTAAAATCCGGCTTTGATTTCAAAGCAGCATCAAATTCTTTGCCGATACATTCCTGTAACTATAATCATTATATGCAAATATGATATCAGTGAACATAATCACATCCTGAAAGTACACATATGTTGGTCCATCTGCTGAACACATTAGTAAACAGTGCACTGTTCTCCTTCAAGTGTAATACTCTCCTCAAAAGCAATGTTAATAGCTGGCCAATACTCTCCTCAAAAGCAATGTTAGTAGCTGGCCAATGCAACAGTCACCATCAAAACCATGTTAGTAAGTTAGTCAATACATTTTTACCGTAAATGTGTTGTCAGCTTCTTCAAGTCCCTCTTGAAGCTCCTGTTCCATCTTATCATTGTTTTCTTTGTCTTTTTCCTTCAAATTTGAATGAGAGAAGACAGATTTTCTCACCAGATGCAACTTGACAAGTGACTGGTTGTACATTTATACTTCAATAACACAGCACACACATTCATGAAAGACCAACAGTCACACTTAGTCACACTTTTCTGTTATCCTCCTCTGATTATCAATCCATTCCCATGAGTTAGAGATATTAAGGCACAATTCGCCTTGGGGACAGATATTTGGACTCTCAAATTTTCATCATTCTTTTCTGATCTACAACTTATCGGGGCTCATTTCAAAGCTCTTGGAGAAGGAAAAATTTTCACTGTCTTAGTTTTTGCTAAATCAAATATTGTATTTTTCCCCAAGAGTTAACACAGGGATGGCAGCAATTTAGAATTTCAAATATCGGTAAATGTCAGGAAATTTATTCCTGTAATAACAAACTTTGTGAAATGAACCCTGATTTTTATTGTTGATTTGGTAAGAGAATGAATGTATCTATTAAGGAATGTTTCAGTTTGATTGCAAGTCTTTCATGTTTGAAGCACATACTACATTAAGGGTTAATCTGTGTACATTGCTAGCAATACATGTGTGTTGAATTCTACATGCAGTGAGTGTTACTGTGATAATTTCAAATCAACAATGAAACTACCTGATATTGTCTAATGATGAAAGAATACTTTGACAGCAATAAGGGTTTAGAACTTTTTCAAAGTATCATTTATTTGTAGAGATAGCTGATATTGGCAGGTTGTAGATCAGTTTGACCATACACCACTTACATGTTTTATATGTCATTTCTTTTAAAACTCACAGATATTGAAATGACGAGTGCAGGTGGTTAGTGTTTGTCAATGTATGCCAAAACCCAATCAAAATTATTGGCCAAACTGGAAAGACAGGAAAACATCAATCTGAAAAGTGAACCTTACTGCTTCATGCCGCAGACTTATGTCCAACTGTCTTGAATTATGGTCCACTCTACGTTTGAGTTCATTGAGGTGTCTAGCCAGTTCAGCTTTGTACAGCTCTGCCTCTTCATGGATTTCGTCAAAGGCTGGGTGGTTACACTTGATGATCTCGTCAAGAAATGACAATTCCTCTGTTCAAAAGAATTCAAAGAATCTGTTATCCCGTTTGTGAGTACATGTCTGGCTGTGAGAAAATGTTGATCCAACTGTTTCTTCATTATGAACGTACTTCTTTTGCATGAAATTTCACCCAACCTCTGAAAGTAAACTGGTATTTCAAAAGAGTTTTGAAAGTATGGTTGATTTTCGAAATATCTTTGATAAAAGTACAATTATTGTCACTCACCTTCCAAGTATTTATCCCAGTTTAACATTTTTTGCTGAACTTCAAATGCGATTAAATCCGAATCAATAGGCATCTCAGCTCGAGTAATCGGTGAAATGTTTCTTGGGTTCTGTTGATGATGAGTTTGTATCAGTTCGTTTTGTCTTTCTTCTCTCAATTCAGCACTGAGAGCATTTTTCTGTGCATCTCCTTCACTGTGGACACTCGTTGGAGTGCTAGCTCCTGCTCGCCGGGTTCCTGCACTTCTTGTCGCCCGTGGCCTGCCTGTTGGAGAGTTCCTCGGAGGGCTTCTAGAAATAACTGGTGGAGGAGTCTTCTCCCCATTCCATAGTGATACTGGTTTTACAAATCCCTGGCTAGCCTCTTTATCATAACTAGTTTCCACGATAGCTTTCTGAGTTTGCACTTTCTTTGTGCCTTTCTTCTTCTTATCAGCTAGCCAGGGTTGAGGGGCAAGGTAAGGACTTTTCATTTTCTTTGAAGTCTTTTCTGTATCTTTCTTGTTCTCAGTGTCCTCTTCTTCCTTCACTTCACCATTTTCAAGAACTGTTACGGTAGTTTCCCCGTTCTTTTGTTGTTCATTTCTTTGCTGTCCTGATGAATCAGCAACTGACGCTGTATTTGTCTCTGAGTTTTGTTTCTGGATGTCACCGTTTGCAATAGCTTGTTCACCTGATTCACCGTTGTTGCTGCCAGGTGTATTTCCACCCTCCTCTTTCTCCTTGGCTTCTAACTCTCTTCGTCTCTGATGGTTACGGTAAGTCCTGCCGATGATGATGGAAGCATCATTTATAATTGATGAGGCTCGTTTACCACCAACACTCTTCAAATATTCAACCGTATATCTGTTGCCGCCTTTTTCCATGGCTGAATCTAGAGGAGTGGAGTACTTGAACTGCAATGTGAAAAAAGACAGGACAAAACATAAGCATGGACGAAATACTGATAACTTCAGCAATTGTGGCCATTTTATTTGTTAAAAATCAAACTTTCAGAAATCACCAAAACACCATATCACATGCATAGATAGAGCTGATCCGTGACCTTACTGGTTAGGTAGAGATGAAATATATATAGCTGTAATTGCAAGTGTACTTGACTCCCGATGTAAGATTTTGTACTCGGATACAAAATGTCACTCACTGATTAATGTTATGGATTTTCACTTAATTTGTGAGTTAGTTTCAACTAAGTGGGCAGTGTGACAAATTGTTGAGATGAAGTGAAGCCATGATGTTTTATTTGCTTTGTTTTGTAGTATTTATATCTCACTCTTTCAATGTCAACATATTTATTCTGTGATAAAAGATTTCATAAAAATTTTGTCTTTCTATTAAAAAACTCTATAGTTTCAGAACAGAAGTAGAAAGACTTTTGACAGTTGTTTTTGTTGATACTTAGAATGAAAATTATTTGTTGTACAAGGGATTAGCTTGTCATGGTAAAGTCAAGGAGCATTAGCTGAAATTGTTCAAGCAGTTACTTCCATGTCTCTTTCAAATTAGCACATTAATTATGGATTCATTTCAGAAACAAAGTGACTGTGTTACAAGACATTCTGGTAAGTTTCTCTACCACAGTGTACATCCTGGGAAATATGCACAGAGCAAACCATTGCATCGACTCGTACTGCTTGTACTAATTTGCACCAGTTACATTCTTGAGTTGAATTAATACACACCCTTCTCCATACATAGGTACCTACAGATGTTGACAGATGTTTCACATGTTTTCATAATTACTATTAACTAGTTCCAGTCAAGCACACAACAGACTTACTTCGTCAGTTTTCATAATTTCGTTGACGCGAGCCCCTGCATCAACTAACATTTTACAGATGACTTCATTATTGGCAGCGGCCGCTTGGTGCAGTGCGGTCATCCCTGCATCATTTGCAGAGTTGGGATCGCATCCAAACTCCAACAAATATTGCACAACATCTGGTTGAAAAAAAAATCAAAGTCAGGTTAGCATAATTCAAAACTTGATCTACAATATGACCATTTGGATTTCTCAGTGAAAACAGCCCTTGATTCTTTAACACAGATGTTCTTATAAATCTGATGTGCAACAGGATACTGTTAAGAAACTATACAGCCTGACCTCTACATTCACAGAAGGAAATCTTTGTCACAGAAACATTCAGAAAGTCAAACAATACGTCTTGAAAACAAAAAAACAGCTCGAGTTATTACCTTGCTTTTTTAATTACTCTTGTCATTTGGAATTTTGAAGGAGTGCATCTTTTCACTTTGTTTGAAAATGACAATAGTCTTTTGACTTGGTTAAACAAAGGTCATCTGGATGTATTCTCCATTAAATAATCACAAATCTGAATCCTTTGATGAACTGTGATGAGAGCATTGATCTTACACTATAACACGCATTGATGACCTCTACATTGCTGCATTACAATTTAATGACGCAATACTTCAGATGACTTCTTTTAAATGTCTTTACTCATTGACATCAAAGACATTGAAACTGTAAATTTTTTCCTGTTTGTCAATCCATTGCCAAATATTTCACCATCATGGTTGACTCGACAACCTATTACCTTTTGATAACCCAATGTCATCTGCTAGTCTGACAGACTAATGCTAAAATTTGCCACTGATACAAGCGATCGGCATTTGTATCTATAAAAAATCCTCCCATCTCCACCGAAGTTTATGAGTAAATAACAATAGTAAGTCTTCTAAAGAATAAAAAACTTCATCTGTTTTTACTTTGAATTTTTTTCAGTCAAATTCACTGCATGGGCATAAAAATATCAGAAGTATCTTATGTCACTTCACCATCGCGGGATGACAAGCGCATAAAATTTGTAGCAGGTTTACATTGGCACTTGATATTTTCTCTTCCTAAGCTATTAACTTCTCACTGCTATGTGTGACAATTTCCTGCTTTTTTTAAAGTTTTTAACTATTTCTTTCCGTAATGTACCACAGTTTATATTCAATTGTTCCCATAAAATATATTCAACTAGGAGGATATTCTAGTTTTGTTAAATTCAGGATTAAGCCAGTGAATCAAGTCTTAAAATAATTTAAAAGTTAGAATATACCATACACAATATCATTCTTGCATTTACAGTTCTCAGCTGTCGGTAACTTTGGTTCCTTTGAAGTATTCACATGTATGAGTAAACATTCCCTTGTCAACTCAAACACACAAACAACACTGAGGTTTTAACACTTAGCAATCTGGGCTGGGTCTGTTTTGTGAAGGATGTCTGTCTATTTGCTCATTTGCTAAAAAGCTTCAGTTAATTAAAACTTAAGCTCTACTTTAATGAAATATTGAAACTCTATAACTTCAACAGAAAGCAGTTGTGATACACAGCAAAGCAATTAAGACTAGCCACAGCACATAGCTATGTTTTAATATGTTGAGTTATAATATTCCAACTAACTTGGCACTGAAACTCTAACTCATATTTTAATATCTCATTCTCTGTCCATATTTTCTGGATCGCATCTTTTTCTCTTCTAGGAATAAGATGTCCTGTCCTTTCAAATAGATATTGGTATTGGTTTAATGCAAACTATACTACACAGATGGCATGCAGGCAAAACGAACTGAATACAAAATTTTCATGTGTTACTCAATAGCATTTTGTGACAAAGTCAAGTATGAAATATATGCAGCATCAATGTTAATTCAAGCAGAATAAAAAGAAAGCTGCTATATGTTAGAACAAGAGAGAAAAAAATGACCTGAATTATGTATGGCATGGACAGATTTTCCACTCACCTCTGTGTCCTTTATGGATAGCGTCGTGTAATGGATGGTTACCAGCCTTGTTGGCCATATTCAGTGGTGCCTTGGCATTGGCAAGTAGTTTCAGACATCCCAAGTTACCCTTGACAGCGGCACAGTGAGCAGGGCTGCCAAAATCAAGGAAAGGCAGTCAAATTTTAAGTGAGGAAAATTCAAAGACAAATGAGTGAGTTGCTCCGTTGCAGAGTACAGTCATTAGATGTGGATCATGTAGCACAGGTGTGTGAATGAACACGACTGGTTCAGCTACTGATGTATAACTTCCAACAACTGAACTCCAAGGCTAATTAGCATATGACACATGGTAAACTTCAAACTAGACAAGCCAGGTCAAACACGGTAAAGTGTCTCCAATGCTGAGTCTATACAACATGAAAGCAATCATGATCTGATTTTGATATGCGTCACATTTAAAGAGTGGCTGGAACTAACGGCGGTGTGGTTTTCACAAGTAAAGTGAACTCACCAGAGACTGCAGAAAGCTTTCACCTAGTTCACTTAAAATATCCTTAAGAAAGTACCACCTTTTAACGGAACACAGCTGCCAACAATGTGAACGTACTTTAAAGGACTATTCTTTGATGTATGACTGGCTTTGCTTACTAACTGAGGAACACTTGAATGCATTTGAACACACTCAACTGAATAGGCTAACAATAATTGGCCCATTCAGACTATCCCCCTAACGTCTGGCCCATCAGACACTAACCGGAAAAGAAAAGACATTAACATAACTGTACCTTCATTTTTGGTTGTGAAATTATCCAAGCAAACACACTAGAAGCTGTGAAATCCCTTGATAAACTCCTCCAAAGGGAATCAAGACTTTTGCTCAGGCTGACTTTGTGCACTGATCATCAAACAAGTTTCCTATAGCAACCAGCGATGACCTTACAGTAACGAGCAACAGTTATCTGAGACTATTGTCATGTTGATGATTTGTGTAAGCAGACAATAAAGCTGTCATTGTGTCAAATGCCGACAATAGACAGCAATTGTTGTCCATCAAAGACAGTTACTAACAGTTACAAACTTTAAAGACCCCTGTCTTTCCCGTTTTATGTTTGTCACAGTGGATCTGGTAGGCTGTAATCAACTTTGCATGTAAAAAACAACAATACATAGTAACGACATCTCTTCATTGACGAAAACATCTTCCTAATGTAATCTTGCTCATCGTATCAAATGCTGCCCTCACCGATTATGGCATTAATTTCCTTTGATTAGCCTTACTGTAATGCACCATGGAAATATAATATCTCCATTCCCTACATGCAGGGAACCTTAAGAAATGTGTAAAAACACTTTAATATTTTATTTCCGACAACAAAATATCACCACTCCAGTGTTATGTTTTTGTACATAAAGGGTATCACGGTCAACTACAACAACGACAGCATCAACTACAACAACAAAAATAATGGCAACTACAATAATGATAAAAATAATATTTGTATCAATAATAATAATTTGATAAATTTGAAATGAATTTACATGTGAATTGATATCTTGAATCAGGAAGAACTTTCTCCGAGTCAGTTTTTCATTAATTTGGTCAACATGATACACGGAATTCCATAAATGCATTGAAATTTCAATCATTATCCGGTATAATGTACTGTTAATAAGGTTGTTTTCATGACTTCAGAGTTCTGTCTAATAATTGTCTTTTCC
Organism: Ptychodera flava; assembly: GCF_041260155.1. NCBI lineage: Eukaryota > Metazoa > Hemichordata > Enteropneusta > Ptychoderidae > Ptychodera > Ptychodera flava. The sequence goes on from NC_091941.1 coordinate 3,231,351, forward strand.
CTGTCTGCACATTCTCATTCTCAAGAAGCCAGGTCTAAAAGTTATCTCTTTTTTCTGAGCAAATATTTTCTGTCCAGAGTCACAAAACTCGCACATCAAAAGTCAAAATCACATCCTCAAGTCTAGGCAACAGTAAACAAAATAAAGTCCTATCTATCTGTCAAAGGTTGGAATCATATAAACTATGCCATGGGTTACTGGTCAGGAATGAGGGTCACATGTCTGATTAAAATACAGTAACACAAAATCAGTGAGACATGGCTAGTGTATTTGGAAAAATATGAGCATGAACCTGTGGCTGTTATAAGTGCAACGAAGATATTAGTCTACGGCCATTGCAGCATATGCATCAACATATCACTAGGCTTGGGAAATCTGTTCTCATCAATTCTACAAAAGTTATACGGGGTCAAGAGCCTGGTTGGTACATTTGTATTCAAGTTAAGTGGTAAACTGATTGTGATAACAAAGTTTACTTTAGCAGATAATCCTATCCATGCACCTCATTGGAGGAAATCATAAACATACGCACATACATAAAAGAATAACAGGAATACAGTATCATGATTAAGATTTTTTACCTTCTTCCTTTGATATCTTGCGTTGTAGTACTGGCATTGTATTCAAGAAGCAAAGATACACACTTCAGGTGTCCCAGTGTCAAGGCATAAAACAAAGGTGTACAGCCATTTTTGTCCTTGGGATCAACTTCAGATTTGCAGTCAACGACAAGGGTCTTGACACACTCTGGATGACCTCGGCTACCAGCACAGTGAAGGGCTGTCAGTGAAAATAAATTGTTATCTTTCAAGTTACTTTCAAATCAATTTAATTTCAAAAGAGAGAGATGAAATCATTCACAATATGTATTCATGAATCTCTATTAACTTTTGGACACTGAAGTGAAGTATATCATTTTTTAAAATCTGAAATAAAGAACATTTTCAATGCTATAAAAACTTTCCTCATCACAAAATCTACGGTTCATAACATCCACAAAACACCAAAAACATACCACATGCATCACTCACAAACAATGTCTTGAGAACAGAAATAATTTTAGAAATTTAAAGAGTTATTACAAGTGTCTTGTAAAATTCTCTGTTATCTTTTAGAAATGATAAATTATCAAGAAGAAGAAAGTTTTCAAGTATTTGTTCAGCAAGATTAGTTTATTATCATTTATTTTGATCAGTATTTAGTTTGATAAATTTGGCACTTACGCTGTAATTTTTGATGGCCATAACAGAATCAGACATTGATTGACAAATAGTGATCTAGAAATAAGTTTGTTACCTTGGAAACATACAATGGTTGCCACTACTTGTATGTTGTCCATTTGTATTCTTTAGTGTGCAACCTGTAGAGTGCGCCCTCACAGCTCAGTTTCTACCAAAATTTTGTTTTTCCCGATTATCAGTAAATAAGTAGTATTTCAGATGTTCTCAATTCAATTACTGAGACTTCAGTATATTTAAATGTTTTTACTTCGAGGTATGGAATATTTCCCTAAGATTTATTGAATGCAGTGATGAATTCACTGCAGATATCTAGTTCAGCAATCCCATGTGTATATAACTAGTAACGGTTTCATATAAAACCTCACTTTCAAAATATTACAATGTATTAAAAATTAAAATGTGTCAATATCTGGGACAACTACCTGTCAACATATCCTTATCAGTTGCCATGACGTCAGCTCCTTCCTGTACCAGCATCTGACATGCCGCACTGCTTCCTGCACTGGCTGCCCATAGCAACGGCTGGCGGCCATTATTATCCTTACAATCATAGGCAGCTTTGTTTTTCAGCAGAGCTTTGAGACATCGTAAGCCTAAGTGTTGCACCTGAGTGTCCCCACACATTTGTGCTGCATAGTGCATGGGATATGCATCATGAATGTCTGGCAGTGAAGGTTCTGCTCCATTCTGTATCAGGTATTCTATCAAGTCACCATGACCACAGACTGAAAGAAAAGTTATTGTTTGAGGTTTAATCTTTCCAAATTATGGTTGAGGAAATCTATTCCTGATCCAAGGAGTGATTGTCCATAAGAAGTGCTTACTTCAAGGATTAAATGTGTAACACTCTGACATGCATTACTTTAATTCATGTGATGATCAAAAAATTGAAAATGCCATAAATCTACCATAATTGGCTATTTTCATGACCCTTACATGACCTTACATCCTGGTATTTTGAGGGTTGGAATTTAAATCAACTTGTTAGATGGCATTCTCTGTTACAACCAACAGTATTTATTGAATTCTGTGCTGCACTGCCAGTGTGATTTATTTCATACAAAAAGCAAAATGTTAACTATTGAATGATACATCAAACAGAAATACTAGGATACAAAATCATGCCGGGGCATACAAAAAGCTCTGACTGAACTATTTTTATCTTTTGAGCCACGCCTTATTCACAGTAGTTTGGCATCATCAATGCTTTTTCCCACAAAATATTGACTTCACATCTGAAAAATCTTTTACGTAGCTTTTTCGACAAAAGGAAATTTTTTAATGTTGCACCAACTGATTGGCCTGTATCCAGCTTGTTCATGAGCCCTATGACATGTTCACACTGTAATGTGTGGTACGGTACGGTTGATGTGTTACTAGGAGTAACAAGACATGCATCTCACAAGGGATCCATCCAACATGTAGCTGAACCCCAAAGGACTTCAACCTGCATGCTCTAAATCATTTAGCACAAATCTGTGGCTTCTCTCTGACATGTCTCTCAAGAAGGGAGGGGACGGCTTACATACAACACCGACTCTACAACACTGATGGGCATTTTCAGATCAGGTCATAGTACATACAAATAGGCACAAGATTTGTAGAAAATGTTTTCTGACTGCAAGCGTACCTGATGCAAAATACTGCATTGACATTTGAGAAAGCTGAAGCAACAGCCATTTTGATACAGACACACGATAAGTTGAGCCGACTGATTTCTTGGCTGACTATAAAGACAAAATCTTCATGACTGATGAATGCTGCTTAAAATGTCATGGTGAATCATTTAATATAAAACCTTCATTGATTAACCCTCTAAGACAAGAAGAATATGCTATTTTCATGTGAGCGCACATCAATATTGACCATTCTAATTCTTTCCATCACTTTAGGACAAGATTGAGAGCTGACAAGGATTTCACCACATTGTAAATTCTCTATACATGTCTTGGATTAAATTGGACCAGTCTTCTCAATGGAATGAGTGAGAAGATCAAGTTAGTACGACTTTCGGACTTGAACATTCAATGAACTTTTCAGAAGATTTATAACCAATTCAGGAATCTGCAGCCTTATTTAGGTCAACCACTTTGACTTTGTTATAGATCACTGAGTGACAATTCAGTATTTTCAATAAAATAAAAATATCAGTTGATAGGGTAATCCACAAGTAGAGAAAAAATAGGTAAGTACTTTTGCTTTCCAACAAAAATCTGAAAATGTTTTCAACACAAATCAAACTATTGACCTGAAAGCACTCTGAACAAACAATTCATACCCTGTCATAAAAACTGAAAAAGTCACCATTTAACTGTTATATAAAACAAATGCTGTGATTCTAAAATGGAAATACCGGTAGAATAACTGGTCGGAGGCTTCTGATTTGTCAATTTCTACAGATACATAGTAAAATATTTCTGTGGATTGTTAATAATAAAGTATTTATTTTAACAAAGCAGAGTCATTTTGACTGTCATTAGTACAGAATTTATGGTTACAGACAGGACTGTTTTATATGGTATTTACAGTATATCACGGACTGTGTGTTTTACTGTCATAAATACAGTATTTAAGAAACTTACCCGTTGCCCAATGAACTGGTGTATGCTTTTCAAGGTCAGTGCCGTTAATATCAGCATACTTAATTAGTACTGAAACCAAGACTTTATTAGCACCAATTGTTGCCAAATGTAATGCTGTATGTCCATCCTTATCTTTGACGTCAGCAATGCTGCTATTGGCTTCCAGCAAAGCTTCCGCGCATTCTGCTTCCTTGTTTTCCACTGTGTAATGCAAGGCAGTCTTTCCTTTGTTGCATTTTGTGTCCAGGGGAACCTGATTACGGAGAAAATTGAAGTAACAACATCAGGGTACTGGCTGCTTTCTGTTCGATTTGTTTTCTATTCAAGATCATGAAGATTGAATCCTGTGTTATCAACACTTCATCAAAGCCTACAGGTGAACACTGACATTGTAACAAAGAGATTTTACAAGTGATCAATTTTATCACAGGACAACAATAATATAATGACAGGTCTGAGATGATATATGAGATGCAAGTCACACTAATAATCTAATTTTGCTCACGAAGATTGAAATGAGGGACAACATGGTCATTGGTAGTTTTTTCATGACACACTCACCATAAAAAATCTCTATACTTATTACATTTAAACCCTTAAAAGCCGAAAGTAGTTCAGTTGAAAATGTTGGCAGGAAACATCATTGGAAGCAGGACAAATTCAATTTGATGTCTTTGTTTTCTTAAAAAAGAAAACTGATATTACTAGCAAAGAATTACACTGAATGCTTTTATGTATGAATATTAATTTCAACTTTAAAAACTGAAAACAATTATCAGAAGCATATTTGAATTACTTGGTCATTTTTCATATTTACGATGCACTACTGTGAATTGTCCACATTTACACTGCATGAAGAAAGGCACATTTGATTACAATAGGCTAAATATACAGGTCTATTCCAGAATAAAATAGTGCTGGTGTTAATTTTTGCAATGTTGCATGAGCACAATACAAGAAAAAAATTGTTTAATGGTGGTACAAAATCCACAAAAAGCCAATAACTGCTTGTAGAAACTGCACAAGTGAATGTTGTTTTCTTTCCACCCAAGTCCATTAAAATTCTACTGTCACCTGTTCCAATTTTGCCAGTTACCATGGAAAGAGAAAATCTAACCAATCACAGATTTTAAGTGGGTGGCCGCTTTTTAAAAATAGCGCCCTCACATTGGCATTTTGAATACCAAGGAACGCCCCTTTGACCATATATGGGCTTATTTAGATTACAGGTGACTGTATACCTTTAAAATTCTAGCTTTCACTTCTGGGTTATCATCACGTATCATCTAAGACAGTACCTTCAGTGCCCTGGTTGCCATGGTTTTACCTATCTCTCTATGTGATTGCTGCTTATTGTCAATGAAAGTCACTTGACATGTTGCAACAAACATGATTAAAAATCAGTCATATGGAAAAACCGCTTGTTTTTTGTGATATAAATAATTTAACCAATAATACACCAGTATGTATGCAGAACCAATGTTATTCACTAAATTAGAGTAATTATCATATTTTTTTCAACTGTATTTGATTTTGTGCATAGTTGGATGAAAAAAGTTAGTTCATTTGTCAAAACTGTACCGGTATATGCACCTTTGACAATAATGATGAACACTACAGGTATTTGTTTATCAAATGTACAAATTTGAATTGAACTTCTGAGTGAGGGCTCACGAAATATATAACATATATTTTGATTTTTTCAAAAAGTAGGAAGTCACACCACTTTATCTTCAACAGCCTTTTGAATGCCTTTGTTATTTGCAGAGTGATTGACAAAGAATACACATACCCCTTCTATGATAAGCAACTTGATTTGTTGATGGTTTTCTCTTTGGCAAGCTATCATCAACGGAGTGATTCCTTTCTCATTGGCAGAACTCAATGTAGACATTTTCTTCTCCTTCAGGTACTTGATAATCGTTTCCAGGTAACGGCAGTCACTACTCATACATGCTAAGTCTACAGCAGTAATGTCATTGGCATCAACGACATCTGGTCTGGCTTCATTACTGAAATCATAGTTTACACATACATGTACTGATCAATTTTCATGAAAACTTTCATTAGCTTGAAGAATTCCTTGGAGATATATGCAGGGCTGTGACACATATGTACCTACTGAAACAAATATGTGCATTTACCCTATTCTGTCATACCAATATTCCAAAGATCTGTTAACAGCAAATATCCATTATTGGGAAGTTTAAAAACTCATGTTTCAATTCACCACATACAAACACAATATTCTATGAGAATTTTTTCAGAACCATCATATGTAATACAGTATATGTACGAGGACATAAATCCTGATATTTTGTGAATAGCTTTGTGGTATTTGACACTTGTTATACTAGTACGATGCATCAGCATTATTTTTCGAGCAGGTAACAACAAAGAAACAACTTTTCCTCTTTAAGACAAGCAACATGACCTTTTTGTTACTTATTGGTCTCTGTGTGATGTACAGAAGCAGAAACTAAATACAATAGTTTTACTGTATGGAGATCCTGTATTGTAGTGATTTGGTCTTTGAATATTGGCTCAGATTTTTATTAGTAAACAACACTGTTATCATTATACACCAAAATGGCTTCTATAAATGTATCACTGGGCTGAATTTAAAACGTGAGCAAGTCAATGCACATGCACACATAAACAAACTGATTTGACAAGTAATATGCTAGGTCTATTATAATTAATACTTCTTCGAGGAAAACCAGATGCTGTGGCTGCATACATAGTATAGGGACAATAAACCTGTAGAGGACCAGCTAGTCCATTTATCAAAGCATTTCATAAAATGTCTTGTTATTTTATTTCTCTCTGATATTTAATGTCAATATCCTATTTCTTGAAACCAATTACAAAAGCTGTACTGGACAGAACATTTGTCACAATGTCTTTTTCTCACAGAATGATAATTTTTATCTGAGGACAAAGGCAGTCAGCAACTCCTGTAAATGATTTCTGATAGTTTAGTATAAAGGCTTTGCAAAATATGTGTATGTTGGGTTGCAACACGCTGCCAATGGTTACATGCAGAACAAATAGTAATTACAGCTATGTGACAAATAGATGTGACACAATACGGTCACTGAATGGAATCTGTGAGTATTAAGAAAGGCAGACATGTACGGGTACATTGGAGTCAGTCACTGGAACATTAACATTTCCAGTACACTGAGATCCAGTATACTGAGTACCTGTTAAGTATGGTCTACACAACAGCCATTTAATATACTTTGTGCTCTATACCTTCCCATGCAGCTGTATTGACATTGATTTATTCCTCAACAAGATGAATAATTTCCCCTCTGCCAGCCTTTAAATGTACTCTGCATGGCTGGTTTGTTCTCAAAGTTTACTTAAGGACCAGCAGAAGACAAAGCTGGTGTTCAAATTCGCCGTTGCCATTCAACAGAACAAATAAGAATTGGGTAAAGCTGATTCAAATCTTTCCAAGGACGTTGAAAAGCATCTGTCATTTCTGTTTACAGTCTCTACTATGTTGCATTTAGATAGTCCAGTTTCTCAGTTGCTATAATACCACACATATTGTACACTATGTACACAACAACATTCTACAATGTGTACCAGTTACTATCACATTTCACGTTAAATTTTCAGGAAAGAAAGAAAGAGAAAAAGAATGACCATATTCCTAAAAGATTTTGCTCGGCTACTTAAACTAGTACATTTCAGACCTGTGTTCCAATTTACGACTCGTCTTTGTCATGTTCCTTTACCCTTATTTTTAAAATTGGACTTTTCTAGAAAAACCAACACAATAACTGCCCATTTCCAATCATCATAAGTGATATATGCAACAAGCCATACATGGATTTTGGTCAATTAATTTCTACAACATCAGAGTCAATAGACCATAGACTCTAAGCCTTTTTTTGGGAGTCTATAAACTGACTCAAAAATTTACAATATACTGTACACAGTACATGTACCACACCTGTAATGATAAAAATGGCTTTTTATGCAAATGAAGTATTTTGGTTTGTCTTACAGAGCACAGCTTATTTAAGTGTGCAAGTTAAATATCTATTTAAAGCGGACACCATTTTTCCTAAAGCATTTAAAAAACCCCAATTGTTCAACTGGTAATAGTGTTAAAGCAAAGAGAAGAGAATTAGTAGTGCAGAATGAAATACTTCGTAGATCACTGAACGTATTGCAAACAAAACAAGAAATAAATTCATGGGCAAACTTTGCTGATTGAATACTGTTATCTATCTAATGGAAACTAATAACTGTATTTTCAGAGACATATTCCACACTTTCCGTTTTTCTTACCTGAGTAAAAACTCCAGCAAATCCAGTCGTTTGGTTTCTATTGCACAGTGACTAGCTGTCTTATTGACGTCGCACTCTTCTTTTTTGTTCACGTCAACTCCAGCAGTAACTAAAACTTCACAGCTATCTAGGTGGCCTTGTTGGATAGCATAGATAATCAGAGGTATTCCTTTGCTGTTGGGCTCCTCAAGAACCTGAAAAAAAACGATAGAGCCCGTGAATTATAATAATGATACAAGATATCACGAAAGACCTGAGCCAGGGTACGCATCACGGAAGGTGTATCGGATAACCAAGTCAGGGACGACCTTTGTCGGTACTGTTGGCATGGAAGACAACAAATGTCTAGGGGCATAAACTGTGCAACAAAAATTTACAAGCTCACACGGAGAATACAACAGATTGTTGTCTGCAGAGGATGAAGTTCAATGCAGAAAATGAAAATAAAACAGAAAGTCGTTGCTGCACAAACACTAAAAATATATTTTCAGATGAGCTCTACTGCACAAATGTAATAGATTTAGCTATGCTGATGTCATGCATAATTCATGTTTCTGACTGAAAGCAAATGCAAAGGTTCTTGCTTTATTCATTGTTTTCATCTCCTTGGTACGTACAGAGTGAAAATGCAAGGGAATATGACATTCAGATACAGCCAAGTGATGTAGCGGTATGCTCAAAGGGAATGACAATGTTTGAACACAGGCTGTTTGTACATGTTCATTTGCAATTTAAACTGATAGAAAGCATTAATCATACTCGAAAGAAGATATATTCACTATTGTTTCTCATTCACTATTGTTTCTCATTAGACTGTGAATCCTGATGCAACGTTTAAAACTCTTGTATTTTTTATGTACTTCCCCATTTTTTTGGAGATCACTTTTGATTCTGAGTGCGTATATTTTCACATTCAGGTCAATAGTGCTTTTGTTTACATTGTGTAAAATCTGGAACATATGAACGGATAATTTTTACTTACTATTAAATTTATTAAAAACACTAAATTTCTTCGCTACTATAAGATACTATGATTGAAGAGAAACCAGAGGAATCAATTGTCTTTCATACCATATTACCTATCATTTCATTTTAATTTGCTCATTTTAAAAAAATAAATTATGTCAATTAATTAGTTTCTTCCAATATGTAATGGGATAAGCCATAGACAGTAGAGAATCTACTGTCAATGAATAAGCATATTAATATATCTGTTACAAAAGCTAACCACATTATGGGACTACATGTGGCCACACCTGTTCCATTAAAATGAAACGCCAACTGTATTTATCCCTTGTCCGTAGTATTCTTGATTATTCATCCCAGTCTTGGGCTGTCACAACAAATTAATCATTGCTACATCTTGAAGGTGTCCAAAAGAGAGCTACCACATATATTCTGGGATACCAAAAGGAAATATATTAAAGAGCATATGATTACATTGAATTTGCTCCCGTTGAGCTACAGGAGAGAATTAAATGATTGTGTCTTTTTTGCTAAATGTTTTATTGGTATGTATGATTTAAATTTAAGCCAGTTTGTCACATTCAAATCCCCTGATGATACTTCCATAAAGATGCCACTTTTTAACCTTTTCCTGCCAATTTGGTCAAGATTAGGTCAAAAGTCAGTGTAGCCAGAAGATTGCACTTTTGGCCGTTACTCTGCCAAGTCGGTAGATTTCTGGCCATTTTAGCCTACCCCATATCCTTCTAAAACACCACCATGTAGCTAGCCGTGTGCACTGCCAGGTCATCCGAGGACAGGTTTTCTGGTGCAGCACGGCTATTCCTCTCGGAATGGGTTTGCAGGGAGTCGAATGATAGGGAAAGGTTCAGTAAACTGTCTGGCCAATTCCCTACACCCGTGGGGGCTTGGGTTTTTTTTTGCCCGAATTTTAGCGTACTTGGAAGGAATGCACAGTGATGTTCGTTGGTGTAGTTGGACATACCAGTACTTGGCTCCTAGGCACTTTACAGATCGCAGCCAAGTGAGACCAACTCGACAATGCATATCTAAAAGGCTATGGTCTAAGAACAACTTAGATGATGGCGCCAATATTGCGAGACGGAAAGCACTGACTTTATGGTCGTGATTGATGGAAAATGCAAACGTTTTTTAACCGGGATGGCTTTACTTGTTCCTGTGATGGAACAGAAATGAACAGACTGAGTAGAACGTAAGGACAACAACCACTGCCTTGTACCGACTTGGTAATACCGTTATAAATTGGCGTAAGGCGTTGTCAGCTGCACTTAGATTCAAGCCAGGCAATGCCATATACACCACCTTGGCCTTGCCATTCAGCAACATGGCTTTGGATATTTTATCCACTATTCACAATTATTGGCTGTAATTTGGAGCCAATGATGGGTTGTCAAGCACTTGGTTGCTCTATGTATGCTTTACCTGAGTGTACTCAGAAGGGACATGAGGATAATGGTAGGGTTTCCCATCCTACTGTCGAGCAGCGACTTCTTTTGTTATGCAAACCACCAGGGCGATATGTATACTGTAGCATGCAAGTCCTGGTAGCATGATAAATGGTACGGAAAGGCGATTTACGTGACAGGTGAGAATGTCAGCGCCTTTTGGTGGACCGATTGTAGTGCCAGTAGTGCAGCTATATCCGGACCATGCGACAGTTTCAAGTTTAACTTGATGCAGATTAGCAATATTAAAAGTGGATATTATCTGTTAAACTAAATTCAGAAACAGACAATAAATAATGTTTATAAAGTGCAATACTGTACTCCAAAAGACATATTTTGATGGGGAGATCACATATTGCCCACCTTACTTCAAGTCATTACATGAAGGTGAGAATTTCAGAGTTCTAACGTGAAGACTGAGAGAACAAAATATTGATATTTAACTGGAATGAATCATTTCATGTGACATTTACACGTAACATTAATTTATTCATTCAATAAAGTGTTTAATTGCATTTACCCTATTCTTGTTGCTTTTCTCACAACGAACAGGACACTTTGCTACAGATCCTAATGCATATTAATGGACACTTTGCTACAGATCCTAATGCACATTAATGGACACTTTGCTACAGATCCTAATGCACATTAATGGACACTTTGCTACAGATCCTAATGTACATTAATGGACATTTTGCTACAGATCCTAATGCACATTAACCCTTTTCCTGCCAAGTCGGTGAAAATCCGCTTGAAATTCGGTGTAGCTAGAATCTGAGCAGCCACGGCCGTTATCCTGCCAAGGCGGTGGAAATCGGGCTACTTTTTGGTACCCCCTTTCCTGCCTAGTCGACGGAACTACGTGTAGCAAACCGTTGCTCGCGCTAGGGGTCGTTCGAGGACAGGTTTTGGGCGAGGAACGGCGTTTGCTCTCGAAATGGGTTCACAGAGAGTCCAACGACAGGGAAAGGTGCGGAAGCTACCCAGCCAGTCCCCCACCCCGGTGGGGGACTGGCTGGGTAGCTTCCGCACCTTTCCCTGTGGGGGACTGGTTTTTTGGGGGGGGGACGAGTAGCGTACTTGGCAGGTTAGCACGTTGACGTATTCTAGCGGAGTTTGGGGTAACTTGGCTCTGAGGCACTACATAGATTGCGGCCGAAATTGACCGTCTCGGCAACGCTAATCTGTAAGGCAACCGCCTAAGACCGCCTCAGCTGGCGGTGCAATTTTTTGCCAATGGTGCGAGACGAAAATCACGGACTTGGTCCTGATTGACGGGAAGTGCGGACGGATTTGACGGACTCGGCTTGATTAGTCCCTGACATGGAACTGATCCGAACGGACTTGAGCGACATTTGTGAAGGGTAACCACCGCTTTTAACCGACTTGTTACCTTCTCGAAAAGACTACCCACTCAGATGTCGGACGTTGTCGGCTGCACTTGGCTCTAGACGTTCAAGCCATGCAACGAAACACACCGCCTCAGCCTTGCCATTCACGAACATGGCCTCAAAATTTGATACCATTGTTCACCGACTTGGCGGCTGTGGTTAGGTGCGTGAACCGTTGTTCACCGACTTGTTACGCCTATGTTGTCCCTGTGAAGTTCGGCTAACGGCCGAGTCTAACGGGAGTTGGCAGACCTGTGTTTGGTTTATACCGTAGTATGACCGACTCAGGTAGAGGTACCTGTCGGTATATTCCGAGTTTTACGCACTCGGGCGTTAATGACGGGTCGTCATCACCGCTGATGACGTAGACGTGCTGGCCACGTTATTTGAAGGAGCCATGTTTGCCCAACGACGAGGCCGAGACAGCCGTTGACAATTTTGGCATCCTTCATCTTTGACCGCCTTAGTTGGGTAAGCCGCTCGGCAGGCGACGGTTATGACCTGAACAAGCCGCTGAAGCACTGTTCGTTGCCGTACAAGAACGAGACGGCCAGTCCATTACTGCTTAATGGGCGATCTGTCGGGTTGGCTTGTCACCGACTTGGATGACAATACGCCCTGCGCAGGCGTACTTAGAAGGGACATGAGGTTAAAGAGACGGGTTGAGACGGGTTTCCCACCCGTACTAAACATGGGCTTGGGCCAACGTCCTTGGGTGGCAGGTGCGCATGCCACGTACCCAGCTGGACGGAATGTCAAGTTGAGATGCTAATGACATTGACTATGTTATGCTAAGTGCTCGAGGATTTGCATCGCAAATGAGTATTATTAGCATATCAAATGGTGTGGACAGGCAATTTACATGACGGGTAGGAATGTCAGCGCCGGTTGGTGGACTGATTGCCGTAGGTCCATTATAATAACAGGTGGATGCATATATTAACACCCCTGCGTCCAATCATGTCCAGGGCTTTGTTTCCCTGTGGCTTTAAAAGGGAGGGACCTGCTAGTCTGTTGACACTGTTCCAGACATGAGCTTGACGGACCGCAAAAGTTTTCTGAAGGCGAGCAGACGACTGAAGCTCAAAGATGCAGAGTCTCTGGGCGGTAGTGGTAGCGATCGTTGTGATGTCCCTAGTAAACGTTCTAAGAAGTCGGGCAAGAAACGCTCCCGTAAGGCGAAGCCATCTCCAGCTGAAAAACCCAGTGGTAAGCGTAAACGTAAGAGCGATCGTTCTGCCGATGAGGATGATGACGGGTCACCGGTCGCCAGTGGTTCTCACCCGGCTGCTCCGGGAGAGACTACTTCACCTGCAGAGACTACATCTGCTCTTGTGGGAGATACTTCACCTGCACAGACTACGTCTGCTGCTGCTAGTGAGACAGTGAGTAACGAGACGGCTGATGCCATTGGTTCTCCCCCGGCTGCTCCGGGAGAGACACCACCTGTTGCTACTATGAGCCCTCATCCTGCGTCAGGAGAGGTTCCTGTGCCCAGTGCGAAAGAGCTTGAGTCCTCGTCATCAGCAGAGGCTGCCCAGCCCGCTCCTGCCATAGTTTCGTGTGCTGCGATGTCCCCGCCGAAAAAGATAGTGCGGAGGGTCGTTATCAGGATAGCCCACCTGATTTTGAGCCAGATATGATCCTTGATGCCGCTACGGGCGATTCAGGCCCAGACGCCCAGACGACGGTGATATCACCGCTGAGTCCGACTCGGAGGTTGACGAGGATGCGGCAGAGGACGATGACTTTTATGACAGGCAGTATGTAGGTGAAGCAAGCTCTGACGACGATGATGACGTTGCTGCTGTGTTGGCGGAGGACGACACCCCTCCTGTCTGGCGTATGTCGGAGACTACCGATGCTAATATATTTGAGGAGACCGATTTTGACCATGAGAGAGGACCGACTTTCACCTTGCCCAGCCACTCCCGTGAGCTCGATTACTTTTTTAAGTTTATTCCAGCTACACTGATCAGATTGGCCAAGGACGAGACTAATAAATACGCCAAATTCCACCAGCGATATATTGCTAGGAAAATAGATAAATACTGGCGTAACGCTGACTACCGAGAGGTGCAGGCGTTCATTGGCGTCTTAGTCTGTATGGGTATCGACCGTAAATCATCAGTGGAGGATTATTGGTCTAGCGATCCCTTTCTGAGAAACCAGGGTATTTCTACTGTGATTACCCGCAGTCGCTTTCAGCAGCTTATGCGATACTTTCATCTGGCAGACCCAGAGAACATCCACGTCGTGATCCTGATGAGGCACGCCGCCGACGTCGGTGTCAGGAGGATCCCCTGTATAAAATCAATCCATGGATGGAGCCCATAGTTGACCGGTGCGTAAATAATTATAAGATGGGTAGAGAGATCTCCATCGACGAGGGCATGGTGCGATTTAAGGGCCGTTCTAAATTTAAGCAGAGATTACCGCATAAGCCTGATCGAGACGGTTTCAAGATATGGCAGCTGTGTGACTCCACCACTGCATACATCGCTAACTTTGCACCGTACCTACATGTAGGTGTGAAATTTCGGGATCAGACTGATGGGAGACGGCAGGAGCGAGGTGTGGTGAAAAGAATTACGATGGAGCTGGTCCAGCCATTCTGTGGATATAATCACAGCCTATTCGTGATAGCCTGTTTAGCACGGTCGTTACTGCTAGAGAGCTGATGGAGACCGGGATCTACATGGTCGGGAGTTTTAACCGCTGTAATCGTCGCACCATGCCCCCTCAATTAATTCCGCCGGGTAGAGGAAGCGCCTTCCTCTGTCTGTTGGGGATATGAAAGCCACGACCAGAACGGACTCTCGTCTTAACATCACTGCTTATCAGGATAGTAACGCTCAGGTGCTGATCTTGAATACGGTCTATCCACCCTTGGAGTGCGTGCCAGTGGGGGAGGGAGACGAGCGGCGACAAGTGCCTCTGTCGCTGTATAATTATCGCCGGTACATGGGAGGCGTCGACCGAGCCAACCAGAAGCGCAAGTACTTTCACACTGGGCGCAAGAACCACAGATGGTGGACATATCTGGCATGTTACCTGATTGATGTTGCCCTGGTAAATGCATATATATGCTTCAAGCATGTACACCCTGATAGTAAGCTGACCCATAAGATGTTTCATCTGCGTGTCGGGAAACAACTCATTGGCGGTTATTGTGGGCGATCGCAGCCCAGTGTGAGAGAGGTCGAGGCCACCGTTTCTCTTGTCTCGTACATCAATCCACAAATCAGCCGATGCACGTTGTCAGCCGTTTGGAGGGCGGCAGAAATGCTGTAAAGTATGCAGCAGAGAGGGTAAGACCACTGCGAGCGGACGACTGTCTGAGACGTCCAAAGGATGTAGTCTGTGCGGTTTCATCTTCACGAGGGCAAGTGTTTTGCGGCTTTTCATCATCGCATGATGCTACGAGGTAAGAGGAGCATTGGCGTGCAGACCTCTACTCATACAGCCCCGACGACACCCATCAGCAAGAGAACCCGACGTAAATAACGGACAGGGGACAGCTTCGCCTAACATGGCTTGACTGTATTCTTAACACGGACCATGATCACATTTTGAGCACGGTTGTGCCGTTTGTTTGTGCTTTATGATCCCGCTGATTGTAAATTGAAACACGGATTATTTTGTACAATCCCCCGATTGTAATCTTTGTAACACGGACCATGCACTCGGACGTCGAGACAGACTCTGAGATTTATTATTCGGCATAATGTAAATTATTCCCGAATAAAATACTATCTATGGATCGCATATTTTCGTTTGTTTTGTTTAGACGGATTATTTTGTACAATTCCCCCCTATTATAATTTTTGAAACACGGATCTGCCACCCCGATTGTAATTTTTGAAACACGGACCATGCACTCGGACGTCGAGACAGACTCCGAGATTTATTGTTCGGCATAATGTAAATTATTCCCGAATAAAATACTATCTATGATCGCATATTTTCGTTTGTTTTGTTTTTACCCCCACTTTCGTTTTTGGCAGATCCGTAAGGACGCTATAGTAATGGATGAATGTGCGTTGTATCACGTGGGAGGGGCACAGCCCAACGGAGGCTGTGCTCGTGCGACGTAGACGTTGTACCAACCATCTGTCGTTGGGGTTAGTGCATAGAGCAGTTGCACTGTCCAGAGCTAAGGTGGTACAAAACTGCACCTTAGTAACAACTGCACAACTAACGTGTTAAGAAACGGTAACACTAACGAGCTAAGTGTTCACTGAACTGGCCAAACTACGTACACGCCTTCCTTCAATGGCGGAACTATGTCGTTGACACTACGTCAAAGCAGACTGCACTGTGCGACTCTTCCAAGTCGTTCAAAGTACGTGGCCAAGTGACACAACCCAGGGGAAACAGGACAGGTTTGAGGGTGCTGCCGCACCCATAGCACTAACCCCTGGGTCTTCTACTAACCCACGAGAGAGGTGACGTTTCCCCGGTGTGGCCGTGCGTGCCGGCGAACGAGCTTTACTTCCGCGAAAGTAAGCTAGAAAAGGGCATAAAAGTGCACGTCCCCCGGGGCAAACAACGCCCGTGACCTCGTCATTTTCTGGACACAACCTCATCAGCGGTTGCCCCTCTATACGGGCATGCAAAAATTTTTGAAGTCTAACACGTATATGGTCGGTAATCGTACCCCGAAAATGCGGTATTTTCCCGCCAAATGCCTGGCAGGAAAGCGTGCAGGAGAGCCTATCTTCTGTAGACACGAAAAAGGGGGCCGGTTTTGACCGACTTGGCAGGATAACGGACAGGGGCGCTCGGCAGGAAAAGGGTTAATGGACACTTTGCTACAGATCCTAATGCACATTAATGGACACTTTGCTACAGATCCTAATGCACATTAATGGACACTTTGCTACAGATCCTAATGCACATTAATGGACACTTTGCTACAGATCCTAATGCACATTAATGGACACTTTGCTACAGATCCTAATGCACATTAATGGACACTTTGCTACAGATCCTAATGCACATTAATGGACACTTTGGTACAGATCCTAATGCACATTAATGGACACTTTGCTACAGATCCTAATGCACATTAATGAACACTTTGCTACAGATCCTAATGCACATTAATGGACACTTTGCTACAGATCCTAATGTACATTAATGGACATTTTGCTACAGATCCTAATGCACATTAATGGACACATTGCTACAGATCCTAATGCACATTAATGGACACTTTGCTACAGATCCTAATGCACATTAATGGACACTTTGCTACAGATCCTAATGCACATTAATGGACACTTTGCTACAGATCCTAATGTACATTAATGGACACTTTGCTACAGATCCTAATGCACATTAATGGACACTTTGCTACAGATCCTAATGCACATTAATGGACACTTTGCTACAGATCCTAATGCACATTAATGGACACTTTGCTACAGATCCTAATGCACATTAATGGACACTTTGCTACAGATCCTAATGCACATTAATGGACACTTTGCTACAGATCCTAATGCACATTAATGGACACTTTGCTACAGATCCTAATGCACATTAATGGACACTTTGCTACAGATCCTAATGCACATTAATGGACACTTTGCTACAGATCCTAATGCACATTAATGGACACTTTGCTACAGATCCTAATGCACATTAATGGACACTTTGCTACAGATCCTAATGCACATTAATGGACACTTTGCTACAGATCCTAATGCACATTAATGGACACTTTGCTACAGATCCTAATGCACATTAATCATTCATGTTCATCCTTTTTCAAAAGATGACACGCTTCAAAACATTTTATTATTTTGTCGACAGTTTTGAGTCAATGACTGATCATTTTTTTATCTTGTTTTGTTGCAGTGTTTATTAAAATTTGTTTTGTTCAACTAAATATAAAAAGCTAAGGAAAGATGTCCTCTTCATTGACACAAAAATGACTCATAAACATCTTTAAGTAAATGACTGCAATACCAATTTGATTTCAATATTCTTGTAAATTGAATACAGTAATATCAAAAATTTTGCCGGCAATTCAGGTTGTTTTTCCTCAACATACAATATTTTTAAAATGCTTCCTGCTTATCAGACATTCCATGTTAATGTTGAAACTTTATTATAGTTCAAGAAAACCACACATACAACATAGCAAATAAAGCAATGAGAAAGAAAACACAGAGAACACATTTGCCATACAAGGACACACTGACGCTTTCACAGTAAATGAACACAAGGTGATTAGGACACACAAGGCCAACAGTCACAAAAATTGTCAAGCTCAGTAAATTTCGCAGTTTTCGCCTTCAAGCCTGACAGATGACATTAATAATGTATATTATATAAACCTATTACATGAAATGATCACAGTATGATCTTAAAATAGAATTGAAAATTTTTATTACAGGTAAAATGCAAATGCAAAATTTAGCTCTACAAAGCAAACATAACATGTTGCTATATAACAAAATTTGCATTATTCCGAAATTACTGATCGATAATACAAATAATGGGATGAATAATGGTACAAAATATGGAATATAAAAGGTTCTCATCCACAGAAAATGGCAGCAACTTTGCATTCAATTTTAATGCTGATCTATTGCAGTTATCTCTGTTATTTTGTCTGAAAGATGTTGAAACGAAGTCATTTCATCAGGACACAATTGGGTGTATGACTATTACATTCAATATTGATAGCGGATATACATCAACCTTATACTGTATTCTCACAAAGATATTTTATAGCCTCTTTCATTGTTGCCATGACAACATGAAATGAATCACCAGTGATCCCTCTGACAAGTCATTTGACAGTTGCCATGGGTCCATGATAGATAAACTGGCGTATTTCAGATCAGTGGTAGCAAGGATGATGAGTTTTGAGTAAGGTATCTCATGACTTCAAGGTCAAAGGATTACATTCAATTTTACTGGATGTAAGGAAAGCAATTCCCTATCAAAACTTTGACAATTTATCTCCTACAACATTCCTCAGGGAGAATAGATTCTGAACTCCTTCATGTACAACAATGAATTTCACAGATGTATGTGTTGTCAGCTGATATGTATGGCCATTGTGAAGTGCAAACATGAATGTCACAATGAATTAAACAAGAATCTGGATCACAAGCTGTTTCTAGTATCTGTAGCTGGCACATACAGGTACCTATGATGTGCCCTTCATCTTTCTGAATGGTGATTTAATTTGTCCAGTTTAGAGATGATGAATATTACAATTTATGTCACCGATATGCATGTATTATGGTGCAATTGTAATTGCATATGACAGGGGGAATGTTAGATGTGAAAGCAGAGAGGGCATTAACAATTTACATTCTATATTTTCAGTGTCACTTATGCTTTTATATTTTTCTGTTTCATACTGTAAAAGATTTGAAGCAGGTTTTATAGATAACATTCCTGTAGTGACCACATTGGATGGATTATGATTGACAATAACTCAAAGTTTAACCAGTCTTTCGAGAGGAAAATGATGATTGAAATTTAGAATTGCTTTACTGTGAGTGTTATTGTATTTTTTCGTAATCCCAATAAATATTTACTGATTATCATTGAGGTACAGCATTTCAATTTATTCATGACATTCAAATAATCTATTTCCTGACAAACATTAGAGATGATTTGTTGAAGTACAAAGATTGTACAAAGAATATGTTTACTGGCAAAATTTCATATATGCGTAATGTTATAAAACTGTAAACATGTTCTGACATCGGTGGCTATAATTGAAATGTCTCAACTGCAGAGGTGCATGGAACAAAAACTGCAAAAGGTAAAAAACCAAACTGCATCCAGGAGATATTTGGCAAAGATGTCTTCACTGGGTTTCTTTTACTTTTGGACTGAGCTAAGAAGTATTAGTGTTGTAGTCATCTTCCATGACCAATACTGATTATTTTAGTTGGAAAGCTTTGGTTGTGATATCTGCTATGCCCAATACCTTGACAACAGCTATAATTCAAATAAACACAAGCCACTACTAGTCTTCAAACAAATGTACACACCGATGTACACCTTGTGACAGTGAAATAGGATGCAACATGTATCTGATGTATGTACTTTAAAAATTGGAAAATAACCATAATTGTATTTATAGATTTTTTAAAGCAGATTATTCTCCAAAAAATTTTGACCATTTCTAATAATTCATCATGACCGAGGCAATAAACAGTTGCATATCAAAATGTTAATGAACAACACATCCCAATCCCTGACCCAGCTCTTCCCGGCATGTACCTCCCACCAACACTTCCCTCCCAATCTACCCCTAATACCTGTATGTTCAGCAGACCAATTGTATGTAACAATTTATGATAAAATATATAAATACACAAGTTCTTATCTATAGTAAACAAATCAAATAATTTTTTTAATACAATACCTGACAATCTAATATAACTTACAATCAGAAATGATAAATTACTAATTTAAAAGTAGTTATTATTTCAATCAGGATGTAGGGCAGAATTTGAAATTTCAACTTAATTATAAATACTTAGCATTGGTTGGAAAAACATGCATGCAACTCATACAGTCCTTGAGGTATTAAGTGGAGAAATTAGATCTCTCTGGCTGTGTATTGATCTCTGTAGCAATTACACTGATGTACAGAGTGTGTGGTTACTCAATATCAATTTGTCCACGGAAGGGAGATTTAAAACAACACTATACTGGTATATGACTTTGATAATGAAACAAAACCATGCCATTCCGTATACAGGAATTAATCAACAATTATTCAACATCAGAATCAATTGCCTCATATTTAAACAACCTGGCTCAATCAGCGTCCCAAATTTTCACGACACAAATTGGATTTAAATATGGAATATATATTTCCATTCACATCACAGGCAGCTATATGTCAGTTGCTTGGTTACACGTAAACATAACATCACGCTGTCATCGTGTTCAGTAGTATTTAGATAACCTAGTTTGGTGGCAGTAGTCCAACACACCATCACCTCCTAACAATCTGAAAGTCTCCCTGTATTGAGAAACTTGTTTGCTTTGCTTTCTATACACAACAACATCCACAGCCTAGCTAACACGCAGAACAGAAATCCTTGTACAGGATTCAGATGATTATACTACTGTCTGGTTTTCCATGGAAACGATAACATCTGTGCATTTGAAATATAAATAAAATTTATGGTAAAGTATTCAGCCATTACAGAGACCTGGCATGCATAGATCAAAAGAACATACTGAAACAGAAGGAGAGTAGCAGATGGCCACTGCACTATCAGGAATCGTGATCCAGTCAACGAATTAATTGATTGTTGAGGGCAAAAATTGAATCTTAAACAGTGTATTTTTGTAGCAATTTCGGCTGATACACAAACAGTTACCAGCAATGAAGCTTTTCTTTTGCTTAAAAAACAGGAAAATATTAGAAATATTAAAATGTTGTCATATCTCAACATCATTTGACCTGACTGACATACTTGACCTGACCCCTTGGTTGCTCAGCAACTGTTGCTAGGGATCAGAGAAATCAACACTTCAAATGTTGTGATATGGCAGCAAATTTTCCCCTCTAGTTTGAATGACATACATGAAGTTGATAGCTACCAGTATATCGAAATATAGTGAGAAAGCGGTGATACAAAACAATGCTACAATTCATTCAATGTTTAAATCCTTGCAATTGATTTTGGCTTATTATAATTTCTATAAAAGAGTAGCATTTACCATTTAAACCCTCTGTAATAAAAAATAAATTATGTGCTGTACTTGGTAACAAAACTGTTAAGTAATTTCATTAAGAACAATCAGTGGTTGAATAAAGTGACATTCTGGAAACGACAAGGCCATGATATGGTTTGTTAAATGTTAGGTACAGCACACATACGACAGATAAATACTGCCCAGCTTATGACCTCTCTGGCTGTCTGACTGCTCAGGGTCATGTACAGTGGCATACATTTAGCATGCACTGAATTGCAACGACTTTCTGAAATTCAACTCAACTTTAAACACTAGTGGTGTGGGTGTGCAGACAACTCACTATGAATGAATAATGGAACTGTGCAGTGAAAAATAAAATATTGTGATCTCCTTCTGCTGAGAAACAAGCAACACCATGGAAACCGAAGGAGGCTCTATCTGACATATTGCTAATCTCACTGAGATGTCGATATGAATGATACAGAGTTGAGGTAGCTGTATATTCACCAATAAGTGTGATTGTGGTATTATTTACAGGAAACCATTGTAATCAGTGAAATTTACCTTGATCACTTGTTGAAATTTCATGTGGTTCAATCTCATATTTCAGTGTAACAAAATTACTCCAAGTAACTGTATCCTTAAAACCCATATGTGCCACTCATTCCTTCCTAAAAATGTCCATGTTGAAACACTAATATCCGTGTTTATGGTGGGCAGGAAGTCTTTGTATCGTGTTGTACACAACATGAATATTGTACAATTTTTGTATTTATACAAAAATTTACTGAATATATCAAAGGGTAGCAACTGTTGTAAAACCTTGAATTAAAATACATCTGAATGCTGTAACAAGTAATAATCCAGTTTTGTTTGATCAATGGATGAAGAATTCCAGTGATTCATGAACATTTTGTATTATGAGTGTTTTTTTGGAACATGGACTGATCAACTCTATATACCATTGATACTCTGCGTTGATACTGCCAGATACATTAGAAATTACAGGGTACATGTAAAAATGAAAAAGATACAATATCAAAACAGTTTTCTCACAAAACATTGAAGTACCTCTGCTTCATATCAGTGAACACACTTTACTATCAGACCTTTCCAGGTAAATAATCAAATATCCGTACTGCCTTAGGCAGTGATTTTCTATGTTGATGTGATTTTACAGGAAATCGTACTCTTAAGCACTGAAGTCATCTGTGGTCATTCTTTACTTGCTAAATCAACCCGTCTGACAGGATATTAATTTGCTGAAAAAATCCCCTCGTGAATTTCTGTATGATATTGAAATATTAATGCTGTTTCTGCCAGAAAGTCTACAAACACATGAACAGAAACGCAACATATTCTTTCTCTACATATGGGCTTCAAATGATACAACATTGTAACCAAATACTATGAGAAGTAGCAATAGCTTTCCAAATGCAGACTAAATTTCAGTCCCTGTAAAAGGCTGTATTGGTTTACCTTTGACAATCTTCAACTGTTTTACTGATAGTGATACAGTGTTCTTTCTACCAAGACTATAAAAAACCTTGCTTTAACATTTCTTGTCCTTTGCAGACAATTATATTCAAAACATACAATACTTTATTAAGTAACTGCAAAAATATAAAATTTCATTTCAAAACAGCTATGAGTGGTTATGATAATGCCTTTTTTGATCCTGAAGTTTTAGATTATAATCTTCAGGGGTGTGCAACAGCTCTTTGTATTTTTACTTTTACATTTGCTAACAACGTACAGTGCATATCTAGCGGCAGTATTGTAACACAGCTTAGCTGAGATCCGTCTATGCAGATCAAAATTAAGTGGAATTTGCCATACAGAGTATATACTAGTGTTCAAAACTTGGTACACAGATCACAGCATATTACAGAACACTTTGGTGCAGTGGTTATAATTATCAATGCCACAGTTTTGAACACAGAACTTATGACTAGACAGTCTTTCACATCCAACAATGGAGTTTGTTTCAATGAACGGACTCCAGTATCGGAAAGAGAAAGCAACAAATACAAGCAGAGCATTTCCCTTGCAGCAAAACTTCTTTACACTAGAATTGGACAATTATCCTTTCAAGTTTAAATCTCTTGGATTGCGTCAATGTCAGGCAACAGTCACTCTACAGTGAAGGGACCGTGGTCAGGCTCAGTATTTCTCACCATATTCAACTGATGCTGTTGCAACATTTGTGAAAAAATAGTACTTCATGCATACCTAAGGTTTTTTAAGTATACTTCATTGCTCTTAGTGCAAGATGTTAAGTGGATTTGTATTAATTTATGCAGATTATTTTAATTAGCATTGTTTCGGAATTGAAATTTTATGCTAATGATTCTTTATCGATATGGAATATTAATATTCATGTACCTCACATCTTTCATTTTATACTTCATTTGGAAAAAACTTGTGGATATACACTACACGTGACTGTGAATAATGGCTTCTGTCGAGAAGACCATCTAGTAGTGACTCTATATGTTAACTAAATCTGGCATTATAATAAATTGGAACTTTGGGATTGTCCACAATATACGAAACGATAACCAATCACCTAGGATCCAACTTCATTGCAGTATGTCAGACCTCTTTCTCATGGTTATCATTCAAAAGCAATGGAATTGCACTGTGTCGGCAATCTGAAATAGTAACACTAGACTTCATGACTTGTTAATGGTTAGATTTCTTGCCCATAAAATATCAACAGATAGGTTGTCCATTCCTAATAATCAGACGTGGTCTGCTCATGAGCAAAGACGTTCAGAACAATAGATTATGTCAACTATTTATCATTATGTACTGTATAGGCATTTAGCACTCCAAAAATTCAGGATGACGTGGATAACAGACGGATGGGAGTGGCTGAAAGATGGCACTGTCAGGAAATAGAACAGTGTAGATGATACAGATTGCTGACAATGTTGGCAACAGAGCAATAGTATAGCTCTGTATTTTGTGCAGTTCTTCCTTAATATATAACCAACAATAAAGCCATGAAAATACAACAAAAAGTATCAATAATTCGATAATTATTTGATGTGCAAGTAAAAATCAACCAATCCTTGACACCAACATGGCCGATTAACAAGAGTTACTGAACCCCCTGGTTGAAGGTGAGAATTTCAAAATATACCATTTCAGAATTCATGCATATGTTTTGAAATTAATCCTTAGAAATTGGAAGATTGTCACTGACCCTAGTCAAACTGTACCAAATTTCTTCACCAGCACTGCAGGTAGGAAGTCAATGGATGGTACGACATTGCTTCAAACAACACAACAATACTGCTTTGGCAGACCCCCACACACCTACCATCCATGAATGCGCAGATACAATAACAAAGAAAGTGAGTTTACAGCCTGTTTCATTTGTCACAATTGCACCATGAAAATTAAGAGGTATGGATTGTATGTGACCTTTTAATGCCACATAACTTAGATTACAGTAAGTCTTGCCAGCAACCAGTGACCTGTCTACAGAGGTTTAATATCTAATGATCATCAGCAGGACTTTTGCTAATTTTTACTTCCTGAGCTTTTAACTAGCATTGATAATTTTGATACACAAAATAGAAAATCACAAACCAGTAAATAGTCAACATAGAGCTAACTTACAGATAAATTTATTGGGAAATACAAGAAGAATTGGAGGGGTCAGAGCAGGAAGTATACCTTTGGGATACATAAGTCAAGTATAGTGTACTTATTGTAATCATTCAATCAATACATTCCTGAGGAACTGTGACTTTTAAATATGTGGTTAAATCCATTTTAGGGATTAGATATAAATGTGTGAGATTAACGATGACGTACGTGGTTAATACCCTGCTGTGATCAATAAATTCACAGTGAATGAATACGGTAGATGTAATATTCATGCATGATGACAAGAATTTGATAACCAGATCAGTACAAACCAGTGAAGTGAACACTACGACGAGCTACATGTAGTAAAGCTTCATCAAACCTGCACAATCTCTTCTTGTATGTAGAACGCCTCTATCATTTTTTTCTGCGAAACACTATCAAAAAACCTCACCACATATAAAAATCATGCAAAATAGCAAGGGGTGGAAGTGTAGGTGTTAGGGTAAGGGTGACAATTACAATTGACAAGTCAAGTATTTCTATAAAGATTTGATGTGACCTGATTTGCAGATAGAGCACAATTTTTTTCTGAAAAGAGATATAGATTATCAGATGCTAATCAGCAGTAAGTTCAGTGACCTTGCCGAAGGCACTTCCACATAGATCTGAAATTGCGGGAAGGTACAAGTTTTCCTGATAAATGGAATGATAGTATGGAAGTGATCAGGAAGCTGTATTTCTACTCAATACATTCCTTGAACTTTCTGCAAATCTGATTACTCTATCACTTGAATTGACTAATTCTCATTGGTGCACCTGGTGTTTCAACAGTTACGGTTTTGTTGCACAGTCTGGAAATTCATAAATTTTGATGATCCTGAAGCAGAAGTGGTCATTAACTGCCCTGGTCATTCAGATGGCAGATCTTACCTGTAAACCTGACAATACAACAAAAGATGACAATATCAAGAAAGTTAAGTGTCCTTGCTATTTTACGAGACCTGCTCAGAAGACAGCTGAAATAAAATTTTGTAGTTAAAAACTAATTGACTATTATCAATCCTCTGAGTATTTTGTCGCAATTTACTTTATAGCATCTCACAAACCTTATAGCATCTCACAAACCTTGATGTCAATCGCTGCCTTATTGATTTTTTGATCAACAAATGAACTATGCCTGGAGATTTCATAAACCAATGTGACATCTAGATATTTCTAAAGGGGACCTATGTTGCTGTTCTGAACTTTCCTGGAGAAATTATGCAGCAAATTGTGAAAGCTAGAGATTTGAATTTGTTAATGTTTGGTATGGTTGCTAGTGTTTCTAAGATACTGTACCTAGCAAATGGAAGCAATGTACATCCCTGTAGATGAATAGAGTGCACTACTGTCATATTATCCTCTAATTAACATCAGCTAAATGTTTCATTCCAGATAGCTTTTATTGATAAACTGGAATCCAGGGAGTCACTGTATATAAAAGCAATACAATGGGCGATGCAAACACCTGTGATGATCGTGTAGTGTGACAAGACAAATAGCTTGTTTAATATGCTAACGTGTACTTCCATTAGAAAATTAGTAAAGATTAGTCAAAAATTGGCACAAAAAAAACAGGAAAAATTAACACAACATTCAGCGTTTAACGAAAAGACCATGGGGTAAAATTGACACACTAATTGCTACAGTTACTTTTGATAATTATAAAATATTGACATTAGTTAGTATGTTTAATATACAATTAGTCTATCAATATATCATTTATTCATTTATGGGTTTCTATCCTTGTTGAGCTGTTTCCATGGCAATGGGTAAATATTTTGCAACACTTGGTGAAAATAAATACAGAAGGAATCAGTATGTGACTTGTGTCAACACATTTACTTAAATACTGGTGATAACACAGATTGTATCAATGCCATGCAAAGAGATAGTCTCTTTCTGTATTTGTTTACTGACAAACTCATTTGAAAAACATGTGAGTGCTCCTGAATACTTCAAACATGATTATCAAAGCTAGAATGGCCACGGGAGCATTGCTAAGGTGTGTAATGACTCTCTTAGTGACTGCTGAAGAGACAATACACTTGACATTTTTGTAAGGCTATTGTTTTACCTGTTGGTGCTTGTAACACCAGCAAACTTGACAATGATATGACATTTTCTGTTTCTGATTTCATTTAACATGAGTGATCAGAGTTTGTTTGCTTGTACAACGATTTTCAATTATTGCAAATTATTGACATAAATCTGTTGATAAGTAAAACTTTCAAAAACACAGGCTCCTTAGATCTCACTGAAAGATGCCACCCTCATGGCAGAACCGGTAGAATGCAATGAGTAAATATTTACTTATGCTACTGTTGACCCATGGTTACACTCAACCTGTGTCATCCATGTTCAATGGATGGTTCAATGCACTGAAAGCACTTTGTTCAGTTAAGATTTATTGGTTGGTACAGGCAACTCTTAAACATTTTATGATAAAAAGTGTCAAACTGGTCATTTCAAAAGATAAGGAAATCAGTCAGAAAGAGTTCAATCAACCCTTTGAGTGCTGAAATTTTTTCCAACCAAATTTGAGTGCAACATTTTACCAATTCTTACAAATTTTTTCTGTATTTTTTTTTGGATAATTTTGGGCAAAATGGACCTAAAATTTCTTTGCCTACAGTTTTTTATCAAAATTTTGGCAAAAATCTGAAAAAAAATTGACTGGGTACATTTTATAAAGGCAATAAAAATTGACTTTGGCACTCAAAGGGTTAAAGATAATATAGACATTCCTTTTCAGAATGTTTGTCAGTCCTGACTATTTTAAACTGTACTCTGATATTCAAATTATCATCTCTAAGATAAGATCCAACATTTCCTAAGGGGTACTAATTCTAAATGATAAATTGAGGGTAAACAGACATTAAAGTGGGAGATGATGGTGTCTATGAATTTCATCAAACTGTTACCATGGTAACATGATTTGCAGCAACATAAAATCACATCAAAGTGACTCCAAGTGGCAATTAATGTCAGTATTGAAGCCAATTACAGTAACAGTAATTTGTGTATCTACCAGGGACCCTGATGGCCCATATTCAATAATGGATTTAGATTGCAGTGAATGACTTTTATTATTATGAAGCATGCATCAGGTACATGTCTATAGTTAGTAAATGACTGCTACGGCAACTTCTCTAAATCTTACAAAATAACCAGGTTGTTTTTAATCATGCAATTTTTTTTTACTTAAGTTGACTGGCTGTATTTTAACATTATTCTGGTCAATATTTTGCATGTATCTTGATGAATTGAATATTTTGAAGGATTCCTGATTCTATACTACTATGGATTTGCAGGAGATGACATTTAAGAAAAATATTTATTTTATAATGAAAATTGTTTGAAGTATTGTGTATATTACTCATCCCATTTTTTTACAGATTTAGAGAAAAATAAAAAGTGGAATATTTCAAATCATGCAGTATTCAAATCCAATGAAAACATAAATGTCATGTACAAAAGAAAAAAGTCACAAAAATTACTGAATATTTGTCCTTGGATTCTTTCAATCATTTCATGCTTTGGTGGGATTTCCCCACCAACCTAAGATGCATATCCGATGTGCATGAGCAAGCTGTCATTTTCACACTAGATATTGGTTTAGTTTAAGGTAGTATGTGCCTCGAAAGCGAAAGACTTACACTTTTGTTCAAACTTTCCTCAAGGAATCTTTTCACCATTCTCTTTCAGAATAAAGAATTAAAATCGGGGTTCACTGTGCAAATTTTATTACTGCAGAAACAAATTATCCAAGATTTACCAATCTTTGACATTCCAAATGGCCGTCATCCCTGTGTTAAGTCTATGGAGAAAAATTTAATTTTCAATTTTTCAAAAAACTTAGATGGTGATAAATTTTTTTACAGCAAGAGCTTTAAAATGAACCCCTACACAAGGTAGATCAGAAAAGAATTTAAAAGTTTGAGAGTCTGAATATCTGTCTAACTTAAAAGTACAATAAATTATTAAAAACGCAATTCGCCTTTTTCCAAAATACTGATAAATACTTTCTATGAATTCTTCTTTCCATTTATTCATCAATTCCTTGGCAGATGTCAATGGTCAGGAAGTTAATACATTCTCAAGAAAAAATTAAATTTCATTCAGATTATTTACAAACTACCAGCATTTGAGTCAAAGTATACATAATGCTGCATATTGTTTTGTCCAAGAGTTGAGGACAATACAGAAAGTGTAGGATGCAAAAGGACGTTTATCTAGTCTGGTTTACGAATATTAGTAGTAGGCACCTTTAAAAGAATTGTAAAGGAAAGGCAAAAGTATATTTGTTTTTAGAATGTCCTGTACATACATGGCATTGTGCAATGACGCACAGAATACAAGAGGAGTCTGAGATAATTAATTAAAGGGAGGGGGTTGTCAGAACTCTGCTCAAAGGTTGCCAGGGACCCCTATACCTGATGTAAACACTGTATGTGGGCGATTGATGAAAATTAAAACATGTTTGTTAGCTAAGGCCAAAAAAATAATAGGTTTGATGATGATGCAGCAACACGATCTTTTTTTCATTTTTTTTAATTTTTGGTGGAATTTGATACATTTTCCCTTTTTTCCATAGGGGCAAATGAAAAACAGGAAAAAAATGAGTTGACGCACACACTTTGAAGTGATGCGGGTGGTGACCAGAAACAAACCAATTTTTTTTTTTGCCTAACAATGAATATCATAATTTAAATGTTGCAGCTATGTTGAAGTGATGCATATAGATATCATGCATAAATACATTATTTGTAAACAAGAAAGTTGTACACATGCAGTTCCGACGACCCCCCTCCCTTTAAAATAATCGTATTACTGAGTTGTATATGCAACTAAAACAAAACAGCACATAATAGCATGGCCAAGATCAAAATTTGTTGCCTCGGCCCAAGGGGGATGGTGTTCATGATAGTTATATTGATGATGGCCCAGCCAAAGACATTCGCATGCCATGGTAACCGTCGATGATAATATATGTGCAGGAATGACTGGTGAACTAGACTCAAAATGCTGTGGACCCAAAGCAGACAATATCACATCTAGCAGGATAGAGTCTCCTCTATCACGTTATGAGTATATCACAGGTTTACTGTTAAATCCTATGACTAAGTCTCAGCCAAAACTGTCCTATATAACTGAATGACATGGAAGGCGTAATAAAGGGTCAAACTCACCTAGCCATCGCTACTTAGAGCATTAGGAGAATCTTATCTTGCACACTTTAATTTTCAATTTGTCATTTGCATGAAAATCTGCATTTCTTCCGAGTTTCATATAGCTTAACAGTTGAAAAAATTAATGTCACAGAAGTAATATCTTGCGCAATGGTCAGCATTCAGCAATTCCAATTGTAATGTATTGCTTACATCCTAATCAAGACTACAGACATATGCTTTGTTTTGTGTGTGTAATAACTATCATGCATTTACAACATGTTTTGCAAAATTTGATTGGGTTCAGTTATACATTGCGTCCAGAGAGATCTGAGTCGAAACGGTAATTTCTCTATAATTTCCCAATGGAAACTTTGCCTAATTAATATCTGAGGCATGTGTTCAAATCAAATTAACGAGCAAAGAAATACACCAATATTTACATTGGCATGTTTGCATATATATTTTTTTTCATTTTTCTGCAGTTTCATTTTTTCTAATCAAAGGCAGAAGCATTAGTCAACTGCTATCAAGTTTAAATTTATGAGTGGCATGTTTTTTTTACGTCATAGACTGTCAGTGAAGCGCTGACAGTAAATGGCTTATTTCATTTATGAAGCATATCATCTTTCGCTGTCATGGCAACACTTCCAAATTATTTTGATGTGTCTTTAGTAAAAAACAGATGCCAGGAAGTGGGCAGATAATTGTCATCTCACGTTGAATGCATGCCTACTCTGGTTGAGCATCAAGGAGACTTTAATAAGAAGCCTTAGTTTCAGGGTTTCCTATTTAAATTATTTGATAATAACATGATCCGTTTTTCATTACAGTCAAACACTGACCTCCTTGGCGTTCCCCACACTAAGAACTGAGATGGCACCCACTCACACTCAGTGTTATTTAGTCTGGGTGGGTGATCCCATCGACCGCCGTCCTGTTTATGAATCGTACTTACCCGTGGCTGACACTAGCACAACACTGCAGCGCGGTTTATATCCACTGTATTCTGGAAGGGTTTTGTGCACAAACAGCAGGCATGGTGATACAACAACGAACACCTGATGCTTCCGCTTTGCGCGTTCAGTTACAATACATGTCTGACTGAGAGGTTTCGTTTGAGACGTGTCTCATGATTGTACTTCCCGGTAACATTCCGGAGGACTTTCACAGTTTCATTCAACGCGACCAGAATAACATTTGTGGCGAAGACTTGACACAGACAGACATTTGATCGCAGATTTAAGCCTCTATGGAAACAATCTACACACCCGCTTCAGCTCTTTTCACATTCAAAATCACACGGTTTTGGTACAGGTGAAAAGACGTAAGGCACTTTGCATATAAAAAAAGATCTATCAAGCGCAACAATAAAGCGATTCAAAAAGGAGTGAGAGATCGGGAAAACACAAAACTGCAGACCGTAAACACATGTCCAACGTGTAGTACAAGAACTCGCGGGGAATGAATGAATGAATGAATGATCTCCGAAGCCAAAAGACGTTTCCTTACCTCAGTATCGCCCAAGTCACACAGGACTACAAGGGAATCAACGGCGTGTATCCGCACAGCGAAGTGAAACACGTTCTGCCCGCCGTCATCTTCAATTTTCGGATCAGCTGATTCATTTAACAGCTCAGCAACCAAGTCTGATTTATTGTAGAATACGGCCCAGTGTAATGCCGTTCTCCCAAGCTGATCTCGATGGTTCAAGGCGGCACCAGCGGCTATCAGTCGCCTGCAGCATAGTATATATTCGTTCTTGGTAGCATCCTTCGCCATTCGCGATCCCTGTACGCACTGAATAAGCGGAGTTGCTCCGTCATTTGACGTGCAGTTGATGTCCACTTTAGTACCATTTTTCTTGAGAAATTTATCCAAAGCTTTCTTTTTCCCTGAATGAGCCGTAAATAGTAGCTCGTCTTCAAGATTCATCGCTATTACCCATCAAGACTACATACCGGCCGTTGAAACAAGTGTGACGGGGATGGCTGTTTGTTTGGCTCCGATACGATATTTACTAGATCGATATCTGAGTGACGACCACAACGAGGCTAACCATTCCACGTGACTTTTCCAGGTTGCCCCTTAGCGGAATGTTTGTAATCCAGGATAATTGAATATCCAGTTGCTGTATGTGACTCTCTCTCTCTCTCTCTCTCTCTCTCTCTCTCTCTCTCTCTCTCCGCGACATTTTCTATTCTGAATATTTTTAGCGACGATATATAGGCCTAAGCTTACTTTCGTTGGCAATTAGTCCCACCCCGGGGGCCCGGTTTACAATTGTTTTCCGGAACTTAATTTCAACCCGGATTTAAACTAATCATACATGGTTACCAGGGGAAACTACGACTAATTTTTGTACTTACTTTACTAGAGAGGAGATACCGACAGAGAACGAGCAAGACTGGTGACGGCGCCATCGTTCCATGGAAGTTTAGTTTTATTGTGAAGGACTAAGCTTATGGTTTAGTTTTGTAGTCTGTATTAAATAATTTAAATCTAAATAAATAATTTTCTCAACAAAATCGATCATTCAAATGAAACACACCGAATCTTATTTTCCTTCTAACAAAGACAAGGTTCAGCATTTAATAAAAACCCCACAGATCATACTCATACCTAGCCTAGATTCTATTCGTCCGCTTGCCTCCGTACCTCCGACGTGACATTACATAAACTAAGAAATACCTATCTAGTTAGTTATTAGTCGCTATTTTTTCTTGCAAAGGCCTAAATGAACAGCGTTAATCTTATTCATAAACTTTCATTTCTACAAAAGGAAACGTAAACATTTATAAGCAATTACTATGACTCTTATTATTATTGTTGTTATTGTTATTGTTGTTGTTTTTGTTGTTATCCGATAAAGTAAAGTTTACTCTTATTTTAATGGATATTCGACTTGCACATTATTGTGGAGAATTCTCGTAATTGAAGTGCTGACATTTTGTTTTCTTTTGTGGTTTTCTATCAACTCTACTACCCAGAAACATTGTTGCATCAAGAAGGCATTACAGACGTGTCGACTTTGACGACAAGTAAGCCTATTTTATATTTCTTTTCTTTAAAACGTGTAAGCCAATAGCACATAAATCTCTGAACCTCTGACTATATAGAGTACCGGAATTAAAAGTGGCGAGACCGGGAGTGGGCCTGCGAAGTCCAGGGATCGTCACCCTAAATTTGAAAACTGAAAGGGGCGGGGGTCATGTAATTTGCAAACGGCACAGAGAGGAGGGGGTCACATGATGTTCATAAGTATCCATCCCATCAAAAAGCAGCTTCAGTGTACAAAAATATTCTGGGAAATAAATATGATTAGCTGAATGATTCCATGCTCTGAAGTCATTTAACTGTTATCTGAATAAAAGTATATGTATTATCTGTCATATATGAAGATCTTGCCTTGGCAAATCTATACAGGCTGTCTTCTTATAAATTGAGCTCGCAGAGGGCAATGAACAATTCCTATCAACCATTGGCTGTGATAAGGCAGTGATTAGGTGCAAGCTATGTTAAACTGAAACCTTGCTTGCATTGAAGGATCCCCTTGAACTGTCGCATAGTACTACTGTTGATATCTGACCAATTTCAGGTTCAGGAAAGAAATGTACAAAACTTAATCTGGATAAATAAACACAAATGGAATGTAGGCCTATTAAAATAAAAAGTTTCAATGTCTTTGTTTTAATGACAATTAGCAACGAGGAAGAAATATATAAATATAAAATTATTTATTCTAACTCTTAAAATAAATATAAAATATGCTTAGGCCTATCCTTCAGGTAGCATTCTGGTGCAGCGACAGTGGCACAGACTCAGAGCTTTTTGCCGAGGAAGAGGATGATGATGTTGTGGTCAATGAAATTGGCAGCAACACAAGAACTTTTTGAAACTTCCGAGACACTGTACAGTGTATACAAGTTTTGGAAGAAGAGCAGGATCTTGGAAAAAATCTCTTTTCCACTGATGTTATATTGTATCTGTGCACCGGTCTGACCGGTAAAAGCCACTGTTATCATTCAAAATGGATCAATACTTACCCAAACAATTGGCGGCGGGGTCATGCAATTGTTGTCATCTTAAAAAGAGGGTTATCAGTTTCGGGGGGGGGGGGCAAAGGGGGTTTCACTTATTTTTACTGGTGCACTGATGCACGCCTATAAAACTGAACGCTCCCTAATGTTTTCAAATTCCATACCTAACTCCTCATGCAATTTAGAGTTCAGCTGAACTTTGACCTGTACGCATTATGGAAGTTTCGAAACTTTTATGTACAGTTAAGGGACTGGTCAGTTTTTTCGGCCTGGGGGGGGCGGGGTGGATTATATTTTGCCGACGTCTAAAAGTGGCTGACCCCCCTATTCCAAATTTCGAAAACAGGGTGACCCCCCCCCCCACACGCGATATTTTACATACATTTATAGTTTAACAGTCATTCTGTGTTTTAATGAAATTGTTGACATGTCAGTTGTAAGATAGGAATTTCAAAGTGTCAATCTTAAAGTTTGAATACAGTACATTTTGAATGAGCTGTGAATGTATTTCACACTTTCTATGCTTAACCAGATGTCCTGAATTGTTGTACAGAAATGGATGTCAATCATTAATATCAAACAGGAAAAAGCAGTAAATCAAAAACTTTGATGGGTGTTAAGACTTGCCAGCCATCCAATTAAATCTCCTGAGGAGCCATAGAGAGGCATTTTAGCCAAATCTGATGTGTGCATTGTCTGAGATGACCTTTTCTTGTAACATTGAAACCATAAAAGCACAGCTAATAATGACAAAATTTGCCTTTTTTAATTGTTATTTTGGTCATGAAAAAAGCATCATTGTACAGAAAACCTGAGACACAAAGGAAAACAGTTGCATCAATGAGAACGAAAGATATCTTGTCATTTTTCTATCTCTAAAATAAGTCACTGTATCAAATATATATTGTGAAATATTTGTGCATGTTGCTTTCTCATACTGAATTCTCATAGAGAGAACAGAAAAGTATCAGGAATTTGTCATGCTTTTCATATGAAATGCAGATTTCATAATGGTACACTTTCACTTAGCAAACATCAAGATATCTCTGGCATATATCTCTGATTTATTAAAGTATGGCGAGCGGAGAAAAATATGAAACATCCTGATATCTCTGATATATATGTCTTGTATATTAAAGTCATGCACAGGAAGGGCGTGCTGAAAATGTCTGATATATTAAAGTAATGTGCTCGAAGAGCACGCTGAAAAATATTGAACATACATATATCTCTGATATATGTATGCCTGATATGTTAAAGTTGGGTGTGCTGAAAAATATGTCTGATTATTAAAGTTACGCGCCCCAAGGGCGCGCCGAAAAATGCAACTGGATGAAATTTGTGGCTGACACGATGCATTTTAGGCAATAATGAGCCTGTGTCGAAATTCAAAAACACACTGACCCCCCCCCCTTCCTATTGGGCATTTCAAAAACATGGTGACCCCCGCTTTCACCAAAGTCAAAAACAGGGTGACCCCCCCTTAATCCACCGGCCCCCAGGCCGAAGAAACTGGCCAGTCCCTAAAAGGAAAACCATTATAGGTATCCGGGAGGGGACCGAAGGTTTTGAAGGACATATGCAGGCCAGATGACGAGAAAAAAATTCCAAGCAATAGAAAGACCAAAAAAATCAGAGGAGGTTTAAAAAGAAATTTACCTAATGCATCAAACCTGATAACGTATCTGATATATCAGGAAAAAGTAGTTACACCATGTTGCATATGCAATACTGCTAGTGCCAGAAAAAAACTGGCTGTAATGTTGTCATTGTCAAATCTGTGAAAAGGAGATAAATTAATAATGACTATACGCCTCAATTATTTAGTTGAAACAAAAACCATTTAATAATCCCTTACATTCATAAATGTGAACACTTATTTACCCTTGTTCCTCCAACGCCTCCAAACGAAGTTATTTCAAACAAAGTGACGACGATCTATGCGAACCGGCGATATTCTAAACCTTGCCTTGCTGGTACAGTTGGCAGCTACAAAAAGGAGCTACAATGCCCGCCATAGGATTCATGCAAAAAATATTACATGTGACACTTTGTGTTGTGTTGTGCACGGTATTAGAGGGACTGGTACTGTATGCTATACAGTAAATGGCAGAAAAAATGTGGGAGTGAATTTATGTTTGTAGATTAGGGCCTACCGTGACTTTGTAGATGGTAGTTGTGTTTACGTGTAGCAAATACAGATCGAATGATTGTTTCCTTCACTTGCAGAATATTGTCAAGTACGATGGGCCTGTTGTAGGTAAAATTTCAGTCCTCAAGTAAACAAAGAGATTTCTACGATGTTGAGTCTAGATAACTCGGTTGACAATTGACTAGGACAAATGTATTCAGTAATTTGTGTGAGTGAGGTGTAGCACTTGATTTCTGGTCAAACCATATGTATATATAGTTGGCAGTGTAGCTGTACTGCATGTTGCACCCACCCACTAAAACACTGACCCTCTCACATTAGAGCTACGATATTGCACCTATATAAACAAATAAGAACAGCTCATTTGTGTTTCAGCAAATACATATACGAATGTGATAGCCATTGCATGCTATGTGTATAGAGGGATAGCTAGAGGGAGATAGCTCCATACTTTGATCCGGGCTAGGCTGCGTCCACAAACACCTTTTAAGAGTATATTACGGGGGTCTCAATAATACCTTGGGTCTGACAGGAGATACGGGAAAATAATAATACCGCTGATTAGAAATATCATAATTCACCAATATTGAACAAAACTTACTGTAACCTGAAAATAAAGCTGTGTTCATAAATTAATATCTTTGAACCCGGGCGGGGGAGGGGGAAGAGAGAATCAAGAAAATGTTCACTGATTTTCTGAGTCCCCCCTGACAAACTCAAAAATATTTAAAGTACTCCCTTTCAACTGATGATAGTGTCCC
The DNA here is from genome assembly GCF_041260155.1 of Ptychodera flava. Lineage (NCBI taxonomy): Eukaryota > Metazoa > Hemichordata > Enteropneusta > Ptychoderidae > Ptychodera > Ptychodera flava. The sequence goes on from NC_091941.1 coordinate 3,268,764, forward strand.
CCCCCCCTCCCATTATACTAACATATATCTCAATTTTTTGCACAATGCAATATGCGTGTTACTTTTTCTTGTGAAAAAGTCAAAACTGATCAGTAGAAGAAACTAGGTGACTCCCCTCACCTGTCAAAACATTGTACCTGATGATTCTATGTATGCAAAGCTATATCTAGCATGGTATTTGAAACCATGTTCTCTAAAATATTGTATGTACAGAGCAAAGAGAGACAAATGGGCGGCCAGTTTGCTGTCGCCAGTGGGAAGAGGGGGCGTTGGGTATGAAAGATATTTGAATGAGAGAAACTTTCCGAAAAATGAACACATTTTGGAGAAATTTCATGTGTTTTTAGGCCTTGAGAACCGGGAGAGACACCTAGCCAAAGAGATACAGACCATGCACGATGTGTTCATATAAACTGACCTTCGAAAGAATAGCATACAGGAGACGTAATTAAGTCTGACTATAGTTTAGGGGTTTCTGGAACCTGAAAACACAAGTTACATTCTGCAGGTGCAGCTAACGGAGCTATTCATCGAAAAGGCTATTCCAGGAGCAATTTTGAGGGCAGGGAATTTTAATTTTGCTAGGGCAGGGGACATGTTTTTAGGTGGTAGGGAGCAAATTTTAGGGTTCTTTTGTAGGGCAGGGCGGATATCGGTTGATTGTCCTGGGGACAGGGCTTGGCGAAAAACTTTTTGAGGGGAATTGTTTCCAGGGCAGGGGAAATTGGCATTTTTTTTCGCCACGGGGCGAGGGAGCTTCAAAAGTTCACAGTGGGGAGGGGAAACAGGCAAAAATAAGAAATGAAGTTTGAGTGTGGGAGGGTAAGTCGAAAAATTTCTGTGGGAGGGCAAATTATGAACAGCTAATTAATTACCCTCTTGACTTAAAATTAGTCAGTTCACATTACTTGTCATGCACAATATATCTTATCATAGTAAGGACCTTTTTAAAAGTGCATTGTTCGTTGGCTGCACCTGATTCTGAACAAGATGGTACGGCTACGTAATTTACAGTATGTAAGACAGCCCTGATTAATTTCCGACAAAAGAAGCAATTTGGGGTGATCTCGATTGTACTGTGCTCTTGATTATCTTGTTTCATCGGAGAATATCCATCGTGTGTTGTTTTTAAGTGATTCTTTCGTTTTTCTTCCTTCAATTCTTCTCCCGGCTCCTTCTCACTTACCCCCCGATCTGGGTACAGGTACTCTGGAGAGTTAAAACTACAAAGCACAAAGTCTAAAATTTGACGTAAAATCGGGGTTAAAAGTCGATATTTTGGCCCAAATAATGCCGTAAAAAACTCTACATTTCCTACAAAAAGATGGGTTTAAAACAGTCGATCAAAAGTCTACATTCACACAGGCCAATAAGGCATTCATAGCCAGAGCTAAATATTAATAATTATGAAATTTGAATGTTATAAAATAATCAATTTGGTATATGATTATGGTTGGGTGTTCCTTTCCGCTCTGCAATATCTGAAAAATCACTATATGGGTTGAGTTTCCCTTCCGCTCAGAGTGTACGAGTCAAAACTTGCTTGAAACATATATATGTGAACGAGGCCTTTAACGCATTGTAGGGTGGCACGAGGTTCTGGAAGATATTTGAATGTTTCTGCTGCTTTTGTTTGCGTTCTAGTGTTCTAGTATTCTCTCTTACGTCTATCGTTTGTATAATTTTTTTGAGGATCTATGGCTGACTTTGCCAGTCCTACACCGCAGCGTTATATTCATAATTAGTACTTTATTTCTTTAGAAATCACGAACATGGTACATAAAAAAGGAGAAAACTAAAAAAGTATTTCTGGTAAGGTCATGGAAATACTTCTATTTGAACTAGTCAAGTCTGTAACCCTAACAAATGTGATTATACTATAGCGAGTTCAAGTGTAACCGTATGAGAAACCTTTAAAAAAGCATAATAGTAGTTTACTAAATGTTAACTGCAAATTAACGACAAAGAAGATTACAATGCTTAATGCAATAAAATACAATACACAGTAAAATTACATGAGAAAGTACGCCTTTATCACAGCTGCAAATAATCTTTTATCTGAAATATTTTGACATGATTTGGTAGGGAGTTCAATGAAGTGTTGCAGCATATATACGTACAATTGTGTTTACTCTGTGTCAAATGAACTTTAGGAATAGAAAAATTGTCAAGAGAAGCAAAGCGGGTGGTATAATCATGGGGAATTAGATTTAGGTAATGATGTATATCATGGGCAAAATGATCTTTACGCAGATCATATATGAACATCTAAGATTCAAAGTTGTTTGAACAAAATGGCAGAGGGAGCGCGGAAGAAAATGTAATCAGACGGACAAGTTTCTTTTGTAACAGGAGTATTGGCTCCAGATACGATCCGGAAGTAAATGCATTGCCTCATATTTCAATACAGTACGTAATATGCGGTAGAATGAGTGAATTATACAACAAAAGAAGGATATGTCTTGGTACATATTGCCTTAACTGAGAAATTAGACCAATTTTTGGGGGCTATAGCCTTTACAACTTTTTGAACATGAGACTTCCATGTGAGGTTCTCATCAAGTGAAACCCAAGGTAAATTGCTGACTGAACACTTTCTATGGGACATCCGTCAATTTCCACCCTGCCATGCACATTTACCTTTCTTCTCGATGTTTTAAAGATCATGAAGTTGGTCTTTTCAACACTGATAGTCAGCCTGTTAGCTTAGCACAAATCACAGACATTCTGGAAGTCTGAATTTATGTTCGCTAGATTGAGTTCATTGCCTTCCGAAAACTTAATATCATCAGCAAAAAGTCTAAAGTGAAAGGAGTTGCTACAGTTTGCAATGTCATTGATATAAATTAAAAACAGTATTGGGCCAAGAATAAACCCTTGTGGGATGCCACATTTTATTTCCCTATATGAAGATGACACATTGTCAATGCTGACAGACTGTTTTCGACAGGATAAATAACTTTCAAACCAGTGTATAAGGAATCCCTCTGATACCATAATGCTCCAATTTATGTATCAGGATGGTATGGTCGATGGTATCAAAAGCTTTTTTTAGGTCAATAAAAAGACCAAGTGTAGGATGACCGTTGTCCAGATGCTTTGATATATCAGAGACCAAGTCTACAAGTGTTAGCTTTGTACTAAATTTATTACGAAAACCAAACTGTGTGTCTAAAAGCATATTTTTAGTCTCTAGGTAATTCATAAACTGCTTATTGACTACTGATTCAAAGATTTTGCTAAGAATGGGGAGAACAGATATAGGTTTATAGTTACTGACTTCTTAGACGGTCCCTTTTTGAAAACTGGAGTTATCTTTGCTATTTTCAGTGCATCGGGAAATATAGCATGGGATAATTAACAGTTAATGGTGTGTGCAAGGGGACGGGAAATGATACTAGCAGCATCGACAACTCGTTTAGGGTGAATTTTATCGTAACCAACAGCTTTTTTATTTCATTTAGGACTTACTGTTCAGAAATAGGGCGAAAAAAGAACGAATTCTGATAGCGCCCACTGAGGTATCGTTTGTAATTCAAGGCAGAAGTAAACCTAGAAGCAAGATTTGGGCTAATGTTTGTAAAAAACCTGTTGAATTCATCTGCGCTGTCGGTGCTATCTGTCAAGACAACTGTATCGGGTGCAGACGAATTAATTTTACAGGGAGTAAGTTTCCTGGTACTTTTGTTCAAAATCTCATTAATTACTTGCCAGGTTTTGTTTGAATTGCCCTGGGCTAACATAAACTTATTTGAATAGTACCGTTTCTTTGCTATCCTAAGGACTTTTGTTAAACAATTTCGGTAGCTCCTATATTTATTTTTGTAATAGACACTTTTGGGATGGGTTTTCATACTCGGTCGTGTAAATAATTTGTTTGGTGGGTATAGACTTGAGAAGCCCCTTAGAAAGCCATGGTTTACGGATTTTGGGGTGACGGATAACTTCACTACGAAGGTGATTTTAAGCTGTATTAGAAAAAAATGTCTGCAAACAATGCATACGTATCATATTTGTCATCGCCAAAGAGCGATCACTCCACCGTTTGGCTGCAAGGGACTTGTGACAATCACGATCGTTTCTTCCTTCTCGAACAGTTCGTAAATCCTTGTGAACCGACCTACATGCATATTCATATTCTGTCAGCCAGTCACTAAGCAGTGTAGATACTATACAATTCATTGATACATGATGCTTGATTTTGACCTGTGGAATAAGTCTGCAATTCATAAAATGTCTCAATTCAACACGTCAGTTTATGGCCAGGTATACGGTTTTCTTTAGTTGGTCGAGTCGAACAAGACGCATGTTGAAATATGACTGAAAACTGAGCCAATCATAAAATATTCCTGTGAGTCCGAGATGAGAGTCTTGACAAATTGTTGTGTTTAACTGTTGGAAAATACATATGTAACTGGAAAACTATTCTAGGTGTTTTAGATGTAGTACTCTTTGGATATAGTAAATGCATGTATCTCAAACATGTCAAATTGTAGATACATGCAATTCCGTTACCTCAAGCTCAAAAGACTTAGTATTTTCAACTGGAGAGAAGTCTTTGGCCGTCTGGTCATCTTTCTTGTCATCCTTCTTGTCATCTTTCTTGTCGTCTTTTTCGCTTTTTGGCAACCTCAACGCCGCTATCAAGTGCAATAAACCACCGAGCACATTCGCTGACCCAATTATCGAAAACGCAACTTTGTAATTTTTGGTGATGTCATACAAAAACCCTGAAAGATGAAGAAATTAACGTCACAAATATGAATTTTTTCTTGAACTATCACAGATTCGACGTTTTCCAACAATCCTCATATGGAAGTGTATTCGTATACCATTTTTCGTAGCACACAATGTCGTAATTGCGAGTGTTAAATATCTGTAATTACGGGATTTGTCGTTCTCGTGATGAGATATTTCTTTAATTCATGATGATTACGAGGGTTCTCGGAATGCAATCAATAATACATATACAGCAGGAGAACGAAATCGAAACTCAGGATTGCTATCGATTTAAAAATAATAATTACTAGAATTGAAATATTGCAGTTTTCAGATTGACAAACTCGTCATATCAAAAACTGAAATCTCGTAATTACCAGACTGAATCGAAGACTTGTTAAACGAGATATTGTCATGCCTTATATAAAAAGATGGCCCCCAACCACCAGTCCATGGATATAATTTAAACATGTTCATTTTTCAAATGATGTGGATCCTACGGTCGGTTGATCTTTTCCATTATATCTCGGAGAGTCTACGACCCGAGTAAAACTGCAGAAGTAGCAAACTATCCGCTAGCTTGACTGGATTATTTATTTATTGCCACAAATGTGATGTAAATCCTATATTTACAAGCAAGCAATAAAATATTATTATTATTAATGTTTTCCATGGGCTCGTTCATGAAATAGGTGTGTACCTTATTACATGCCTCGATATGCGTGCAAATCAGTGCATTGATTTGAATAGGAACATACGGGGAGTTAGCGGGCAGGTGAACGATATACTGACCGGTTTCCATGGTTACCCGGTCCAGTGAAGCCCTTCGACGTTTTCGACGTCAAAGTAGACGTTAGATGTAAAATATCCATGCGCGCACAGTGCACTGCTATTTTGACTTTCGTTAAAATCTGTTTGATGCTGGTCGATAATGGTAAAATTGTTTGAAAAATGCCATGCATGTAACTAAATATCATATAGCATTAACTGTGAGGAGGCATGTAATAAAAATATTATTGCCTGAATACATGGGTTTATGTGCCCTCGCAGCAGGAGACAATTTGCCCTCCTGGCGTCGGGCAAATTGTCACCTGCTCTCAGGCACATAAACCCATGTTTTCAGGCAATAATATATAATATTGGACTATGTCTTTCAAAAATATAATCCCAGCATTAATATCACCATATAACTTTTCCTTCGCCATTACTGTCTTTGTAAAAGGGTCGAACGAACATGTTCAACAAGGTTCTTCCTTATGCTGCTAGGTCAAAATGGGAAGGGACCTGTATTCACACTCACCTCCAAGCGGCGGACCAGTGACGTATCCAATACCGGAGAAGAACAGAGTTAATCCAACGGCCATGGTGTAATTTTGCCCTGTAATTCTATTGACAAGCAGCCAAAGGCTCGGGGCGTAGAAACCTTGACCAAGGCCGATAATAGTGCAGGCAATGACCATGATGATGAACGTTGATGAGAACGGAAAACATATGAAGAAAGTAGCTGGTATCCACGTGGACAGTGTCGGCATGAATTTACGCGAGTCGCGTAGACACGGGAGGTCCATGCAAGCTGCAGACAAAAGTCTGGCGACAAGCGATGCGATCCCTACCGATGACATCAGTAGGGAAGCCGACATGCTAGAAATGCCCCTTCCAATGGCACACGGAACAATCAACAAGGCTGTGCATGCAAATGACATGGCACTGAGACCCTCTCCAAGAATTACGAAAATAAAACTTTTTGTTCTGCAGACAAAGCCATAGCCAAGGCGTTCGCCAAGTGAAACTTTGCCAGAGTGCTTCTTGCAGTTTGGCTCAGGAGATTTTGATTTTTGGATGAAACCTTTTCGGGTCTTCTTCCTCTTGATTAACGGTAATGGTCATCTCAATTGGGGGAATCAAAACAGCGCACACAAAGAGGTTTGCATTGATTGCAGACAATACCATAAAACATCCTCTCCACCCGTAAGAGTCCAGAAGAAATTGGTTGAGAGGCGAGAACCCCATGTAGCCAACGCCGATCCCCATGAGCGCTAGAGAACTAGCCAGACCAAGGTATCTTTTGAAGTAGATGCCAAGCACAGAAAATATGGGTGCATAAACCATTCCATGGCCAAAACCTGTAGAGTAAGAACAAATTCAATTATAAAGAGGTGAAGTTCACAGTACGGTATATCCATGGCCAATTTTGCGAATAACCAGAGAATCACGGGAGACCACAAAGGATAGCTGCTGTAAAGGACTATACTGCAGGCTGTGTGTATGAAATAACGTAAAACGTTTTGTCGGGTTGAAAAGTCGTCGAGCACTAAAACTTGACTTTTATACCAAATCATGGTTTGACATAAACCCTTCCTAGGTAACTACTTCCATTACATTGGTCATAACACACAGACAGACACAAAGACATACACACATACACACACACACACACACACACACACACACAGATACATACATAGTCTCTGAACTCCCCTTACCGACTAGAATTCCATAGGAAAACCAAAGGTAATAGATACTGGTGGCGAATGAACTTGTGATGAGACCCAAAGATGAGACAAGACCCCCAGCAGCAACCACTGTACGAGTTCCATACTTGTCAAGAAAACTGCTGAACGGAGCTGGTGAAAGATGTACAGGTGACAGGTCACAATATCTTGGTCACAGACAGTAAACGTTTTTGTGATATTTGCGCTATTGTACAAACACTGAATCTCCCCATGTTCGTTGTACAATAAAAGATTTTCAATGACGGTAGTTATTCGAAAGAATCTGTATGACTTAAAATCACATATACCGCTCATCTGGCACAACAAAGCATGTATAGAAACATTTTTGACAAGTAAATGAGATACATTGCAGGGCTGTAGCCGTTTCTGTACTGTCAATATGTAAATTTATTGAAATTACCGAATAGCTACCTAACCTTAGATAGTTTTTGCCCCCTAACCCTTGGCAATTTGGTTATGCTACGACCCTGCATTGTATCAGAACACCCACGCCAGGGAGAAGTGAAAAAGCATGGCAATATTCATCATTCTTGTCAAATCATCCAATAATGACAATATGGCAACGCTTTTTACCGTACTGTACACATACTTGTAATGTACATCATCACATGTAGATCGACCGTCGGCCGTCTAGATGTTTGAATTTTGCACGATTTCTCCTTAATAGAAAGAAAACGACGACGCAGTCACTAATTACTGAACATCCACACCGAAATGATTGTCAAGCCTCAATAGCATTACTAACTTGTTATCAATTTCAATACCCTGTGACGAACACTGAAATCTTTACAATTCCTTCCAATTTCATCTGTCTACCATCATTAGTACAACATTTTCAACTTTCAAAGCTTGTTTAAAGTATAATGCAGCTCGAGGACAGATATTCGGACTCTCAAACTTTTACATACTTTTCGGTCTACCACTTGTTAGGAATAAGCTTCATTTTTAAGACCATGGAATATTACAGTTTTTTTTTATCATCGAAAGTTAGATTTTTTCCCCATGGAGTTAATAAAAGAATGTCGGTTATATCGAATTTCAAGAGTCAGTATATATTGAGTTATTTGTTTCTCTAGTGTCAAATTTTACATGGGGACCCCGTAGTTTTACTTTTGAGTTCGAAAGAACGATTTTAAGTTTCCTACTGAAAATTTGAGCAAAAGTTTAAGTGTCTAAATTTCGACTCGAGGGGTACTAACTACTTTTAACAATTATCATATTTCTTTGCGCAGCTTTTTGAAGAGGGGTGGGGGCTAACGGCTGTGCAATAAGCGCGTTGAAAATGAAGTTGACTTGGTAAAACACGAAAAGAATGTTAATGAAGTTAAAAAAGTAATGGATGGTCTCACCTACAAAACAGCACAGGCTGATAGCAACGGAGAATATGGTCGACACTTCTACCAGGTCTGCCTCAAAGTAACTTGTCAGTGGCGGTATCATGACACCGGTGGCAAACATACACCCGGCATTCAATGTTTGTGAAACGAAGTTAGCCAACACCACTAGCCAACCACACCCACCGTCGGGTGGGTTCTTTAATTTTCGTTTTGATGTCATCTCTACCTGAACACATGAAACAATGAGTCGATGAAGTAAGGGTTGACAGATATCATTAATTGAAATGCTCATATTCCTCAATGATATTCGTTTACGCGAAGTTAATCAATGAGCATTGACACCCCCCCCCGAAGTGTTGTAAAACTAAACCCCCTGCTATCCATCGACCCCCCGGTCAAAACTGAAAGTTCCCAAAGTTTGATTCACGTGGTACAAATTTCAAATTTCGCTTTGCTGTCAACATCGCACAATTAGATGTTTCGCCATTAACGTCTCTATTCGTATTCGGGAAAACCAACTACAATTTAGCATTTTACCCGGTTCGGAATTTATAATTGCATTTATTGATTAAAAATAAGGTTGGCCATAAAGATTGTGCGCTGAACGTGTTATTCTTAATTCAGAAATACAGCGCTAAGAAAACACATCAAAGATCGAAATGTGGTCCAGTTTCAATGTAAATGGTCACGTGAACAGGTTAAATAATGAAATTTACCCATATTTCGACTTCCATTTTTTTTATTTCAGGGTGAAAAAATGGTTGGCCGAATAATGTCAGGGATTTATCTTCAATGTACATAGCAAGTTTCATCAACTTTGGTCTATTTTTTACATCCATGGTCAGGGCAATCCATTGTAAAAGTTCATCAAATATGCAAAATAGCAATTAACTCTCATATCACTCTTTAATATCTTACACGACAGATATATTCTCATCAAATCTCATCCGTTCTCAATGTATATCCGTTTTTACAAACTCATTGATAATGCAAATAAGCATCAGGTATGCAACCACACCAGTCAAATAGTACAGTTCTTGCCATTCCCAAACAGAATGTTTGTACACGATTTCATTCCAATCCTATCAGTTGTTCTTGAGATATCGCATCAACAGACAGACAGACAGACAGACAGACAGACAGAGACACCAGGCAGACAGACAGACAGACAGACATCGGTACAACATTATGCATAAGCCCACGTGCGTGTTTGTAAAAGAGTACGGCCTTTCGTATTCCCTTTGGTATCTTGATACATAAATACAATAGAAGAATGTGTGTAAACACATGAGCTAAACAAGGTGTGCCTGAAGAGCACGCCGACAATCATATGGGCGCCCGTGGAAGGAGGGGGCGCCGAAAATCAACATTAAAGACTTGAAGTAACTGTCCGTGCATTATTTTTTTACTTTATATCTGCTATTTTTATTTTTTGTTCCATTCTCGGTTGGATTTTTCTTCAAAGGCACCCTCTCGGATTTTTTTTTTCGGACACCAGCCCATGTGGAGTATTCTCCGATGTCTTCGAAATATGCAAAAAAGTAATGGCCTATATGACACCCTGGTTACGTCATGGCCTATATGACACCCTGGTTACGTCATGATCAAACCTAAGACAAATCCTACCTTGTTCCTGTAATTTCCCTTAAAATCACTGATTTGTTTTCTTTGGGAATCCTATTATATTTCCCTGCAATAAGTGGCTATATTATTTTTTAAGAATCGATCTCTTTAACTTTTCCCCAAAATCTTCCAAGCCACATTATAGCAACTTGAAATGGTCCACCCCTATCGGGTTCAATTCAAATACTCTACTGTCCCTAAATACTAGTAGAAATTTGCCTTCGGGCTCATTAAATACAGATTAAAATAGTACAAATCGCCAGAGCATACTGATAAATGAGATGCTGTTCTACAGTAAACAGACAGACAAACAATCAAACAAACAAAAACAGCAACACGGATGCAAAAAAATTAAACATTTGCAAACACCCGCAGTAGCTAAAAACCGACTGGAAGTTTGAAACAATTATTTGAGCTTAGAATTACGTAAGGCTTCGACTTATACAACAGGTGGTGTTCAATTTGTTGTTTCCAAGCCTGAATAGTGATGAAATATGAGGAATATTCCCGGTGTATTAATATAATACTTACAGGATATGTTAGCCAGTTTTCATTCCTGTATGTAGTAAAATCTTGATTGACTTTAGAACACCCTACATTCGAATCATAGTTAAGCAGGGACAGCAAAGCCGCCTGGGTAATCCCCTATGAACATCTTTCAGTCATGGCTAATATTTAACCTTTTGAGTCAAGGCCATGGCAGCTCCTTGTGATGATATGTTATTACCCATGATAAACCTACCATTGTAAGTGCCCTGGGAGCAATCCCCAAACCAGATTCTTCTGATGTCCGCCTCATACATGATTGCAGTCAACCGGAGGGTAGCTCTCTTAATGACTATGCCTTCCTTGATTCCTTTCAATATCAAACAATAGATGATGCCATCCGCCTCATCACACCTGGTTGCTTCCTTGCTAAAGTTGATTTGAAGTCAGCTTACAGGTCAGTCAAAATCCATCCGTCTAATTTCCCTGCCGCGGGGTTGCAATGGACCTTTAAGGGGGACTCGTCTCCCACTTATACAGGTGCAGCCAACGGAGCTATTCATCGAAAAAGCTATTCCAGGAGCAATTTTTAAGGGCAGGGGAAATTTTAATTTTGCTAGGGCAGGGGACATGTTTTTAGGTGGTAGGGGAGCAAATTTTAGTTTTGTTTGTAGGGCAGGGCGGATATCGGTTGATTGTCCTGGGGACAGGGCTTGGCGAAAAACTTTTTGAGGGGAATTGTTTCCAGGGCAGGGGAAATTGGCAAGTTTTTTTTCGCCACAGGGCGAGGGAGCTTCAAAAATTCACAGTGGGGATGGGAAACAGGCAAAAATAAGTGGGGAGTGGGTAAAAATGAAGTTTGAGTGTGGGAGGGTAAGTCAAAAAATTTTCTGTGGGAGGGTAAATTATGAACAGCTAATTAATTACCCTCTTGACTTAAAATTAGTCAGTTCACATTATTTGTCATGCACAATATATCTTATCATAGTAAGGACCTTTTTAAAAGTGCATTGTTCGTTGGCTGCACCTACTTATATGTATGACACCCGCTTGCCCTTTGGAGCTAGGAAATCACCTAGCATTTTCCACCGAATTACTCAAAGTGTAAAGCGGATGATGGCCCGCCGCAACATCAGTGCCCTTGTGGTATATTTAGACGATTTCCTTATAATTGCCGATGACTACCAGGCCTGCTTGCATGCTCTAAACACTCTCATTCGTTTGCTTCGGAAATTTGGGTTCCACATTGTTTGGCACAAGGTTGTTGGCCCGACGCAAAACCTCACTTTCTTGGGTACTGTTATTGACACAGTGAATATAACGCTTCAGCTGCCGCCTGCCAAATTAAGGAGTTGCACTCCTTGCTGCTTGCATTTTCAGCCCGCAAACGAGCTTCTTGCCGCCAGCTGCAATCCCTTGCAGGCAAACTTTTCTGGGCCTGCCGTGTTATTAAAGGGTGAGGTAGAACTTTCCTCCGCAGAGTGCTTGACAATATTTGCCACCTGCGCAAACCTTCGCATAAGGTTTTACTTTCACACGACTTTCACCAGGATATTGCCTGGTGGCTACGCTACCTCACCATTTTTAATGGCACCCACCTACCTAAATGGACAAACAAAACAGTCCTCTTCACAGATAGCCAAGTGGCTATGGCCAACATAAATAGTGGCACCTCCCGCCATCCGTTAGTCATGACGGCACTTCGTGAGTTGTTCTGGTTATCAGTGTGCTTTGATTTTAATGTCAAAGCTACACATGTCGCAGGCCAACACAACAATATCCCTGATGCCATCTCCCGACTCCATAAACCTGGACAGTGGCTTCGACTTCATTCCCTTCTGCAGCCCTCTCCCTCACACTGACTTAGGGACTGGTCAGTTTCTTCGGCCTGGGGGTGGATTCATGGGGGGTACACCCTGTTTTGGACTCTTTGGTGATAGGGGGGGTCACCATGTTTTTGAAATGCCCAATAGGGGGGAGGGGTCAGTGTGTTTTTGAATTTCGACACAGGCTCATCATTGCCTAAAATGCATCGTGTCAGCCACAAGTTTCATCATTCAGTTGCATTTTTCGGCGCGCCCTTCGGGCGCGTAACTTTAATAATCAGACATATTTTCAGCATGCCCAACTTTAATGTATCAGGCATACATATATCAGAGACATCTGTATGTTCAATATTTTTCAGCGTGCTCTTTAAGCACATTACTTTAATGTATCAGACATTTTTTAACACGCCCTTCCTGTGCATTACTTTAATATACAAGAAATATATATCAGAGGTATCAGGATGTTTCATATTTTTCTCCGCACCCTTCGGGCGCCATACTTTAATAAATCAGAGATATATGCCAGCGATATCTTGATGTTTGCTAAGTGAAAGTGTACCGTTATGAAATCTGCATTTCATATAAAAAGCATGACAAATTCCTGATACTTTTCTGTTCTCTGTATGAGAATTCAGTATGAGAAAGCAACATGCACAAATATGTCACAATATATATTTGATAAGTGACTTATTTTAGAGATAGAAAATTGACAAGATATCTTTCGTTGTCATTGATGCAACTGTTTTCCTTTGTGTCTTTGTGAAAATAGGCTGTGATTATATCCACAAAATGGCTGGACCAGCTCCATCGTAATTCTTTTCACCACACCTCGCTCCTGCCGTCTCCCATCAGTCCGATCCCGAAATTTCACACCTAGGTACGGTGCAAAGTTAGCGATGTATGCAGTGCTGGAGTCGCACAGCTGCCATATCTTAAAACCGTCTCGGTCAGGCTTATGCGGTAATCTCTGCTTAAATTTAGAACGGCCCTTAAATCGCACCATGCCCTCGTCGATGGAGATCTCTCTACCCATCTTATAATTATTTACGCACTTGTCAACTATGGGCTCCATCCATGGATTGATTTATAAAGGGGATCCTCCTGACACCGACGTCGGCGGCGTGCCTCATCAGGATCACGACGTGGATCGTTCTCTGGGTCTGCAGATGAAAGTATCGCATAAGCTGCTGAAAGCGACTGCGGGTAATCACAGTAGAAATACCCTGGTTTCTCAGAAAGGGATCGCTAGACCAATAATCCTCCACTGATGATTTACGGTCGATACCCATACAGACTAAGACGCCAATGAACGCCTGCACCTCTCGGTAGTCAGCGTTACGCCAGTATTTATCGATCTTTCTAGCGATATATCGCTGGTGGAATTTGGCGTATTTATTAGTCTCGTCCTTTGCCAATCTGATCAGTGTAGCTGGAATAAACTTAAAAAAGTAATCGATCTCACGGGAGTGGCTGGGCAAGGTGAAGGTCGGTCCTCTCTCATGGTCAAAATCGGTCTCCTCAAATATATTAGCATCGGTAGTTTCCGACATACGCCAGACAGGAGGGGTGTCGTCCTCCGCCAACACAGCAGCAACGTCATCATCGTCGTCAGAGCTTGCCTCACCTACATACTGCCTGTCATAAAAGTCATCGTCCTCTGCCGCATCCTCGTCAACCTCCGAGTCGGACTCAGCGGTGATATCACCGTCGTCTGGGCCTGAACTCGCCCGTAGCGGCATCAAGGATCATATCTGGCTCAAAATCAGGTGGGCTATCCTGATAACGAACCCTCCGCACTATCTTTTTCGGCGGGGACATCGCAGCACACGAAACTATGGCAGGAGCGGGCTGGGCAGCCTCTGCTGATGACGAGGACTCAAGCTCTTTCGCACTGGGCACAGGAACCTCTCCTGACGCAGGATGAGGGCTCATGGTGCACGCAACAGGTGGTGTCTCTCCCGGAGCAGCCGGGGGAGAACCAATGGCATCAGCCGTCTCGTTACTAACTGTCTCACTAGCAGCAGCAGACGTAGTCTGTGCAGGTGAAGTATCTCCCACAAGAGCAGATGTAGTCTCTGCAGGTGAAGTAGTCTCTCCTGGAGCAGCCGGGTGAGAACCACTGGCAACCGGTGACCCATCATCATCCTCATCGAAGAACGATCAGTCTTACGTTTACGCTTACCACTGGGTTTTTCAGCCGGAGATAGCTTCGCCTTACGGAAGCGTTTCTTGCCCGACTTCTTAGAACGTTTACTAGGGACATCACAACGATCGCTACCACTACCGCCCGGAGACTCTGCATCTTGAGCTTCAGTCGTCTGCTCGCCTTCAGAAACTTTTGCGGTCCGTCAAGCTCATGTCTGGAACAGTGTCGACAGACTAGCAGGTCCCACCCTTTTAAAGCCACAGGGAAACAAAGCCCTGGACATGATTGGACGCAGGGGTGTTTATATATGCATCCACCTGTTATTATAATTGACTACGGCAATCAGTCCACCAACCGGCGCTGACATTCCTACCCGTCATGTAAATTGCCTGTCCGCACCATTTGATATGCTGATAATACTCATTTGCAATGCAAATCCCTCGAGCACTTAGCATAACATAGTCAATGTCATTAGCATCTCAACTTGACATTCCGTCCAGCTGGGTACGTGGCATGCGCACCTGCCACCCAAGGACGTTGGCCCAAGCCCATGTTTAGTACGGGTGGGAAACCCGTATCTTTAACCTCATGTCCCTTCTAAGTACGCCTGCGCAGGGCGTATTGTCATCCAAGTCGGTGACAAGCCAACCCGACAGATCGCCCATTAAGCAGTAATGGACTGGCCGTCTCATTCTTGTACGGCAACGAACAGTGCTTCAGCGGCTTGTTTAGGTCATAACCGTCGCCTGCCGACCGGCTTACCCAACTAAGGCGGTCAAAGATGAAGGATGCCAAAATTGTCAACAGCTGTCTCGGCCTCGTCCGTTGGGCAAACATGGCTCCTTCAAATAACGTGGCCAGCACGTCTACGTCATCAGCGGTGATGACGACCCGTCATTGACGCCCGAGTGCGTAAAACTCGGAATATACCGACAGGTACCTCTACCTGAGTCGGTCATACTACGGTATAAACCAAACACACGTCTGCCAACTCCCGTTAGACTCGGCCGTTAGCCGAACTTCACAGGGACAACATAGGCGTAACAAGTCGGTGAACAACGGTTCACGCACCTAACCGCAGCCGCCAAGTCGGTGAACAATGGTATCAAATTTTGAGGCCATGTTCATGAATGACAAGGCTGAGGCGGTGTGTTTCGTTGCACGGCTTGAACGTCTAGAGCCAAGTGCAGCCGACAACGTCCGACATCTGAGTGGGTAGTCTTTTCGAGAAGGTAACAAGTCGGTTAAAAGCGGTGGTTACCCTTCACAAATGTCGCTCATGTCCGTTCGGATCAGTTCCATGTCAGGGACTAATCAAGCCGAGTCCGTCAAATCCGTCCGCACTTCCCGTCAATCAGGACTAAGTCCGTGATTTTCGTCTCGCACCATTGGCAAAAATTGCACCGCCAGCTGAGGTGGTCTTAGGCAGTTGCCTTACAGATTAGCGTTGCCGAGACGGTCAATTTCGGCCGCAATGTATGTAGTGCCTCAGACCCAAGTTAGCCCAAACTTCGCTAGGATACGTCACCGTGCTAACCTGCCAAGTACGCTACTCGTCCCCCCCCCAAAAAACAGTCCCCCAACGGGGTGGGGGACTGGCTGGGTAGCTTCTGCACCTTTCCCTGTTGTGGACTCCCTGTGAACCCATTTCGAGAGCAAACGCCGTTCCTCGCCCAAAACCTGTCCTCGAACGACCCCTAGCGTGAGCAAGGGTTTGCTACACGTAGTTCCGTCGACTAGGCAGGAAAGGGGGTACCAAAAAGTAGCCCGATTTCCACCGCCTTGGCAGGATAACGGCCGTGGCTGCTCAGATTCTAGCTACACCGAATTTCAAGCGGATTTTCACCGACTTGGCAGGAAAAGGGTTAATTACAAGTCCTCAGAGAGGATAGAGTCCTCTTCATTTGGTCTGTGATAAAAGTACTTTGATACAGATAGCGCTCAATGGCCAAGAATGAGTTCCATGGTGGTGAAAACATAAAACCAATGTAGGCACCATCCTAATTACAAAAGATCATTAAATGAATCAACTAGGAATTAATCGACAGGATGTTGCCAAAATTTTTTGCATACTATCCTAACACTAACAGATTATCACCGTACCATATTTCATAAAGTTTAATGCAGTATTTACAACACTATGAGATCAACATTTGTATCAAGTTTCATCAAATTTGACGTTGTATTTGTGGATATATCACTTTAATTAGGAAAGTTCATTACATATGCAATTCCAAATTAATTAAAATGACACTGATAAATTTTTTTGCACTGTTAAAGCAATGTAAGCTTAACATCTGTACCAAGTTTCATGAAATTTGATGCAGTATTTCTTGACATATCAGCCTAATTACGAAACTTCAGTAATTGACATGATACTGCTACATGCCATGAAACAAATTGAGGTGCATATGTATGACATAGGTCAATGTCCTTGTATCAACTTTGAGTGATACTGGTGGAAATATGTCCGAGTTATGGCTCTGTACATAAAAAATTGTAACAAAATCACTGCCACGCAGCCATATTTGATCTTAACGTCTAAAAAATCAACATGCATATGTAAAACATAAGTCAATGTCCATGTACCAACTTTGAATAAAATCGGTTGAGACTTGCCAGAGTTATGGCTCTCGACATGAAAAAACCATAACAAAATGGCCACCATGTGGCCATATTGGATCATATCGTGAAACAAATCGACGTACATATGTATAACATAAGTCAATGTCCTTGTACCAACTTTGAATAAATTCGTTTGATACATGTCTGAGTTATGGTTCCGGACATGAAAAAATCGTAAGAAAATGGTCACCATGCAGCCATATTCAATCTTATTGTAAAACAAATCAATGTGCATATGCATGACATAGGTCAATGTCCTTGTACCAACTTTGAATAAATTGGTTGAGACGTGCCTGAGTTATGGCTAGGACATGAAAATATTGTAACAAAATGGCCGCCATGCGGCAACTGGATCATATCATGAAACAAATTGACCAGCATATGTATAACATAGGTCAATGTCCTTGTATTAACTTTGAATAAAATCAGTTGAGATGTGCCTGAGTTATGGCTCTGTACATGAAAAAATCATTAAAAAATGGCCGCACGGCGGCCATATTGGATTGTATCACAAAACAAATCAATGTGCATATGTATGACATACCGTAGAGTATGTCCTTGTACCAAGTTTAAATAAAATCGGTCGAGACATGCCTGAGTTTTGGCTAAGGACATGAACAAATTGTAACAAAATGGCTGCCATGCGGCTATATTGGATCATATCATGAAACAAATTGACATGCATATGTATGACATAGGTTAATGTCCTTGTACCAACTTTGAATAAAATCGGTTGAGATATGCTTGAGTTGTGGCTCCGTACATGAAAAAATCATGACAAAATGGCTGCACGGCGGCCATATTGGATCATATCACGAGATAAATCGACTTGCATATGTATGACATATGCTTGTACCAAGTTAGAATGAAATCACTCCTGGCATCTCTGAGATATCTGCT
The DNA here is from genome assembly GCF_041260155.1 of Ptychodera flava. Taxonomy (NCBI): domain Eukaryota; kingdom Metazoa; phylum Hemichordata; class Enteropneusta; family Ptychoderidae; genus Ptychodera; species Ptychodera flava. The sequence continues at coordinate 3,286,939 of NC_091941.1, forward strand.
TGAACGGACGCACGTACTGACATGACCAAACCTATAAGTCCCCCCAGACGGTGTTCGTGGGGACTAAAAAACACTAAACAAATAAGATTGCCATAAGTTGACAAAGTACACAGGTTATAGCAGTGTGATCTTTCGGTCATTTGATTCCATGAGAAAAGACCAAACCAAACAAACATTTCCTCGCTTTCAAGGATTATCACAAACTGGAATACATCCTACATGTGAGAGTTTTGTCACTTTAGGAAATAATTCCTCATCTTTGAGGAGTTATAGACACAGATAATAGCAATCAGATATGTTCCTTTTACGCAAAGAACACAAAATGCAAGCCCTTAAGGGACCGTCTCAGATTGTCGCAGAAGTTCAAAAAGCGAAATTTATTCGTTTAGGGGGGAGGGGGTTTGACCTCCATTCAATTAGTGAACTTCACTTTCGCACTTTTATTTTGTGATCACAAGTTTTCGTGTGTTTATTTTAAATTAAAGAAAAACTGCACACTCGTGCCAACAAATTTGTAACTTTCCATCTCGTTTGTGCCCCAAACACAATTTACCGATAGGAACATTGTATCCTAAACATTTCATTCATCAAATTATGCAAAGACAAAAAGTATCATTTTTTTAAAAATGTGCTATTTATATGCGTCTGCTCTAACCACTAGATGTCTTTATTCTCACTTGTTATGCACCTGGTCATAGTCGTTTTAATGATATGATTGAACATGCCTGGGCCCCCTTGTCAAAGTTTTTCGCTTATTTACCGCCCCTACCAAGTACAAATTGCGTGTTCACAAAGACAAAGAACAGCACAAGAGATGCAAAAAGAGAAAGTAAAATAAAATGAAACTTTTATGCGGTAAAATGCCCTGTTAGTACTCAAATCTGATCGTTTACTTCAATTGTACTGTGGCAAGGGGAATACGTTTTTAGTAGCTATAGCAAAATGCAACATTGTACTCTCAGGCAGACATGAACATTTCGCACTTTTGAAGTTTCGTTTAGGGGAGGGGGAGGGGGTTTTGATCTAAACGAAGAAATTTCGTTTCTTGAACTTCTGCGACAATCTGAGACGGTCCCTAAGCAATTACATGTATATGTGCATATGTTTGATCTGGGATGCTGACACTATGCAGGGTTCAAAATAACCAGTGGTCATGCATCAAATAACCACAAAGTTCCCCACTGTGACTAACACTTTCAATTTTTGGTGGTCAAGCTTGACCACCAAGTTTTGGCGCTCATGCTAGTACACTGCAGAGCTGTAAATGTAGGACCTCCACTGAGAGATTTCAATAGACATCCAGCTCTACAAATGTGGTGGAATGGTGCCAGAACAAGACGTTGGCCCACGGACCTCAACCTCCAGATGAATTACTTTCTGATATTGACTGATTTTATTTGACCACCAAAATTTGGATCTTGTCGTCAATGCCGACCATCAAACAAATAAATAAATTTTGCACCTTGCTATGGAAATACTCTAGTTGTACAATTTATAAAATTTATCATTGATCCTGACATCACCTTTACAGAAATGACATTTCCAAATTCTTATGACTAAAGATGGGACCTGAGAGCATCAATCTATCAGTCACAGGACGTATTTCAAACAAATGTGACAGAAATGTCAGGAAAGCGACAAAATGAAATAAAGATGAACCAATTTATTGGCCAATGTGACTTACATCATCTCAAATGGTACATTAGCTTGGTATATTTACAAATGCAAATATTTGTGTTTTCCTTTGTTTTATCTATCCTCTGCCTGATGCTGCTGTTTTAAGTACTGCACGCATGCATATTGGGGATTTCGATTAACAACCTATTAACTGAACACGTTTTACAAAAAGAATGGCAAATAAAAAGCATTTTTTCCATCAGAATTATTTATGGGGGTCTATGCTATAAAAAAAACTGTTATTTTTACTGCTACCTGAAATAGTTTTGCTGCGCCAAATTTTAAATAGTTATTTTTCTAATTAAGATGATGTAAAAAGTAGAAATATAAGAAACAAATCAATTCAAGACTTATTTTTTCCTTTTTTCAATCCTTGAATAAATGGTTAATTATTCTCATGTTAATTTTCAACATTTGTGAGAAACTGATGTCCTAAGTGAAACACTCTTGATAAAAGGAACAATGCGAATAAACACGTAAATCTGATATATATTATAAATTTGGTCAAGATAAGTAAAGATTTGATGTTCAATGCCACTACAATAAGTGTTATAATTTCAAGATTGCCAGGCTGACCATATGGCATCACAAACAGATGCAGGTTGGATAATTTCACCACTTCTGCAATGAACTATCTTGTGCTCTCTGTAAACATGTTGAGAACTATCTCCTAAATTGTTAATGAACAAAATAGCAAAAATAAGAATGCTGATCCAGTATTTGTCATTCAAAATTTGTTCGAGTTTTTTTTGCTATCTATAAAATACCACATAATCTACCAATGTCAGTCTTCCATCTTTCACAACGTCACATTCACATCTCTTTACACACAGTTTCAAAAACACTGAAGTCAAGTATGAATGCCATCAAAATTGTCATACACCTGCAAATTTTTATCTTAAACTTGCTCCCCTGAAATATGTCAATCCCACTACCTCACCATCAGATTGCCCAGTAAACAAAAAACAAATATACAGACAAACCTACATAAGACTAGCATTGATTATTCTGAGAAAAACAAAATGCAGAGAATTCTTTCTCAGAAAGCTGTAAGACAGACAATAAGCTTTTGGTGAGAGGGAGAGCGAAAGAGATCTATCTAATGGCTAGAGAAGCTGCTGCATAGCTGACTGAACTCTCATCCATGCTCCGACACTGTTGAGACTGATCATAGTTCAAGAACTTCAAGGACATCTTATGACCATTCTCTTTCTCTCGCAGAGTTGCTATAGCCTGGAAAAAACACAAAAAGGATTGCATTTCAATTTTTAAATCAGTTTATATCAAATCAAATGAAATAATCTACAAGATGATAATTCATTCCTCACCAAGGGGCAAAATTATGGAGATCACATTTCATATCCTGCATGTACATACTAAGCTTTCTATGAGGGAGAGAAAGAGATCTTGCAACAACAAATGCTGCATTTTGTGAAGAAAAACTGTAGAAATATGCATCTATTAGTGTTGTTCAGAGCAGTGCAAACTATGAGGGAATACAAGAGAGTTGTAAGAATTAGCAAACATGTTATGGAGGATGACTCAACGACATTGCATCCACTTTGTCATGAGTCATGAATTTAATTGTCTTTGTAGCAAAAACCTGAACAATGTCAATGTGGTAGATATACATAACAATTTACTCTCCTCACTTGAATGAATAAAGCAGCTTTAAGAAGAATAAAACGTTTGTTTCTCATCCTCGCATGCATTAATTCAGACCCGCCGCGTCAACCTTTTTTTTCTGCTCATGAGGAAATAAAATGAAAAAAAATAAAGGCAAAAATATGGGATGATAGTTCATAACTAAGTGCTGTATAAAATTTAACTGTAAACAAAATAACGGACATAAACATTCCATTCAGAACTGTACACATATGTCTGTGCATTGCTGCACTAAAAGTCAAACCACAGAACTGTTGCTATACAAAAGTACTCAAGCAACACTGCTGTGCATTTATCTCTGCATGCATTCCTATATTGTTTTCATGATTTTTGCGCGTTCTTGTTGAAGAATAAAAAAATTGAGAAGGAAAAAACTTGCATCACTGCATCATTTTTACAATATGTCTAGGATGAGAAACAAACTTTTTATTTTTCTTGGCCTTACTCTGAATTTGACACAAGTAAGAGATCAATATCAGGTTTGAAAGAGATGCAATATGAGGGGCTTCTACATAATACTAGATTGTTTATCCATTCTGGACATGAAAGTTGTGTGTTTGAAATTTATTTTGAGAGGAAAAGAGTAGAAGGATTTACTGAGTTAACAATCCCTTCCTGGCAACTTTATACAAGCACTCCAAGTATTTGACTGGTAACAAACCTAAGGTACTTTAACTGATCCTCTTTGGCAAAATTATCAATACTTAATAAAACTTTTAAGACAGAAACAAGTCACTAGTTTCTTCTATTGAAAGTATGTAACTTACATTGAGTAATACACCGATGGGATGTCTACCACAGATAGTATTGCCATATTTTTTCAAATAATGAGCAAATCCAGCTGGGTCAAGATCTTCAATTAATTTCATCCCCTGTAAATAAATTGTTACATGATGATTAACCTGGCTACAACAATAACATTCGTCATGTTACCGTCCCTCTCGTGGTTGGGCCATGATCATGAACATTAATGCACTGCATGTATGATTGCTCTTCTAATGTACCTGACCTTGAGGGTGGCATGCTACATGCTCAGTCTCCTTGCAATTTTTTTTGCATGGACAGCGCCCTCAACGCCTCATAATGTATGGGCTGAAATGAGGCGGCTTCTTTGTGGACACTGCTAGAATGGTGTGCTTTTTGACTTAAACTGCTGACTTCATTTTCAGCCTGTGTCAGATAGTTGAATTTACATATAGAAGACTAAAGACTACTGTTGTTACAAAACTGTTCATGAAATTAGTAAAACTTGGTAGTAGAACAATTTCCTGGACATCTTACCTTGTGGTCCAATGCTTCTATAGATTTGTAAATTTCACCGTGAGATTTGTCGTAATGAGTGAATCGAAAACGCTCTCCTAATGACATACAAGTAACAATAAAAGCCATATTAATGACTCAGTTATTACCATGTAAATATCAATGTGTATTCAATCAGCAAAGTCACTCTTAGACAGTTCTGATTAGCCAACATTCTTCAAAAGCCAGTCCTTGTCACACAAAAGTTATCTGTGTGTGTCCTAGTCATCTAAACTACATCCATGGTAAAATTCACACAACTTACCCCAATGACAGAAGTCAGAACTAATGACAAAAAGGTTCTCTGGTTGAGCCAAGTACTTTGAAAACAGTCTGCCATATTTTTGTTCTTTTTCTGTGCTCAATGCTCCAACTAGGACTGGTACTATGGTAAAGTCATTTTTACGGCTGAAAGACATGATAAATAACTGCTTTACACATACTGGTACATATAACAAACAGTTATAAAGTAAAGTGCTTCCATAGATCTTTGTTGCTCAAGGTAAAAGGTGCCTCGGGGACAGATATTCGGACTCTAAAACTTTTACGATTCTGTTCTGCCATACCACTTGTGGGGGTTCATTTTAAAGCTCTTGGTGTAAGAAAACTTTTCACTAGCTTAGTTTTTTGAAATTTGAAAATTTTATTTTTCTCAATAGAGTTAACACAAGGATGGCAGCCATTTTGAATTTTAAACATCGGTAAATGTTTGGTTGCTTGTTTCACTAGTTCAAAAATTTGCACGGTGACCCCCGATTTTTATTCTTGATTTTGAAATAGAATGGTTAAAAGATTCCTTACAGAAAGTTTGAGCAAAAGTTTATGTCTTTCACTTTTGAGGCGAAACCACATTAACCACATAATTCTACTCCTTCACAATAGTGAATGTCTATAGCATTCATAAGGCAAGGTTTTTTCAGCTTTTATCTCACAACAATGTACAAAGTGGACAACGTTCCAAGGAGAACAGAGGATTAACATCACATAAATAATCAATATCAACAAGCATTATTACACAAGAGCATGGAATAGAGGACTGCCCCTTTAAAGCTTGCTGTGATGGTGAAATGGCATGATAAGCTTTGTCTTGAAACATACCTCATACTTTTGATCAGAAAATATCAAAAACTTTTTACATTTCTGATGATGCTGTTTCTTGGCAAACTTTGAGTACTATGAGTCAAATGCAAAGTTTGTTGACAGAGGTCAAAGAGAATACAGCTTTGAATCACAAATCAATGTATGTAGTACTTCATGAAAACTTTGAATATTGCATATAAATTTGTATAAATTACCTTTCCATGACTTTTGCAATGTATGGTAACTGCATTTCAATACTATGTTCATCTTCATCCGTCTGTAATGACATCTTTTCAAATTCTCCTGTGGCCCACAATTCCCTGTAAACTAAAGAAGATATACAAATGCTATGGGTAGTTCAATTTTTACATCATCATGTATCAGGTATCAAAATAATTTATTTTTCTCAAGTAATTTGCACACTGTTGATCTAAATCCATCTCCACTGGTCATTCAGTCACAGTATGTGATGAAAGACTTACAGTTTTAGCAAATTACAGCAAAACATTTTTTCCAGCATTGTAGACAGCTCACAACTTTCTTTTTCTTTGATGATTTTGACTCATTAGACGTACCGTACTCGTCCGAGTATAAGCCCCCGGTTCGGCAACACTGAACAGCGGTAAAACTAGGGGAGGGGCTTATACTCGAGCAACCCCATGTTATCTGGCATGGACGCTTAATTTATGCTAATTTTATGCACGATTTTTTTCAACACCACTCGATCTTTCTATCGCTTTCAAAATCGACTTACACATCCAAAGAAATTGATTGTACAATCTCTGAATACAGAAGTGACATTTTGGTGAAATTTCAGCGTCGAAAAAAACCCAAACTTGAAACAAAGACGTCATGTATGCTGCTGATCAACAGTAATGTGAACAGGCATGCATTGCCCACACGGAAAGGCAACTCAATATTCCAATATCAAACTGTCTACATCTTGTGAAAACAACAACATAGCAGTGAAAATTGTAATAGTCACCAGGAAAAGTCTTCACAAATGAAAGGATAATTGCTTCAAACAAAAGAAACTGCATGTTTCAAGCATGAAAACATCATGGCCGTGAATGAAAGTAAACAATGGCGGACGTGAGTGAGACTATTCTATTTAGGCGACGGGGGTGAGTAGGGTCAAAGAATCAAGATAGTACTGGAAAAACGTGTCATTTTCCTTACGATATTGTCAAGGGAACTCCAGTTTCCCATTGTTTTAACATCTTTTAATAGTTTCTTTATTATCTAAAGTTAATTTTACCAAGTTAAATGACCAAATATACTCTCCTAACCTTTCTGTATTTGAGTTACACTAGGGTAGGGGCTTATACACGGATGTAATGCATTTTCTAAAATCCTCTAAAATCAGTAGGGGGGCTTATACACGAGCAGGGGCTTATACTCGGACGAGTACGGTATATCATTCAGGACATAAATTTGTGTCCTAAACCTAGCGTCGCTCACGTTCATTGGTAGGTCTTATGGTCTTATGTCCCTATGTCCCATTTGCGTTCATTCATTGGCTACCTTTATGTCCTCAAGTCTCATTAATATTTACTGTTCCGAATGCAAGTCATTGATTGGCCGCCATATGTTCTTGTCCTTGCCTCACTTTCGAGTGTTCCTTGTCTCGTTCTGCCATGTGCTCATTACTGTAACGCATCTGTGAGCCTAGCCAATCATTACCAGACAGCTAGAGCGTTGTCTTCACAAACATTGCGACTACGCTCTAGCTGTCTGGTAATGATTGCCTAGGCTCGCAGATGCGTTACAGTAATGAGCACATGGCAGAACGAGACAAGGAACACTCGAAAGTGAGGCAAGGACAAGAACATATGGCGGCCAATCAATGAGTTGCATTCGGAACAGTAAATATTAATGAGACTTGAGGACATAAAGGTAGCCAATGAATGAACGCAAATGGGACATAGGGACATAAGACCTACCAATCAACGTGAGCGACGCTGGGGTTTAGGACACAAATTTATGTCCTAAATGATATACGTCTCATTATGACTCAACAGTTTTTTTGCAGAAACATTATCACTGGTAATTGTATTTGTGTTGCTGTGACTGTAACTTAACATTCATAAAAATGACATATTAAAATGACCTTGACAAGACACATGATACATCAACTAATCAGCGAGCTTTTCACTTACTTTCAGTATCTATTGGTAAATTGTACAGTGGTGTATTGTAAGTTGTGGTCATAGACAGTGCACAACCTCCAAGACGTACATGGTGAGATGGTCCCAGGATAAACACACGCCTCCTGTAATATAAACACAGCAAAATCCTGCATCAAACACTACAAAAGACACCAGATTATTCTAGACTACACCAAACATCATCAATACATATTGCATCGTACAAAAAATGTTTTTACGTTTTGGGTAGTAGTAATGGAGATGTAAAATATTCTTTATTTACAACAGCGATGAAGATCTTTATTAAATTGTTGAGTACTATACCTCAAACACACCTTTGAATTTTGTGATAAATGGACTACAGTGAAGACTGGTCCTTATAGCTAGTGTGTAGATATGAATATTTGTAACTTAAAACATGCTATCTATACTGTGTTTGAATAATCAATTGAATAACGTTCTCTAGAAATTAATGATCGTGGAAATATCAGAGATTACACTTAAATGAAATATATACCAAACACAGCAGTTGGAAGAATTAGACAAGCTGAATGGTCAGATTATTTGAGTAAGTTAATCAGACACAGAATAATTTTTCTTCTAAAGTACACTCGTTTTGCCTCTGAAACTACAATTTCCCAACAGAAAAGCTGAACAAACATCACAATGCAGTTGACTATAGGACTGTTGACTGTTGGAAAATAAAACTTACACATGTGCTGCATCAACTTGTCTGTACGCATGGGCTCCACATTTACCGCAGTAGAAGTATCCGGCATGTCTACATTCAAAGAAAGCAATGGAAAGTAAGAGTGCCACTGAACACACACCACCATCACATGGATGAAAATAAATCATCTAAACATTAGACTTATATGTAGTGAGGTCAGAGGTTTCCTATCCAGAAAGTACACTGACCTTGTCGTAACCTGGGAATATTTGTCTGCCTGTGTAACACTACACATGGACGGCGGCATTTGTGATCTGACAAATGAGTCAATGGTAGAGATACTCCAGGGACTGGGTTATAAGATCTGTATATCAATCAATATGTTGCTGCAGTAGAGTTCATTGAAATTAAGCCTTCCTCAATTCAGAATTTTCAAGATGTAAACATAAATGTAAAGGTTTTGGTTTTTCTAGTCTTGACAAATTACTTTCCGTCAGCCTAATCTTCAACAGATACAATGGAATGATGAGCAATAATAATTAACCAGAGCAGAAGACAATTTACAAGACTTTGTATCTGATTTGAAGTTCTAGGGAGCTAATTTTTGTTTTGCTAATGACATACCAATAAAGCAACAATGGCTTGTGATGTACTTACAGGGCAATGATGGCTTGTGATGTACTTATCTGACAATGATGGCTCGATGTACTTATGGGCAAATGATGGCTCAATGATGTACTTACAGGCCATGATGGCTCAATGATGTACTTACAGGGCAATGATAGTTCAATGATGTACTTACAGGGCAATGATAGTTCAATGATGTACTTACAGGGCAATGATGGCTCAATGATGTACTTACAGGGCAATGATAGTTCAATGATGTACTTACAGGGCAATGATAGTTCAATGATGTACTTACAGGGCAATGATGGCTCAATGATGTACTTACAGGGCAATGATAGTTCAATGATGTACTTACAGGGCAATGATAGTTCAATGATGTACTTACAGGGCAATGATGGCTCAATGATGTACTTACAGGGCAATGATGGCTCAATGATGTACTTACAGGGCAATGATAGTTCAATGATGTAGTTACAGGGCAATGATGGCTCAATGATGTACTTACAGGGCAATGATAGTTCAATGATGTAGTTACAGGGCAATGATGGCTCAATGATGTACTTACAGGGCAATGATGGCTCAATGATGTACTTACAGGGGCAATGATGGCTCAATGATGTACTTACAGGGCAATGATAGTTCAATGATGTACTTACAGGGAAATGATGACTCAATGATGTACTTACAGGGCAATGATAGTTCAATGATGTAGTTACAGGGCGATGATGGCTCAATGATGTACTTACAGGGCAATGATAGTTCAATGATGTACTTACAGGGAAATGATGGCTCAATGATGTACTTACAGGGCAATGATAGTTCAATGATGTACTTACAGGGCAATGATGGCTCAATGATGTACTTACAGGGCAATGATAGTTCAATGATGTACTTACAGGGCAATGATAGTTCAATGATGTAGTTACAGGGCAATGATGGCTCAATGATGTACTTACAGGGCAATGATAGTTCAATGATGTAGTTACAGGGCAATGATGGCTCAATGATGTACTTACAGGGCAATGATAGTTCAATGATGTACTTACAGGGAAATGATGGCTCAATGATGTACTTACAGGGCAATGATAGTTCAATGATGTAGTTACAGGGCAATGATGGCTCAATGATGTACTTACAGGGCAATGATGGCTCAATGATGTACTTACAGGGCAATGATGGTTCAATGATGTACTTACAGGGCAATGATGGCTCAATGATGTACTTACAGGGCAATGATGGCTCAATGATGTACTTACAGGGCAATGATAGTTCAATGATGTACTTACAGGGAAATGATGGCTCAATGATGTACTTACAGGGCAATGATAGTTCAATGATGTACTTACAGGGCAATGATGGCTCAATGATGTACTTACAGGGCAATGATAGTTCAATGATGTACTTACAGGGAAATGATGGCTCAATGATGTACTTACAGGGCAATGATAGTTCAATGATGTACTTACAGGGCAATGATGGCTCAATGATGTACTTACAGGGCAATGATGGCTCAATGATGTACTTACAGGGCAATGATGGCTCAATGATGTACTTACAGGGCAATGATGGCTCAGTGATGTACTTACAGGCCAATGATGGCTCGATGATTTGCTTACAGGGCAATGATGGCTCAATAATGTATTTACAGGGCAATGATGGCTCAATGATGTACTTACAGGGCAATGATGGCTCAATGATGTACTTACGGGGCAATGATGGCTCGATGATGTACTTACACGTCAATGATAGTTCAATTATGTACTTACGGGGCAATGATAGCTCGTGCTGGTCTGTGATCGTGATCAGCTGCTGCTGCGGCTAACCACTGTCCTAGTTCTGCTGACAAATCTTTTCCTAAAGACAAGGAAAGGGAGAAATAATTACCCTGTTGTGTACATGTGTCTGGTATTGGTCATGTTTAGTTTGAAGTTCTTCTTGTCAGTGTTATAAACATCCATTCATATTATTTGCTCCTAGGCCTGCCTAACGCCAGTGCAAGTGAAAGCATTTGATGTTCAAATATGGCAGGTACTTTACACAGTCTTGATACATGATATGACACTGATAGGTTACAGTTCTTTATATTTGTTTTTCCTTTCTTCTGTGCGGCAGTGGTTTGTTATACTTTAACCCTGACAGCATTGTAAGCTTTATAGATCAGAGGTTGGAAATTATCTGAAGAATGATTAAAGAAAACAGGCCTTGTGTAACCTTTTCATTCAATACATGATACCATATCAAATACTTGTATGACAGCTACTGTCAACTCAATGGATAGATTTGTAAACTTTCCCAACATCATTTTTTTTTTCTCACTTAAAACTTTGAATAGATTCTTAAAGGCAGAATGCGCCTTGGGTATAGATATTTACTGATGTACCACTTGTAGAGGCTCATTTCAAAGCTCTTGGAGTAAGAAAAACTTTCACTGTCTTAGTTTTTTGAAAAATCTGAAATTTTATTTTTCCTCATAGAGTTAACACAGGGATGGCAGCCATTTTGAATTTCAAATACTGGTAAATGTTAGGCTGTTTGTTTCTCTAGAACTAAACCCTTATTCTTGATTTGGTATGAGAATGTTGAAAGTTTCACTGAAGAAAAAGTTTGGGCTAAAGTTTAAGTCTTTCACTTTAGAGGCGCACACTGCCCTATAAATCACATATGATAATCACATTTTGTGATGGAACTGCCATGTGAATTACATTTAATAGCTTGTATTTTTATTTGGAAACTTGGATGAAAGCTCAATACAATAATGTGCATTGAGCATCGACAATTTGAGACATTTTTATGGCTCAAGTGGGGTCACTTTACTGATCATTAATACTCGATAATCTATGGGATGTTTTCAATCTTGTGAATGATCTAGTGTAATAAACAATAGGTATTCACCTATATTTGAAAAACACAACCTAAAGCCTGCATAAATTTGGATTCATTGAATCATCTAAGCAGGTATGCAATAGTACATTTGGAGTTATTTGGGTGGATATAAATCCCTTTTTTTCACATAAACGACTAAATATCACTGTACCAAACATGCAGCAGACAACACATGTACACATGTCTCTACTGTGCACAATGAATCTTTGCTCAAGCAAACAAAACTCTTTAGCCATCATATGCACAACATGATATCTTAGCTATGGAGTTGATTATTTGATTTCTATAAATTTCCAGAGCAGTGGTTGACCTGACAACATCTAGGTGTTCCATTGGCCACTTACTTGTACAGAGAAAGAAGTCACCTAAGTGAATGGATATGAGTATGACCTGATACCATTTGTACAATACACACGGCAAGCGATCATTGTTCTATGTATGTCACATCTGCTTGTCCATGTTCAAGGGCAAACCAGTATCTTGTACACAAAATTTCACAGATAATGGGGACTTCTTTGGTGTTGATGAAATAAATAGTGTATAAATAAAGGGTTCTGCCCTGACCTTGCATGTTTATTTCATGAAATATTTTAATCATTATGAATACCATAATGGGCAAGGCATGGCATTACAGGTCACAGCATCATCCTTAATACCTTCATTGTGTACTTGTAACTATTCCTAGAGTTCATGCTCACCACTTGTGCGATGACTTGTTTCATGAACACCTTTTCTATGAAAATGAAATAAAATATGCAAACTGCATTGCCCTTTCACTCATAGGAAAATATCCTGATGTCGTTGAGGGGCTGAACTGTGCGTCAATAATCATAATTTGAGTTATATTGCTTGCACACATTGTCCATAAATTAGGCCTGCTCTTGTTACTAATTATAACTGCTATTGCAAATATGATCATAATAAGCCTGCTCTTGTACGTGAATCATTGGCTGAGAGATCATGGCCAAGTTTGATGAAATATTCCATTTTAAATATGAATAAATTCATCATAATTAAGGTTCATTAATCTTATGCTTGTTACAACCATAGACCCTCGAGAGGATTTTCTCACTCAAGGGTTTATGTGACTCAAATTTATATATCCTCTTATTCTGTTATTTATATGTTTGTTCTCGTGTCCTCGTTGTTTACTCGTTTATTAGTCACCTACAACATTGAGTGCAACCATGTGATTTCCCATGTGCTCTGACACAGACTAGAGAAATGTCGTCTTTCGGAGTTGTGAGTGTTCACATCTTTCATATGAAAATTTTCTTGGCGTTTTTACCATCTTTTCATGGGAAAGGGGCGCTGGGGGTTTTATACCGAGCAGTGAGTGACCTATGAGTATGAACGGCAACTTATTCCACCATCATCAAACAACCAGTGGCCTCCACTCGACTCTCATCATGGCCTTCACTTCGGTCACAACAAAGCAGCTACTGAGAGCTGACAATGAAATTTGCTGGGATGAGGACTAAGTTAGCGTATATAATGTAGGACCTTACCTGATCTTGAGTACCAGCTACCTGCATGTGTAGCTTTCCTGGTTTGACTTGACATTTTAGGCCCTATTTTGGCTTGGGTTTCAGCAAGCAGCAACTTCGGATCCCACAAACAACAGACGAACCGTCCTCGGTAAAGAGCAGACTCATTCTGCCGTATTTTAGGGCGCCCTCAATAGAGTAGAGGGCGCTTTTTAATATCCTGCCCGATGCGATCGATGTGAGCTCTTGCTCTCGAGCAGACTCTCTACTCGGTGATGAAAAAGACAACCTTACTCTTTCTCTGCGACTTTATTCTTCTTTTTGGCGTAGCAGGCTCATTGCCTCCTATTACTATATTTACTTCTGTTTTTAAACAATGTCCTGTATATCAGAGTTGCCGGTCTGAATAGTTTATTCTCTCGTGTCATTTTGCGTCCAGAGATATGTGACATAAGCTTAGGGACTGGTCAGTTTCTTCAGCCTGGGGGGGGGGGGGGGGCGGTGGATTCATGGGGGGGGGGTCACCCTGTTTTTGACTTTGGTGATGGGGGGGGGGGGTCACCATGTTTTTGAAATGCCCAATAGGGGGGGTCAGTGTGTTTTTGAATTTTGACACAGGCTCATCATTGCCTAAAATGCTAGTGTCAGCCACAAAATTCATCATTCAGTTGTATTTTTCGGCGCGCCCTTCGGGCGCGTAACTTTAATAATCAGTCATATTTTTCAGCACGCCCAACTTTAACATATCAAGCATACATACATCAGAGATATCTGTATGTTCAATATTTTTCAGCGTGCTCTTCAAGCTCATTACTTTAATATATCATACATCTTTCAGCATGCCCTTCAGGTGCATGACTTTAATATACAAGGCATATATATCAGAGATATCAAGATGTTCATATTTTTTGGCGCGCCCTTCGGGCGCCATACTTTCAGAGATATCTTGATGTTTGCTAAGTGAAAGTGTACCATTATGAAATCTGCATTTCATATGAAAAGGATGACAAATTCCTGATACTTTTCTGTTCAGTCTGTGAGAATTCAGTATGAGAAAGCAACATGCACAATATTTCACAATATATATTTGATACAGTGACTTATTTTAGAGATAGATAAATGACAAGATATCTTTCCTTCTTATTGATGCAATTATTTTCCTTTGTTTCATAGGTTTTCTGTAGAAAGATGCTTTTTATGACAAAATAACAGTTAAAAAAGGCAGTTTTTGTCATTATTAGCTGTGCTTTTATGGTTTCAATGTTACACAAGAAAAGGTCCTCTCAGACACTGTACACATTAGATTTGGCTAAAAAAGCTCTCTATGGCTCCTCAGTAGATTTAATTGGATGCTTGGCAAGTCTTAACACCCATCAAAGTTTTGATTCACTGCTTTTTCCTCTTTGATATTAATGATTGACATCCATTTCTGTACAACAGTTCAGGACATCTGGTTAAGCAGAGAAAGTGTGAAATACATTCACAGCTCATTCAAAATACAGCTCATTCAAAATGTACTGTATTTAAACTTTAAGATTGACACTTTGAAATTCCTATCTTACAACTGACATGTCAACAAGTTCACTAAAACATAGAATGACTATTTAAAATATAAATATATGTAAAATGTAAAATATAATATATATATATATATATATATATATATATATTATATATATATATATATATATATATATATATATATATAATTTATGTCCATCTTTTGTTTTACCTTTGTCGCGCCCGGGGGGGGGGGGTCACCCTGTTTTAGAAATTTGGAATAGGGGGGGGTCACCCTGTTTTCAAAATTTGGAATAGGGGGTCAGCCACTTTTTGACGTCGGCAAAAAATAATCCACCGCCCCCCCCCCAGGCCGAAGAAACTGACCAGTCCCTTATTGTCCAAATAGACCTTAATCACGGGCATTTGAAGGATCTAGACGGAGGAATCTATTAAAACGACGAGAATATAGGAAGGTTAGACCTATAAAGCATAAATCTTTCATGACAAACTGCTCAATATCACATGCCATCAGCATCAATTTTACGCATGTTCACTTCTTTATCTGCACCGACGACGCAGGGAGGATAGAATTGTGGGAACGCCATGGTGAAAGATGGAGAAAGAGACTCCATTGTGCAACACTGTGGATTGCTCGTTAGGCCCGTATCAAATATGCAGTATAAGGTAGGACTATAGGATGAAATACTATCTTCTGCACAAATGTGTAAACACTATCTGTCGACGTTATTCAAACAAGCTGAAAGTTTAGGTCAAAAAAAATAACTAATCGTTTGCTTCTTCTAATTCTATCGATTTTGATTTTTTGGTGAAAATAGCCGAAAAAACTTCCGCACCACAGGCTGCAATATTTGAGAACTAAATAGTGATGAAGGGACTTTGTTCATCTCGAGACTTTGAACAAGGCCTTTTCGAATAATGGTGTAGCATACAAACAAAGCATGATAGTTTTCTTTTGATCATGAGTAGTAGTTTCATTGCATTTCAAGGCCTATCATGGGAATCCATCTTAAATATACAAAATATACACCTGGAAAGACGACAGTTCCAAGGAAGTGTTATATCACGGAGTAGGGGTGGAGAAGAGCCTAACCGTGATTATATGCATTAATTTTTTTTTTAATATTTGTCGTTTCTTTCTCCAAATGCATGGATTCGTTATCTTAAAATTATTGAGTATGATCATCGGTAGAAAATTTTCTCGTCGCCCTGTTGCTTTGCTCAGAAAATCAGAGGAACATTATTTTTGTCTAGTTCTGGATAGTTTGCAAACGCAAAGAGTTGACAAATAAGACATTGTTGGCAAATCAGATTAATACAAAAATCGGACAAACACGGCTTGTCGCTAGTGGGCGCCCTTTGACATCTCTATTAACTTGCCGAACAAGGACAATGTCAGAGGTAGCTGCAAATTCCACGGAGGCTCAGCGACCTTTCAGTCAGTTCTTTGACAGAAAAGCTTTGCACGTACATGTTTCCCAGCTTGGGCCCCTTTTTCAAGCAGGTCCTCTTTTCATGTCTCTTTTTATTTCCAATAAAGTAGGATGTTAAAGGGAAATTCGATCATGTCAGTGTAGCAATCCCTTCCGTTGGTAATCCCCGACATCAAGCCAGTCAAGTGGTATAGACGGATGATACGAACTGTTTTCTTTAAGGTGAATACAGGAGGTGAATATATGCAGCCATGAAGAGTGAGATATTAAAACGCTGATAACTTTGTCAATACCATACCGTGCCTTGATTTAATGACAACATGATTAGGGCAGGCAAGTGAAAGATTTTCAGTACACCTGTCAAGTGCCACAAAATTTACCAAGTTGAAATTATTAAATGATATTGTATTCAATAATATGAGAAATTATGCTGAACGTATATGCTTCACGAATACTTCATTTTCAACTTAACAGAGGAAGCTGGAACTGACGGATGAAAGAGAGTGAAAACTTGTGTATTGTTGTGAGCGGAAGAGAGACTTGGTTTCTCGGTAATTTCGGTATGACCGGAAAAACTCAGTGTGGTATTGCAGGGTGGTATAGAAACCAAAGAGTATAGCATATCGAGACCGCAGTGGTCTCCATGATTTCCGCTTTCGGGGGAAAAAAATGTCATTTACATAGACACAATCGCATTAGCGTAAGTGAAAGGATAAGAATCCACCCGGTAGACTGGTAAAAATCGTCCGGCTTACCAGCTCTATCAGCTTTTATTACTTGCTGCTTTCTTCAAATCCCTGAACTATATTCCGTCTCAAAAGCTGCCGTCCTCGCAAACTGCATTTCAAGGTATGTATTCAGTTTTACAACTTTAGCCAGAAGAATTGATATTGTTCCCTGCTCGGAATTATCATTGCTAATCATATAGAGGCTGTTTATCATAAACGCCGTCAACTGAGACGCAAATTCGTCCAGATGGCAATCTTTCACATAGTTTGAACGGTAACCTTGTACGCGTTGCTTCATCAAACAATGAATAGATTTTTTTGGAAAAAAAAACCAGTTTGAGTTCTACCAGGGAGTGTTATTGTAGGTCACAGTGTTTTTTGCTCCCAATATCATTTTTTGCTTACCAAATGTTCATTCAATTTTCAATAATTTATTAACCACACATTGGTAGAGTTTACTTTTTTGTATGACATATTGTAACTTTAGGGTAAAGTTATGCAAATATTAACAAATTTATTCTATTTTCAACCGGAGAATTTGTTCGTGAAAAGAACTACAAGAAATTCAACAGTAAAAACCTTTAGAAATGTATAAAAACCGTACCAGTGCGAGTGTAAAAGAGATATAATTGCAATAAAAGAAAAAAACGGCAGATAAAAACTGACGAAGGGTCAAGCCCGAAACGTCTACATTTGTAATCCTCTAAACCCGGTGTTTTTACCTGCCGTTTTTCCGTTATTGTAATTTTATCTCTTATACAATAAATTCACTTGCTATTTCTCTTGTCCTACCAAGAAAATCTTAGACATGTTGATTGTTTTTTCTACTTTTCTGGCCAATGTTATTTTTATGGAATATTAAATTTCTTTATATTGCCAGAGTGATATGAACAAGCCTATTATACATCGTATTGATCGTCAAGTTTTGGCAAGTCACTTCACAGACCTCTCTGTTATTTAGGAATCAAATTTTCTTCGACGTTCTGCTTTCACACGTAGATCATGGAATGGGTCTGCTTTACATTTTGAACAGTTATTGAATGTAACCACGTTAAACCACCGTACCTATATTTTTACTGTTTTCAGTTGACATTTTTTCTGTGTATCAGCTACATCTTCTCCATGCAACACAACCACAGCTTGTCAGTACAATGCACGTGTAAAATATTATGTTAGGTGCGTCGCTATTGAATGTTGACAGTTGAAGTCAAGCAAGAAATTCGTGAACAACCTTACAACAAAGCACAAAACGAACATACGAACTTTGATGGATATCCGACTCGGTACTGATACTTCCATATTCTGTATGGCGTAGACCAAGAAATTCTTGTTAATTCATATGACAAATAGGTCTATATCAATTAAAATATATGAAATAAAAACCATTAAAGTTGTGGTTACACGAGGGTCACGGACAAGTCATATTTGTCATGCATTTTTCTTTCATGTCCAAGGTTGTCCACTTCAACAGATCGATCCCTTCTAGTGTCCACTTCAATTAGTATTCTGGACAGAAAATAACGACAGTAGAGCAACAGGCGCTCAGAGTGTCCTGCCTTTTTTTAACATCACTGTACACATGCGTACTCCGAGCGCTTGTGGTAGAACACATCAAGCATGATTTCACTTCCACACTAGTGTCCCAATGGAGATGTATTGCATCTGCAAAGCAAAACTATGATATAGGATTTAAGGGAAATACATAACTATTAGTGGATCGTGTTAGAAGTAAAAAAAAATCACTGAATTTAATGAATAACATTTTTAGAGTGATCATGGCGATAATACTTCTTACTAGAAACATTCTGACACTGAACTAGGAAAATACAATTACCAACAAAGGATGTTGATAACAGCTGATGCAACCGAAAACAAAAGAAGACTTGTGATGGTAACTACAGCAAAAAAGGCTGATACATTGGTGATTAAAAACTACATAAAAAAAGCTGACCATCGGTAATGAACGCTGATAAATCGGTAATTAAAAATGAAGAGTATTTTCTCAATTATTTTACAGCGATTTCCTCTGGTGTCCTTCAAACTCAAATTATTCGTCATATTCGGGTCTTATGTAAACTCTTTTAGCAGCCAGCAGGCTGCCTGTGAACAACTACATTTTGAAGTCGTACTAACATTTCAAAAATTTACCCAGGATTATGAAAGGCGCAGATAACATCACCCACCCGTGAGTTTATAAAACTGTACACAAACAAAACAAGGACACGTAGAATCGAAGCTCGGATACCGGAACGATGGCGCAATTTCACTGTTTTAGAAATATGCAAGCTGTTAAAACGTCATACTATCATAGTCGGTAAAAGGAACAGGACTTCGACGGTAATCTCCCAGGTGCCTGCTAAGACTCAAGTCTCAAAGGAAAGGGAAATTATTTTCAGAAGCTGTAACAGATAAGAAAGCTACATCTTAGATAAAACGTCAAAGGGGAAGTGAAAACGATAATCAGGCAGGTTTCGGGAAAGTGATATCATAACACAGGAAGACTGATACGCCTGAAATTGACAACACCCGAAAAGCTTCATTTTACACCTGCAAATTGAGTCCGAGGGTGAATATGACCTAGTCAGACTATACGTCAGACAGTTTATTGAGTCGATGGTGAATATAACCTAGTCAGACTATACGTCATACAATTTATTGAGTCGATGGTGAATATAACCTAGTCAGACTATACGTCATACAGTTTATTGAGTCGATGGTGAATATAACCTAGTCAGACTATACGTCAGACAGTTTATTGAGTCGATGGTGAATATAACCTAGTCAGACTATACGTCATACAGTCTATTGAGTCGATGGTGAATATAACCTAGTCAGACTATACGTCATACAGTCTATTGAGTCGATGGTGAATATAACCTAGTCAGACTTACGTCATACAGTTTATTGAGTCGATGGTGAATATAACCTAGTCAGACTATACGTCAGACAGTTATTGAGTCGATGGTGAATATAACCTAGTCAGACTATACGTCATACAGTCTATTGAGTCGATGGTGAATATAACCTAGTCAGACTATACGTCATACAGTCTATTGAGTCGATGGTGAATATAACCTAGTCAGACTATACGTCAGACAGTTTATTGAGTCGATGGTGAATATAACCTAGTCAGACTATACGTCATACAGTCTATTGAGTCGATGGTGAATATAACCTAGTCAGACTATACGTCATACAGTCTATTGAGTCGATGGTGAATATAACCTAGTCAGACTATACGTCATACAGTCTATTAAGTCGATGGTGAATATAATCTAGTCAGACTATACGTCATACATTTTCACGTGCGGACAGACAAATCAGTACTGACAATACTTAAAAATGTATCTTGCATATGGTTTTGTAACTTCACAGACGTTGGTAGTGTAAAATAAAAATATAACAAAAATAACAAAATTAACAAGCCCCCACCACAAAAAAACACAAAAAACAGCAAAAACAAAAACAAGAATTCTTGCATTTTTCTCTTATGTTGGATTTTCAACAATTATCAGGGTTGAATAAGGTTTAAGGTACATCAGGTTACCACAAGTATCCACGTTTATTCTTGGCGGTACACTCAGCAAATCTAAGATATTGCTCTATGTGCGTTTCCAGTTCTGTCAATGAAATTTACTATGAACCTTCTTGCAAGTGCCCAGCTCCAGAGCCCATTAAAATCATACTCAAACAGAGAGGATTAATTGCATCACAATTTTTTTTACTACTCCCCCCAAAAAACATTTACGTTCCTTCATTCTCGATTGTTGGGATAATTTTTTACATTTGGCCGGCAACGATTTTATTTTTGAAAATCCTTGAACCCCCCCCCCCCAATAATACTATGCCCCTTATCGAGTAGATCTGTACATGATAGTATAGATACGATAGGAGACCGGAACATGCTGACTGGAAGTCGATAAGCTTCAACATGGAGAGAATTTCTAGTAAAGAATTACCAGCTTTGGATAGAGAGATGTGGGCATTATGTGTTTAAAGGTTCCTTTGTTCAAGAATATTTTAGGAAAAAAACGGACAAGCGAATAAATAAATAAATAAATAAATAAATAAATAAATAAACGAATAAAGTCAACATGTCAACAATGCGCAAGCGAAGGAAGTATAGCGAAGGAAAAAGTAAACAAAACAAACCAAAACAAACAAATAATGAACTCCGCAACAAGACTCACATTACATGTCTAAGTATGTGTGCCCTGACAAGGTGACTCATGAAAGAGAGAGAATAACAGAAACAACTGACAATTAATATGGAACAAAAACATGACAGTCGGAATAAACATCGCTTTTTCGGTGATGTATAAACTATTTTGGTCTCAAAGTTATTTGCTTATCTTCGATTGGCAATTTGTCTTGGTCAGAGAATCAACTTTAAAAACTCTGCAAATATCTTATTGAACTTTATTCACTTAAATATAATGAGTGATCGGTCTTTAAAATACTCCAAAACATGGCATCTAAAGAAAGTTATGAATTTTCCATTTACAGGGAGAACACCGAAATGATGTTAAACAATCCTGAAAGATTTGGAAATTATGATGATTTTAAAAAGTCTCGAAAGAGGCACTTCAATATATAAACATTGAAAGTTTTGTAGGAGCAATACGAATCGCCATTCCGATATCCTAATAATAGAAAATGTCTGGGAAACGGTATCAACTATAGAAAGAGCACACAAGAATATGGGATACGCCGAAATCTCTAGTTATACAAATGTATCAGTTATTTAATAGTTTTTGTTCCACTGCAGATGTAAGGAAAAATAAATAGATTCTTACTTGCGTGTAAAGATATACAAACAATAAAAACCTTGGAGTTGCAACTGTATATTGTGAAAATGTATATCTCTGATTACACAAACATCCGTTACTCTTTTCAAAAGAGGATGAGCACGAGGAACACTAAAAGAAATGACGTAAAATGTAAAACTCCGAATTCCCTTTTTCGCCGAATGGCTTTCACAACACAGTTTTAACGACGTTCAAAATTATCATAGAAAACTTTCGAATCCCCGGCTTTACAACTCTGTCTTCCCTATTTACTGATAGCTTAATAGCCATCATAGACCCAGCATACACCGAGCATTTCATGCTTCCCGGGCCGTGGAAATCCTTTCATGAAGTTTCGTGACAATCGCAGTTAATAGGATCAGTCATTATTTACAGATGGGGGTCGGTGGAATTTCATCGGGAACTCCGAAATTTCGAGTAACACCTCCCCCTGCCAACCATGATGCATTTGAGTAACCCTCCTCTCTAACTCGGAAATTTTGACTGAACCCCCTCGCCCCTCCAACTTGGAAAAGTTAATACCGATACATGTATTTGTAAATTGACATAAATACAGCAATAGTAAAGACCTTTCAAATCCTGATGTACCCTGCTAGATTATCATCGTTCATCTCGTGACAGCTGGAAAAGATTAAGCCAACAAAATGAAATTCAAAGTGACAACAAAATACAGATATAACAGCTCAGGCTATAACCAGTATCCAACCATATAGTATGGTTTAACTTGGTTGGGTATCATGACAGAGTTTTCACTAGGATATCTGACTGAGTACAATTTGAAAGTACAGGGGCAGAACACGTGTGCACACGAGAGGTTGAGGGGGAAGTGTCAGAGGGGGCTGTCCCCTATCTTGCGTGGAAAATTATTGAGAAATTGATGTATGCAGTCTGGTGCAATCTGAGAGGTGTTTTCGATTTGTCTTTTACTAGTAAAACTGTTAGAATAAACCTTTGTGGAGGGACCGTGGAATAAATAATGACGGCTCCCCTAGCTGATTGGAAGTTTTGTCCAATATTGAGAAAGTCCTGTCAAACAATAAAAACACATTAAATTGAGAGAAGCCCTGAGTAGTCCATGACTGTAGAAAAAAATGTCAAGGCCTGTGACGTCAAAAAGGTCTACCCCTGGAATACCTATGCAGGTAGAATGCGCCACAGAACTACATACGTAATCATACATACTCAAGTAAGTTAATGCATGTACCCATCAAGCCCAAAAGTAAGAAAACGATCAATTATCTTTAAAAACCACCAGATTTGATTGATATTTGGCCTAATTATTGGAATTATTAAATTCTTTAAACAAATGTCTGCCTAAATCTTGACGAGTTGAGTCACGTGACCAAATCTGATATTTTCCCGCCAAAATTTACGTCTTTATTAATTTTAATATTCCAACCGTAAACCGTTAAATTTTCTTGATTTTCTTCGCACTTTTGGAAACAACATCTATCATATTCTTTCAAAAATACATGGCACTCATGAAACTCTATCTATACTTCTTTCTGATATTCAAAATATTCATGTAAAACGTCAAAATATTGTATTTTTGTTTTTTTTTGAAGAAATAATATTCAAAATTCAATAATTTTGCATCTGCCACTAGTTCTAACACAAGTTCCCATCCCATTTACATTAATTGGTCATAATATTTTAAATATTTGACGTTTTAGCGGTTGGAATATTCAGTTATTTGCAATATACAATTTTGGCGGGAAAATAACAGATTATGGTCACGTGACCTGACATAGGTAATATATTATGATAAATTTCAACTTAATCAAATGCGAAACATATTTTTGGCAATTTTCACAATTTTCTGACCAGGTCTGATTAAAAAGTATGTTCAAACTGATTTTACATGTATGTAAGCCTATGCCCATGCATTAACATACCTGAGATCACACAATGGCAACGATTCAAACTATTTGTATACCCATTATAGTACATGCACTGCCGACCAGCTGAGTGTTTACGCTTCATTTTTCAGACTTCCTCCATACATCATATTAGTTTCCTCGACACATAGTACATTAATCAGACCAACGCACACACGCACTGGACTCTTCTTCATGAGTTCCCAAAGTGATCACTATGATTTAATGACAGGATAATGCTGACACCACATTTAACATTCTGTAGACACGGTGAACCATGTTTGACAGAACACAATGAGTCATCCACGGGTTGGGCCAAAGGCCATGGTTTTCAACGCAGGGTGGGTGTGTCAATGCGACAGCACGGGTTTTAACCGAATAAGGCAACGGGACAAAGTATAACATGTGTAGCGCGTACAACTTAAGCTCATATCCATGGTGTGGTCGCTGTGGAAAGTTAATCCGGAATCCATCCGAAGCGCTTTCCCATGTGTCACAGATGATGAATGACTCTATTTCAGAAAACGATAAATGAGGGGAGGAGAAAAGAAACAACGGTACTTCATACATATATTTACTATAGGAAATATCGGCAAGTGAAAGTTTTACTGAAACTTTTTTTACACTTTGCGTATGCCGCACCTCAATACAACTAGCTATTATATAGTTAAGCCTATAGTTCACAATTCATCATCAGTAACTTTAGCTTCAAAAGTTTTCACTGTGTGTCCAGTTTAAAGTAAAAAAAAGTCGGTTTCAAACTAATAATAGTAGGCCATCAACATCTCGACATAATCATCGCTAAATATGGTCGGGAAATATGGTAGATAAAGTTGAGGAACACCGCCAGCCAGTGCAGAAACAAAGCGATAAGCACTGCCCTGAGCTGCGATCTCGTCCGATGCCCTCGTTTCCAAGCTGAGATACATTGCGCCACCACACAACTCTTTCTGGCGAGGAATACCACAAGTGCTTTTGCCCTCTTACGTAGAGTCACGTGATCATACAGCCACTGTTGTTGTTGCTTGAACCCCAGTTTCTGCCTTGTCGGCGGTCGTTTTAACGGAGTTCCTCGGAGAAAGCACCCTACAGGAATACTTCTTACCCAAATCCAGGTAGGAAGCAACTTTATGGCAGATTTCTAAGTACCATAACTGGCAGTAACCACCTATATATTTGACGGAGCTTGTTGACAGAATGTACGTTCGACTATCGGGCTGCGAGAACCAAAGACCAAAAAAACCATACGCAAAAATCTTTAGGACTGAAGATCACTTGTACCTTAGAGTCGCTGTTTAGATACTCATATTGTAGACTCCGATTTTCTGCATACGGGGGCATAAGGAAGAGTTAGCCTTGTTCATTAAGTCCAGGTTTGTCATTCTTTCGGATGGCACTGTGAACCTCTGAGAAGTGTGTGTACAGTGTAGTAGTAGTCGACCTTTCCTGTACACAACGATGGAATCGAGTGTTGTCAATGTAAATATACCAACAGCGCCAGATCGTCTTCGAATAGATTTAGTTATATCTTAGATAATTCAAATCGGTGTCACGAAATTTATGGTTTATGAGGCGAATTTCATCGCAGCATGAGTACCATAGTTGTTACGTGACTTCCGAAACCTACCCTTCCGCTGTATTGTAATGGCAACGTACGCCAGTGGTACAGTCAGCACAGTTCATTACAAATAATACAATGTCATCTCCAGCGATAGTGAAATGTAGTATTATCTCTTGCCAGGCAGCGAAACCGCCATTTGTGATACTCTCCGATAAGAAATCGTAAAAATCGTAATTTGATACGCCCTAATATTTGTGATAAATGATAAATGAGATTCCCAACACTTTAAAATTGACGCCCGTCGGTCGAGTATGTCGATTGTCCAACACTATCTACACTACAGAAAGTCTTCTATTTTTGTCCGTCATCCGCTGGTTGGTGACACTTGAGTGACCTCTCTGAACCAGGCTATTGTTCGGACACCTCAGTTTTGTCGTGAGACCGAGCAAATTCTTGAATCGAAATGAAGTTGTACACTCCACAGTAGCTAGTAGATTCTTGAATGGTATCAGAATTGCTGTCCTTCTAAAGTTTCACCTGTTGCTGGTAGGGATTCGAGCCCTATTATTTGACAATGGTCAGCTACTTCACAAATCCCCACCCCTCACCCCAGGCACTGAAGTACAAATATGCAAACAACAATAATGTTTGGCCTGCTTCAAAAATACCCCAGGACATATTGCTTGTACATAGTGCTGAAAATTCTCTCTCAAATTTAGATAATTTTGTTTAACCCTTTTCCTGCCAAGTCCATATTTCACCACCAGGTCAAGATGGTTAAAATTAATGAAACACAACATATTCAATATGATGTATTTTAACATAATACTGTACATTTGAAGGCTGTTGAAAACATAATACTGTAAAGTGGATTTTTTTTGGACAAAAGATGCTATAACATACCAAGCCAAGTGGGTGATAATACGTCATGTTTTGGCTCAATACCGCTTTTTACTGACTTGGCTGATGGGGAAGTGATACAGTTATTACTGTCTGGCAGGAAAAGGGTTAAATGAACAGATTAAGGTTCCTACTTGTCGTCATAATCATAATAAACTTACGATATTCATATCATCAAAAATTTCTCCAGTAAGCTTGCAGCTCATCTAGTGAGAGCAGCAGGACTGACCATTTTGCCACAGCATTTGGAGTCTCTGTGATTGTAATAGAAAAATCACAAGGGCTGTGTGACTGAGAGCCAAGTTCCTTGAGATTGTGCAGATCTGCTTCTACCTCTATGTTTGGATACTGCATGCAGACATTGGTAGGCTTTCATCAGATTTCTGATGTGGGAACGACTCTTGTAAGCTAAATTGATTTGAGCTGAAAACCTGTGCAAGCAGGATAACACTCATTCATAAACCTGCAAATTATTACCACTTTGCATGTTGCAATTTGAAAAGGTAATAAAATTTTCTAAGCACAGAGGTGACTTTTTTTAAAAACGTTAAGGCTACTTAACATTGAGGAATAAAAACATAGAAATCATGTCACTTTCGCTCTGTGAACACTTCCACCAGAGTTTGCTGGTATGTGCAAATTGTACTCATGAGTTTAAAGTCACACAATGCTAAATCTTAATAACCAGTGTCTTTTTGCATGTTTTTATTGAGCAAGGTCATGAATACACAGTTCTTAAAGTCAAAGCAAGTAGAATGACCCTTCCCCATTATCACAGTGAGTCTGTCAAGGTGACGACAGTTATTCACCTTAAGTTAATTCTCATGCAAAGTTGACATGACAAATACATCAACAGCAAATAAACATTGTTGAAGTTACATAAGATACTCTGAAAGATGTAAAAATCCCCATTGATATGTGGCAGAATCCTGAATGATGTGAAAACTTTGCATGGAAGTGATAATTGGGCTATTGACAGGTTGGGCTTTCAGTAAAGACTTCCTTGAACCATGGGGTGACCTCAGAGAGACCAATTGAAAGTTATGATTCCTCACACTCACACTCAGATTTGTTAGCTATTTTTGGCCACTATTGATTGATTTTACAGTTTTAATTGGCAGACTAATGAAAATATTGAACCAGACCTTGTCAATAATGGCTGTGATAGGAATCAATGTTTGAGACGGGAAACCTTTGGTTTGTCTTGGTGATTCACACGTACACATTGTGAAAACTGACTGTGAAATCAAAAGACTTTATTGCTTTTCATATCATTCAACTGAAGTGGAAATGTTAATGATACACATATGAATCACTGTACCATTATGAATAGAAAAATGACAATATACACCTGCTTTTACTAGACTTCTCATGCTTTGAAATGTCAAATAGTTTTGATGTCTCTTTCACTGAGTTTGAGTTATGCCATTGTGACATGAATGGCATTACTCCAGTGCACAACCACAGATGACATGAATGGCATAATTATTCCAGGGCACGGCCATAGATGACACGTAGCTACAGCTTGATGAATCTAAGATATCATGCCATCATGCACTTGGTATGCGTGATCATTACGGTATGACAAAATGCATTTATTGTGAACATTGGTTTTATTTTTACATAAAGTTTTTTTATCAGCATTGGTATTTCAGCCCATTGTCGGTATATAGGGGTAACCTGTGTGTGATTTCCCTTGTAAGGAAGAGACAGAAGAGTCTTTTTTCAGCACATGTAACTACCAACTTGAGATGATGCAGTGAAAATGTGACCTGTATGGTTAAAATGTTCTCACTGATACATCATCGACTGACCAATGTAAATGTGATACAGGGTTTGATGTAAAACTGTACCTTTGATTCAGTGCATCTTACAAATGTAGACACTTCTTTAGAGAGAGATCATGTACAGTGTTTGTTAGATACAGTTTTCTGTCATGTGTAAATTACCATTTGCAAAATGAATGGAAAAATGAATTAAAATCCAAATTTACATGACTGGAGAGAAGTGTGGCCATTGAATCATGGTCATGTAGGTTGTAGGGCCTACTAGGTATCACTTTTAGCATAACATGGAAGATAGACGTAAGTTACTATTGGCTTCTTTGCCTTTGATGACTACACCATATATAAAGAGGCAAGGTAGCCAATATCGTATGTTATAGCTATGGTACAGCTTTGTCTTGAATGCCACCATAGTTTTTGTATAGTAACCCGTTTAGATTGACAAAGAGGTACACTAGACACAGCTTAACACTGCAGATAAACACCTAGGGCTAGTGTCATTTGTAGATTTTAGTGCATGGATGTGCTTTGAAACGGTTCAGTAAATCATTCTGCAGTGTCCTTGCTGTTACACATGAGAGAGCATGATATTGGACAGAGTTCTGTAAATGCTAACAGACATGCTGCCAGGCATCTTTCTCTGTTCTGTCCAAGGCTAATTTTATTTCACCACCTGTGTCTTTGAAGAGAGCTCTGAAACAACTCGCTGGTTCCTGAACACTGATGGTTACAGCTGTCAGTATCCAGGCCAGGCCTTTGTGGTTATGTATATTGCACAGGGGGATCTGGAAGAGGAAATGTCTGCTCAGTAAGATATACAAGTTGGTACTGTGTTTTGTCAGTTGTACAGCTGGTCATTGCTCCCATGACAATAGCCTTGAATCCTGATACTGCTTTGTTCCATAACATAATGCAGGCAGGAAAGGTTCCAGATTGGTCCTGTACACACATAAAACTAACAAACCTAAACCAGACCCCACCTTCCTGTGTGTTCTGCTTATTTGGTTGGAGTCCCCACGGACACCGTCCGGGGGGACTTATAGGTTTGGTCATGTCCGTGCGTGCGTGCGTGCGTGCGTCCGTCCGTGCGTCCGTCCGTTCACGCAGATATCTCTGAGATGCCTGGAGCGATTTCATTCAAACTTGGTACAAGGATTACTTCATATGTCATACAGATGCACGTCAATTTGTTTTGTGATACGATCCAATATGGCCGCCAGGCGGCCATTTTATTACGATTTTTTCATGTACAGAGCCATAACTCAGGCATGTTCCAACCGATTTTATTCAAAGTTGGTACAAGGACATTGACCAATGTCATAGATATGCACGTCAATTTGTTTTGTGATACGATCCAATATGGCCGCCAGGCGGCCATTTTATTCTGATTTTTTCATGTACAGAGCCATAACTCAGGCATGTTTCGACCGATTTTATTCAGAGTTGGTACAAGGACATTGACCAATGTCATAGATATTCACATCAATTTGTTTTGTGATACGATCCAATATGGCCGCCAGGCGGCCATTTTATTACGATTTTTTCATGTACAGAGCCATTACTCAGGCATGTTTTGACCGATTTTATTCAAAGTTGGTACAAGGACATTGACCAATGTCATAGATATGCACATCAATTTGTTTTGTGATACGATCCAATATGGCCGTCAGGCGGCCATTTTATTACGATTTTTTCATGTACAGAGCCATTACTCAGGCATGTTTTGACCGATTTTATTCAAAGTTGGTACAAGGACATTGACCAATGTCATAGATATGCACGTCAATTTGTTTTGTGATACGATCCAATATGGCCGTCAGGCGGCCATTTTATTAAGATTTTTTCATGTACAGAGCTATTACTCAGGCACGTTTCAACCGATTTTATTCAAAGTTGGTACAAGCTTATTGACAAATGTCATAGCTGTGCACGGCAATTTGTTTTGTGATACGATCCAAATGGCCGTTGTGCGGCCATTTTATTACGATTTTTTCATGTACAGAGCCATAACTCAGGCATATCTCAACTGATTTTATTCAAAGTTGGTACAAGGACATTGACCTATGTCATACATATGCACGTCAATCTGTTTTGTGATACGATCCAATATGGCCGCCAGGCGGCCATTTTATTACGATTTTTTCATGTACAGAGCCATTTCTCAGGCATATCCGCATGTTTCGACCAATTTTATTCAACGTTGGTACAAGGACATCGACTAATGTCATAGCTATGCACATCAATTTGTTTTGTGATGCGATCCAATATGGCCACTGTGCGACCATTTTGTTACAATTTTTTTCATGTCCTGAGCCATAACTCAGACAGGTATCAAGTGAATTCATTCAAAAGTATTTTTATCACAGACCTAATGAAGAGGACTCTATCCTCTCTGAGGACCTGTAATCAAAATACCCATTAACAAGTGGGGACTGTGTCATCAACGATGACTTGTTTGGTTGGCGTCTTAAATAATCTCTTATGACATTTATACATGTATCTGTTGAACACGCACATGTGGAAGTAGTACCCCAGTGCAGTTAAGATCTCACCATTCTTCCTTTGATCTCAGGAGTGACGTGTTCTACGTTACTTTCTTTGTGTGTGCTTTATACCATAGTATCTGCAGTCAAATGAAGGTAAACTCTCTCAGAAGTTAGAACTATGGTAAGAAGTCTTTATGATAATGAGCTGCACTGAAGTGATGTATTGTTACTTGGCAGGCTTCACTGTACATAGACATTGGCTTGCTTTGTAGGAAGATTATCTCTGTATCCTCTCCATGGAAGTCCTGCTTCCAGCCTATGGCAAGCAACATATAATTCAACGTCTACAAGAGAACCGTTCTTTTTGGAAACCAAAACACATATTTTAGTATGAAAAGAATAATATTAATGAAGGACGGCATAGTTCGAAATGAAAAAAGCTGATTGTTTGCTGTAAATTATATGCATGTATTAAACGCTGGTCATGATTTGGCGTTTGTTTTAACCCATATCTGTTATGAAAGTGGAAAATATCAAGACACGTTAAAGGCATCATCTTTCAACTTTCAGTGGACTTTAATTTCACAGAGAAAAATTTTCTCAGCTGTACATGTTTTTCTATGAAATTTTTGTTTATTTTATTTATCTATTTACAATTTTTGATAGATTTCTACATATGAACCATAGTTGTTTGATAGCAACACTGGATAGGAATTATAAATAGTGGATAGATTTTGATTTCTAGGTATACTTCAAATACCATGGTCCCTTTGACTGAAGTCCCCACTGTACTCTACCCATAGCTTGCAATCACCATGAGACAAAGCAAAGATAGGCACGACCCTTGATGGGTGCCATAAATATGTCACAGTTACGAGTCAATAATTTTTTCCAAACAAAAGTCTGGTTTTGCATTGAGGAGGTCCATTAACCCCTAAAGGTTCTGTGTATAAATCATACCCGAGGTTTCAATCATTGTTTGTGTAAAAACTTTGTCGTCCTTTGCACAGAAAATATAAATTTCAATGTGAGGTTAGATTTTATGGTATCATTGAACTGCAAGGCTTACTTACAGGAAAGCAGTAATGTGATGCTATAAAAAGTCTTTTGGATCATATCCCTGAGGAAGATTGAAACTCTTTGTTTATACAGCTTTGTTGGAAATTACCAGCTTTAATAATACCATTACATATTTATCACACAGCCAGAAACGTCTGTAAATCTCTAGTGGAAATTTTTATATGAGTGTTTGAGAAATTTTAGTTATATTTATGAGCAAGAAAAGAATTTATCAAGATGGCTGATGAAAATAGACATACAGTAATAATGCTATAAATGTGGATGTACCGAGCATAAGGTATTGTGCAGTCTGTTATATCCGATATTAGCATGTGATGTTGTCAGAATATCAACTGGTCTGCTGTGTGTGTGAAGCTTTGCATTCTCTGAGTTTGAGCAGTCCTATCCAGAGGGAGTACTAGAAACTGTTCATTATTGAATTCTAACAGCCTGAATGAACCTCACAGTGCTAGTTCTCATTGCATTTAACCCTTATCCTGCTAGACCTATCCCAAACTAAACAACTTTAACAAGTCAGTAAAACAGTGGTATTGAATCAGACCCTGGGCATGTTCTCCCCAACTTTGCGTTGCATGGACAGGATGTTACAGCACTGCAGGTTCAGTCAATAAAAATCATGTTTTCAGAGGCCTTCAAATGTTCAACTTTTTGTTAAAAAATGCACACATATGACATTTTATGCCATAGAGGTTTTAACCAACTTGACCTGATAGTGACAGTTGAACTTGGCAGGATTCATGCTCTGCAAACAAAAGAAAGTTAAATTAGGTGTGCATTTGAAAGAGGTGTTTGAGTTTTCAAAAAAACCAGCACACAGGTATGTATACAAGCTGACATGGTCCTTTATTGATCTGCTTAATTTTTAACCCAAACAATAAGAAAAGTCATACAGGATTTCTTCAATTGGTGACAAAAAAGTAAAATTTGAAGGGGTTTAATTTATAGAACAAAAAGTCTGTGGTCTTGTCTGTGTCTTGCTGCATATCATTAGAATTATAATGATCAAATATAAAATTTATTTTGATACAGGGGGTTTAGCTAAGGTATAAAATAAACAAACAAGCGAAAACAAGTTGAGAGGAGAAGTTGATGACAGTCCTCGCAAATGTATAATCTGTTGTAGTAAGGGATCTATCACTGCACTGAAATCCAATGTTTATACATGTAGTTGTAGAATGCTACATGAACATCAGTATGCAAATGTACCTTGCTTAAAATGCAGCATAGGCAAGAATGCAAATGTTTTTCCTGACATGTGTCACTGATTAATTTATCACCCAAGCAATTGCATCTTATATATTAGGCTCTGTCAACCATAACCAATACAAAATTCAGTGCGTCTAACTCTCAAAGTCAAATATTAACCCATAGAAAGCCTCAGTGAACATTCATTTTTCCACTGAAACAATAGGCCCATGGAGAAATATCACAGTCTCTGTTTGTTTGGCAGGGTTGTAGCTGTGCCAGGGTTTTCTAACAGAAATTTTGCTTATTTATCCAAAGTGATGCTAAAGAAAACATTGCGATGTTAAGTTTCAATCCTACCGGCGGATCAGGTTTCAGATTTCAAAGTATCTGCGTGTAGGTTCTAAAGCAACTGTAGTACTCTATGTGTACAATGGTAAAAGAGTTCACCAAAATTTTTTCAATACAGAATGACTACTTGATAATTTGGCCATGTAGCTGAAAAGCAGCATCCCTCCAGGATAAAATAATATTTAAAAAGTTTATCAAAATGCAGAGGAAAAGAAATCTTTCAAAATAGGAAAATAATATCCTTTGTACATGTGACAGTAGAGAGTGATCTAATGTGCAATATCATCATATGCAAATTTTTTCTTGCATAATGCATAATTTATTTCTACACAACATCTGAAACCTTTCTCCATCCCCATTTTGCTTGTGCTTCTGACAAATGAATGATTCTTTGTCAAAAACTACCCAGAGCAAAATGCTTTAACAACAAATCATCTATTAGTTTGTGTCACAATAATGAGATGAGTTCTACAGTAGAAATTTCTCCTTATTAATCAAGCAAACTGGGCTCTGTTGTCATATTGAAGGATTTCTCCAGTGCATACAATATTTCTAGTATGTATCTCCACATTCCAACAATCAAATAATTCTATTGTGTTAGTGTCATTTCTGAAACCCTCTAGCTGGTACAGTAACACTTTCACTCATCAATGGTGCTTGGCATCATCCATATTGAAATACATCTGATCTGAGAATGTATGTAGTAGATTATGTAATATCCATACTCAAATGCAGTAATCCAAAGCTGAAAGTGACGTAACAGTGTCTCAGGAGCTTTTGTTAAATTGAAATCAATACTGCCCTAGTTGCAATCATAGATTTGAAAAGAACATTTATTATTATTTATTTTTAGCATATCATAGTTGAAGTTGCTATTTGTGGTGGTGGGGGGAGCAAAGTATTTCACATATTGATAGATTGGATATAGTTTCGATTATTATACATATGGGACATGTTATGCCTCATTGGTTGTAACCAACTTAGCCTGATAGTGAAATATGAACTTGACAAGATAAGAGATAGAGATAGAAAAGCACTGGGTGAAAATATGAATTAGGCTGAGGTTATATAAGTCACACAATCCATTTGATATCCATGTAGAGCATTTATTTAATGGATTTCAATGGGACATGCCCAGTGACAACAAAACTCAAATCTTTTGTCTTTTGATGTATACAGTGTATGTTATGTGCAGGTCAGTTGAGCGTTTCAAAGATTTTGTGAGTTACCATTGTTTGTGTCCACATATGACTGTTTATGTGCACATTCAGGACCTGTACTGTGTGTCCAGCTCAACACTGGTATACAGATCACACAATGAATGATGTTTGTGAAATGACAAACATGTATCTTAAAGTATCAGTACATGTTGATAAGGACTTTGATAAGGACCTGGCTCTCAGATCTACAAATTTGTAAGTGATCAGCAGCTGTTATGGATATCCAAACAGCATCATCTGAAATGTGTACTCTTGTCAGTCATTGCTCTTCCCATTTCCAATTAAAGTGGTCCAATATTGCAATCGGAAACAATAGGATTGTAACACCATTTCCAGTGAAATGTGAAATTCAGTTTAACTGAGTTACTAGAAAACTTTTATTGTAGCTTGGCTTCTGTACATGTGTACATGTACACGTAATTTGTTGGTTGTAAGTTTCTAACTTTGGACACTGATGGCATAGTTCCAAGTTGGATTGCTTTCAGTATTATGTCTCTATTTAAGATGCTTACATGTGTCTGTAATGTCATTTGTAAATGCTGCCTACATTTTATGGGAGGGGGGGTGTTATGAATGAATGTAAACACCAGTGGTTACATGTAACGGAAATTTGCCCCATTACTTCATTGTGGATTAGGCCCAGAAGGTATTAACCCTTTGAGCACCAAAGTCTGTATATTTTTGTCCCCTTTAACCCCAGTCAATTTTTCTCAGACTTTTGCCACAATATTGAGAAAAAAGTGTAGCCAATGAAATATGATGTCCATTTGGTCCAAAATTATAACAAAATTACAGAAAAATTCATACAAATTGGTAAAATTTTGGCAGCAGAAGATTATAGGGCTGAAGGGGTTAAGCTGAACAACAGGGAATGCTGGGAAAGCATAGACCCCAGGTTTCTCCAAGGTCTATGGCTGAAGTAAATGGATTATGCACATGCCATATGGTGTTTAGAGTCCGTGGACAAAATCAACTGGATAACTTAAATACAATTCTCAAAATATCAGTTCTGTTTTAGAGAAGTTTCAATTCTGTCTCAGTACAGATGTGAAAAGGTTTTATAACTGTGCAAAACTGTTGTATTTTACAGTATCATGAGATCATCCCCATCTATATTTAGTGGATCTGTCACTTAATCAAATGCCTTATTAATATAACATTAACAAGCCAAAAAAGTTTCCAAGAGCATTTGTAATACAATATTTTGGCTCACCATATGATACAGCATTTCTAGTTCGGCATCAAATGCTCTATTGTAAAGGAGGGTCATATGTAAATTTAATTAAAAACCTTCCTGTAATGAGAAATTAATGACCTACCCAATCAGCTGATATGGTTAATATGTTCAGGTTTGCCTTGTCTTCAAATAATGTCTCATTGACTGAATCCAATTTCCTGAAAGAGAACAGCAAAATTATTATCTGATTGAAAGTATTTACTGGTAACACAGAGAAGTCTGCCATCATACATGTACATATAGATATGACAAGTCAGTTGAAGTGTGTGCATATAGATATGACAAGTCAGTTGAAGTGCGTGCATTCAATGTTGTAAAAAAGTATACCAGGATTGTAATACTAATAGTGATATACCATGAACAGAGTTTGGAAGTATCACCTCCTTTTGTTTGCTTCTGAGCTCATAAATAATTAAAAATAAATTTTAGATGTTGCGTATAGAGGATTAGCATGTTTTAATATGGGTTGGAATGTTGTTTTACAATGCTGCATTTTTGACTGGTATTTTCCTTTCATATATGCAAATGGAGTTCTTTAAAATGTCAGCAACTTGAGCAACCCTATGTGTCTGATTGATTGCAAATTTTCAGCGGCATATGGTGTGAGGAATTTCAAGGTTTTGTGGTAAAAATCGCATGTTAAATTTGATGTTCCTGATTTGATAAAAATAGATCCATGACATGGTACTGTATGTGTAACCTGGTGCGTGCTTTACTGTGGTGTATCTGGCATTTTCTAAAATGACAGAATGGATATGTATGTGAAGAATGTGCTGGTTGTAACCTCCACTTGGTGGAAGTATCTGTACACAATGAAGTGAAATCTTTTATGAAGTTTGCTAGTTCATGTATTTTATGGTAGGTAAAATCTCTGCTCAATATATGCACTGACTGGTCAATATGAAACCCTAACCCTGCCAGGCAGTATCACTTTCCCAAGCTGATTCAGTACAAAGTGGTATTGAGACAAATCTGTACGTATTTTCACCAACTTTGCATGGTATGTTATAGCAGGTTTAGTCAGTAAAAATCAAATTTACAGTAGCTAGGTAAATATAAAATATTCAAGTTTTTGTTAAAAGTGCAACATATGGGACCTGCTCTGCCATACTGGTTTTAACCAACTTGATGATGACATCTTATTTGAGTACTGCAGTTGACAGTCTGTGTAACTTTACTGTGTATTTCAAGGCAAAGTATTTTTCAGTGTACCTCATAAGGTAGTACAGGTTTGAATTGACCAGCCTTCACACAACAAAGTGACAGGGGATTGTATCTCATTCACCCTTTTCCCAGCAGGCCTGTCACTTCTCTCTTTGTCAAGTCTGTAGAAAGTGATGTTGAACCAAAACACACATGTATTTTCACCTTGCACTTTGCAGGTATTTCCTAGCAGGGCAAGTCAGTAAAAGTCACTCTAACGCCATCTATGTTCTCGGGGTCCTGTATGTGAACACATTTATTCAAATCTTTTGTTAGTGTGTAAAATGCAACACATGGGACAGATGTCATGCCTCACTGGTTCTAACCAACTTGACCTGATGGTGACATATGAACTTGGCAGGATAAAGGTTAAACACCACAGGCACAAATGTTCACAGATGTCAGTGTTTAACCCTTTTCCTGCCGAGCGCCCCTGTCCGTTATCCTGCCAAGTCGGTCAAAACCGGCCCCCTTTTCCGTGTCTACAGAAGATAGGCTCTCCTGCACGCTTTCCTGCCAGGCATTTGGCGGGAAAATACCGCATTTTCGGGGTACGATTACCGACCATATACGTGTTAGACTTCAAAATTTTTGCATGCCCGTATAGAGGGGCAACCGCTGATGAGGTTGTGTCCAGAAAATGACGAGGTCACGGGCGTTGTTTGCCCCGGGGGACGTGCACTTTTATGCCCTTTTCTAGCTTACTTTCGCGGAAGTAAAGCTCGTTCGCCGGCACGCACGGCCACACCGGGGAAACGTCACCTCTCTCGTGGGTTAGTAGAAGACCCAGGGGTAGTGCTATGGGTGCGGGAGCACCCTCAAACCTGTCCTGTTTCCCCTGGGTTGTGTCACTTGGCCACGTACTTTGAACGACTTGGAAGAGTCGCACATTGCAGTCTGCTTTGACGTAGTGTCAACGACATAGTTCCGCCATTGAAGGAAGGCGTGTACGTAGTTTGGCCAGTTCAGTGAACACTTAGCTTGTTAGTGTTACCGTTTCCTAACAGGTTAGTTGTGCAGTTGTTACTAAGGTGCAGTTTTGTACCACCTTAGCTCTGGACAGTGCAACTGCTCTATGCACTAACCCAACGACAGATGGTTGGTACAACGTCTACGTCGCACGAGCACAGCCTCCGTTGGGCTGTGCCCCTCCCACGTGATACAACGCACGTTCATCCATTACTATAGCGTCCTTACGGATCTGCCAAAAACGAAAGTGGGGGTAAAAACAAAACAACGAAAATATGCGATCATAGATAGTATTTTATTCGGGAATAATTTACATTATGCCGAACAATAAATCTCGGAGTCTGTCTCGACGTCCGAGTGCATGGTCCGTGTTTCAAAAATTATAATCGGGGTGGCAGATCCGTGTTTCAAAAATTATAATAGGGGGAATTGTACAAAATAATCCGTCTAAACAAAACAAACGAAAATATGCGATCCATAGATAGTATTTTATTCGGGAATAATTTACATTATGCCGAATAATAAATCTCAGAGTCTGTCTCGAGGTCCGAGTGCATGGTCCGTGTTACAAAGATTACAATCGGGGGATTGTACAAAATAATCCGTGTTTCAATTACAATCAGCGGGATCGTAAAGCACAAACAAACGGCACAACCGTGCTCAAAATGTGATCATGGTCCGTGTTAAGAATACAGTCAAGCCACTGTTAGGCGAAGCTGTCCCCTGTCCGTTATTTACGTCGGGTTCTCTTGCTGATGGGTGTCGTCGGGGCTGTGTGAGTAGAGGTCTGCACGCCAATGCTCCTCTTACCTCGTAGCATCATGCGATGATGAAAAGCCGCAAAACACTCGCCCTCGTGAAGATGAACCCCGCACAGACTACATCCTTTGGACGTCTCAGACAGTCGTCCGCTCGCAGTGGTCTTACCCTCTCTGCTACATACTTTACAGCATTTCTGCCGCCCCTCCAAACGGCTGACAACGTGCATCGGCTGATTTTGTGGATTGATGTACGAGGCAAGAGAAACAGTGGCCTCGACCTCTCTCACACTGGGCTGCGATCGCCCACAATAACCGCCAATGAGTTGTTTCCCGACACGCAGATGAAACATCTTATGGGTCAGCTTACTATCAGGGTGTACATGCTTGAAGCATATATATGCATTTACCAGGGCAACATCAATCAGGTAACATGCCAGATATGTCCACCATCTGTGGTTCTTGCGCCCAGTGTGAAAGTACTTGCGCTTCTGGTTGGCTCGGTCGACGCCTCCCATGTACCGGCGATAATTATACAGCGACAGAGGCACTTGTCGCCGCTCGTCTCCCTCCCCACTGGCACGCACTCCAAGGGTGGATAGACCGTATTCAAGATCAGCACCTGAGCGTTACTATCCTGATAAGCAGTGATGTTAAGACGAGAGTCCGTTCTGGTCGTGGCTTTCATATCCCCAACAGACAGAGGAAGGCGCTTCCTCTTACCCGGCGGAATTAATTGAGGGGGCATGGTGCGACGATTACGGCGGTTAAAACTCCCGACCATGTAGATCCCGGTCTCCATCAGCTCTCGAGCAGTAACGACCGTGCTAAACAGGCTATCACAGAATAGGCTGTGATTATATCCACAGAATGGCTGGACCAGCTCCATCGTAATTCTTTTCACCACACCTCGCTCCTGCCGTCTCCCATCAGTCCGATCCCGATATTTCACACCTAGGTACGGTGCAAAGTTAGCTATGTATGCAGTGGTGGAGTCGCACAGCTGCCATATCTTGAAACCGTCTCGATCAGGCTTATGCGGTAATCTCTGCTTAAATTTAGAACGGCCCTTAAATCGCACCATGCCCTCGTCGATGGAGATCTCTCTACCCATCTTATAATTATTTACGCACCGGTCAACTATGGGCTCCATCCATGGATTGATTTTATACAGGGGATCCTCCCGACACCGACGTCGGCGGCGTGCCTCATCAGGATCACGACGTGGATCGTTTCTCTGGGTCTGCCAGATGAAAGTATCGCATAAGCTGCTGAAAGCGACTGCGGGTAATCACAGTAGAAATACCCTGGTTTCTCAGAAAGGGATCGCTAGACCAATAATCCTCCACTGATGATTTACGGTCGATACCCATACAGACTAAGACGCCAATGAACGCCTGCACCTCTCGGTAGTCAGCGTTACGCCAGTATTTTATCTATTTCCTAGCGATATGTCGCTGGTGGAATTTGGCGTATTTATTAGTCTCGTCCTTGGCCAATCTGATCAGTGTAGCTGGAATAAACTTAAAAAAGTAATCGAGCTCACGGGCGTGGCTGGGCAAGGTGAAAGTCGGTCCTCTCTCATGGTCAAAATCGGTCTCCTCAAATATATTAGCATCGGTAGTCTCCGACATACGCCAGACAGGAGGGGTGTCGTCCTCCGCCAACACAGCAGCAACGTCATCATCGTCGTCAGAGCTTGCCTCACCTACATACTGCCTGTCATAAAAGTCATCGTCCTCTGCCGCATCCTCGTCAACCTCCGAGTCGGACTCAGCGGTGATATCACCGTCGTCTGGGCGTCTGGGCCTGAACTCGCCCATAGCGGCATCAAGGATCATATCTGGCTCAAAATCAGGTGGGCTATCCTGATAACGAATTCTCCGCACTATCTTTTTCGGCGGGGACATCGCAGCACACGAAACTATGGCAGGAGCGGGCTCGGCAGCCTCTGCTGATGACGAGGACTCAAGCTCTTTCGCACTGGGCACAGGAACCTCTCCTGACGCAGGATGAGGGCTCATAGTAGCAACAGGTGGTGTCTCTCCCGGAGCAGCCGGGGGAGAACCAATGGCATCAGCCGTCTCATTACTCACTGTCTCACTAGCAGCAGCAGACGTAGTCTGTGCAGGTGAAGTATCTCCCACAAGAGCAGATGTAGTCTCTGCAGGTGAAGTAGTCTCTCCCGGAGCAGCCGGGTGAGAACCACTGGCAACGGTGACCCGTCATCATCCTCATCGGCAGAACGATCGGTCTTACGTTTACGCTTACCACTGGGTTTTTCAGCCGGAGATGGCTTCGCCTTACGGGAGCGTTTCTTGCCCGACTTCTTAGAACGTTTACTAGGGACATCACAACGATCGCTACCACTACCGCCCGGAGACTCTGCATCTTTGAGCTTCAGTCGTCTGCTCGCCTTCAGAAAACTTTTGCGGTCCGTCAAGCTCATGTCTGGAACAGTGTCGACAGACTAGCAGGTCCCTCCCTTTTAAAGCCACAGGCAAACAAAGCCCTGGACATGATTGGACGCAGGGGTGTTAATATATGCATCCACCTGTTATTATAATGGACCTACGGCAATCAGTCCACCAACCGGCGCTGACATTCCTACCAGTCATGTAAATTGCCTGTCCGCACCATTTGATATGCTAATAATACTCATTTGCGATGCAAATCCCTCGAGCACTTAGCATAACATAGTCAATGTCATTAGCATCTCAACTTGACATTCCGTCCAGCTGGGTACGTGGCATGCGCACCTGCCACCCAAGGACGTTGGCCCAAGCCCATGTTTAGTACGGGTGGGAAACCGTATCTTTAACCTCATGTCCCTTCTAAGTACGCCTGCGCAGGGCGTATTGTCATCCAAGTCGGTGACAAGCCAACCCGACAGATTGCCCATTAAGCAGTAATGGACTGGCCGTCTCGTTCTTGTACGGCAACGAACAGTGCTTCAGCGGCTTGTTTAGGTCATAACCGTCGCCTGCCGAGCGGCTTACCCAACTAAGGCGGTCAAAGATGAAGGATGCCAAAATTGTCAACGGCTGTCTCGGCCTCGTCCGTTGGGCAAACATGGCTCCTTCAAATAACGTGGCCAGCACGTCTACGTCATCAGCGGTGATGACGACCCGTCATTGACGCCCGAGTGCGTAAAACTCGGAATATAC
The DNA here is from genome assembly GCF_041260155.1 of Ptychodera flava. Taxonomy (NCBI): domain Eukaryota; kingdom Metazoa; phylum Hemichordata; class Enteropneusta; family Ptychoderidae; genus Ptychodera; species Ptychodera flava. Next base: position 3,328,742 of record NC_091941.1, read on the forward strand.
CGACAGGTACCTCTACCTGAGTCGGTCATACTACGGTATAAACCAAACACAGGTCTGCCAACTCCCGTTAGACTCGGCCGTTAGCCGAACTTCACAGGGACAACATAGGCGTAACAAGTCGGTGAACAACGGTTCACGCACCTAACCGCAGCCGCCAAGTCGGTGAACAATGGTATCAAATTTTGAGGCCATGTTCCTGAATGGCAAGGCTGAGGCGGTGTGTTTCGTTGCACGGCTTGAACGTCTAGAGCCAAGTGCAGCCGACAACGTCCGACATCTGAGTGGGTAGTCTTTTCGAGAAGGTAACAAGTCGGTTAAAAGCGGTGGTTACCCTTCACAAATGTCGCTCAAGTCCGTTCGGATCAGTTCCATGTCAGGGACTAATCAAGTCGAGTCCGTCAAATCCGTCCGCACTTCCCGTCAATCAGGACCAAGTCCGTGATTTTCGTCTCGCACCATTGGCAAAAAATTGCACCGCCAGCTGAGGCGGTCTTAGGCGGTTGCCTTAGAGAAAGCCGAGTCCGTCAAATCCGTCCGCACTTCCCGTCAATCAGGACCAAGTCCGTGATTTTCGTCTCGCACCATTGGCAAAAAATTGCACCGCCAGCTGAGGCGGTCTTAGGCGGTTGCCTTACAGATTAGCGTTGCCGAGACGGTCAATTTCGGCCGCAATCTATGTAGTGCCTCAGAGCCAAGTTACCCCAAACTCCGCTAGAATACGTCAACGTGCTAACCTGCCAAGTACGCTACTCGTCCCCCCCAAAAAAACCAGTCCCCCACCGGGGTGGGGGACTGGCTGGGTAGCTTCCGCACCTTTCCCTGTCGTTGGACTCTCTGTGAACCCATCTCGAGAGCAAACGCCGTTCCTCGCCCAAAACCTGTCCTCGAACGACCCCTAGCGCGAGCAAGGGTTTGCTACACGTAGTTCCGTCGACTAGGCAGGAAAGGGGGTACCAAAAAGTAGCCCGATTTCCACCGCCTTGGCAGGATAACGGCCGTGGCTGCTCAGATTCTAGCTACACCGAATTTCAAGCGGATTTTCACCGACTTGGCAGGAAAAGGGTTAAATGATCATTCATGTGTGTGATAGTAGTATGTTAGACAGACATAACAGTCTAGAATTTGTATTATCATTTAATTTATTGGATTTTGTACATTTTTCTCTTCGGAATTTGATTAGACAGTCCAAGGTCCAGGGTGTTGATTTGCTTAATAAAATATGCTGCTACATGGATGTGTTCCAAAATCACTTATATGTTTCTTAAGAAAAGTTTGCATCCATCTCAATGTACAAAACAATGGTTTAAGGACAGGGTGTGTTCAGAGAAATGCGTGCAGAGTATGCGGGTCCATCTAGCATTTTGACAATATTTCCTGTGTAAACAGCTAGGGTATCAACATGTAGTGACGTGTGGCCATTTGGAGAAACTTTTGACTGGAATGCATGCATGGTTTATCAAGTGTACAGTCCAGAACCTAGCTGCACCTTTCAAATACCACAAATTTTAGTGTTTTCTTTATTTTTATCTCTCGTGTCATATGGACAAAGCAAAAGGAGCCTTTCAGCCTTTTGTATTGTCTAAATCATAGTGTCTGTATACTGTACATGTTAAAATGTGAAAGTGGTAAAAATTAAAACCTCAGGAACTGCCTGTCCAATGGCTCTGATATTTGACATGTAGGTACATGTTCCTTTGGTAGATATACTGTAGATGTCTTTGTTTTTATAGCAAATTTTGCATAAAGAATCTTCTTCCAAGAAACAAGCAGTGGACTCACTTTGAAATTTGGTTTACGATCACTAGGGATGGATATGCTATGTTCATTTTACAGTAAAATGAGTGACAGTTTAATATTGAGAATATTTTGTTCATATTCGGTTTATATTTTGCTCATATTGGGTGAATGATGTCACTGAAGTTTTTGCAGATTGAGCAACATTGTAAGTTTCACAATATTTTCTCAATTTGCGTGTCCTGTTCACAATTCCTGATAAATTGTAGAGCTTGTAACTCATATGAAGATATTCAAGTATGATAGGCATTCTTAGAAAGTGGGTATGATAGGCATTCTTAGAAAGTGGGTTAGTTAGATCATGTATTGTTAGAAGCTCTATGGTAGAGACAGAGATATGGGTCACTCATTTTCTCAAATAATGAGTGATGACATTCCCAGCTTTACTTGTGAATTGAACTCACAACAGTAATTTGGTGGCTTAGCCAGATTATTGTAAGTTTGAAATTTGTGGTCAATCTTGCTTGATGTAGCGCACTGGACATTCAGTATCACCATTAAACTGGTCCAGGATTGCCCTATTGTGATTGTAATTTTTCCAATTGTTTCTCGGACCTGGTAATTAATACATGTAAACTACCTTGAATGATAATGATTATTTGCCTTGCTTTGATGTCTCATCAGTTATTGTGCCCATCAGACTTATTCAAACTCATGATATTATGGATTTTAGAAGCATTTGATACAACATGGCATGTACGGTATCAAAGTTTGGTAACGTTTTGAATGTTGCTGTTTACACAAATATATACTGTGACCCAGGTTCAACTTACACTAATAATTCAAAGATATTGGCTGTAAATCAGGTGACTCATACCAAATAGCAGGTGAATGGGTAATAGGTGTTCACAGCTTTCTCTAACTTCTCTAAGTGGTAATTTTGAAGTTGTGATAATTGGTCATACAAATGATATCTGAATTATCAATAATGACTATAATTTTTTTTCATGGTAATGAAGTAAAATTGAACGTAATGACTTCATCCTTTAGTAGACATTTACAAACAGTATCACTTATCAACTTGATTTATTGATTTATTGACAGCAGTAAAAAGTTGCCCAGAACCCACACTGTGATTATGTGAACCTGATATACATATATTAAGTTTTTACAATCATACCCCATCTATTTCCAGGTACTTGTATAAAGTTTATTATTATCAAGATCTCAAATATTCAAATTTATTAATTTTTTACCTTCAGAATAGTGGGACAAGGGTTGCAGACATCCTGATAATAATGAGAAAGCTACATGTAACAATTTCAAATGCCCTCTTTCCTTAGAAGGCAGGTGTTTACGTTAGTTTGTCAATCCAAAAGTTTTTGCAATAACCAAAGCTCTTGTTATCAAAATATTAAATATTAACATTTGTATTATAGTCATTATCACTAAGACTACACGCTTCACAATCCCCACTAATGAAATTAAAGTGTTGTCAATCCAGAACAAGGTTGTTGTTCTTGAGTCAACAGTTTTAAAACCATGCAATTGTTTTCCCAGTGAAGATACTGATAAAGCTAGCAACTGTGCTTTATCAGTTTATTATAACATGTTAAAATCAGTTCTCTTCCGATGATGCTGTCGTTGAACACCATTGACACATCTCTAAGCCAATAACCTGATGTTGATATTTCAGAATCAGGCACTGACAGTTTACTTGTTCAAGAATCTCTGAGATCAGTACATACATGCAAGTCAAATACATGCAAGTCAAAACAGTCGCAGATTTGATTGACATGATACATTCACAAATTTTATGTTGTAAATTTACAGTACAGCTATAAGGGTGGGTTTTCATTGAAATTGCAACTCTGTAGGCATGGCGTCCTTGAACCCTGTATAGCTGATTTAGTCACCCTAATTCAAGTGGAAGTAGTCAGCCTTCACTTCCTGTGCAATCATTTTATGCTGCCACAGCTGATGATTACCCTGGGTAATATAGACTGCCACTTGAATTAGAGATAATCAGTGATGTATACTGATACAGACTTACATGTACAGTACTTTGATGAAAGTAGTAAAAAGGAGATACCGTGTATTTGGCAAGATTCATGGATTAGAAGACACGGAATGTGTGACTTGTCAGAGACCAAATCGTAGAGTACAGGTGTGTTCGTTACATTTATAAGAAGTATTGTATGTGTGCAACTAGGGGACTATTTGTGTCGCATATATACAGTACAGTCCACGCAGAACCCGTCACTGGTGCGGGAACAATGCCCGCATAAAAGTGCATCGTGCGCGCACGAAAAGAGCATCATTGCCAGCAGTATGCGGGCAGATAAAGTGCAGTGTGCCCGCAGTGTGCGGGCACGATTCGCGCATCATCACTGTGCAGGCATTGTTGCAATGTGAGGCACATTCACACCTTGACCTTGAATGTATGGCTGAGTTGAACGCTGTTGCATGAGAATGTAAGTTGTAAGAGTTTCATTCTTGTGGACAAAAATTGCAACAAGTGGACGTACAAGTGGCTACTGTAGTGCTGGGTTTTGTCATCGGCTCAGCCGAACTTTGACCCATTGCTGATTGGGTGGGAGTTGCGACGTTTAGTGTCATTTACAAATACTAGTACGATTTTAGGCCGGGGGTAAAGTGAAAACTCTTTACGTACAATGCATGATCTGTTACTGTGAAATTGTTACTCTGACTTGGTGCGCTGTGAAGATCGAGTCCGATCGAAAATTATCGAATTTCTCAAATAAAGATGACATCACTGGTCGTGAGACGTGGTGTTGAAGAAACTGAGTGAGGCTGTGATGGTGACGATAGGTACCTGTAAGTTTTTGCCATAACCGTAACGCATCGTAGAAGACAAGTCAACACAACAATAAAAATTCTTGATCTGTTTTCTATTTTTCAAAATGTGTACTTTATAACAGGAAGACGATTTATCATGGCAGAAGTGAATGCCTGTGAACTTGAATCACTCTAGTCTATACGAGCTAATATTCTTTTTTTCAATTGTCAAAAAAGACGATTTAGAACTAAAAATGCTGAACTTCTGTGACAGTTTCACGGCTTTCTTCTTCTTTTTCATGCCTAATCGTAATCGTGACACTCATTTTCGGTTCACATTATCATGTTTATGCCATACAATAAAATGAAAGGAGGTCAGAAATTACGTTTCGTTGCTTACTCCCCTGTAGCGCGTCATACTTTCTCGATATACAGTAATCGCGGTCCCTCTATCACAATGATATTACCGGTATGTACATGCAGGTGAGGTTGTTTTGTGTGACGCCTGGAAAGACCAAAATTCTACAAGACGCATACTCTTATATGGTTTGGTTTTTCCTCTTGATGTACGGAACGATTGAACTGAGAAGTACAAAAATCGCGATTGAGGTTCTGCTTCGTAAACCTGTCCTCGTAAATTTCAATGATTTCACAAGCCGAACGTCTCTATCAGCATTTTTTCTAGCCAACTATCACTATTAGTGGCACAAATAAAATGATTAATGTGAGTGGAGTAAACTGACCATGTTCGTAAGTAAAACTTGAATTTTCTCCACAGACATGAAAACAAAATATTCGTTTTGGGCGACAGCGCTCGACTTGTTTTCTTGCCGATCATGCCGAAATCTCAATGAAGTTTTGATACGTTCCTCGGATATTCCGTACGAAAAATATTAAATGGACAACATGGTAGTCGATGTAGAGAAAGTCATGATCATCATACTGCCAACGCAATCATACAAACTACGGTGACGCCGCGTAATTTTTCATCGCCACCTGTGCTTCACGATAAAGTCCAACATTAAAATTTGTTTCCCGGGTCATTACGACCATCTGAAAAAAAAACTACCGAAAAAATACGGCTTCTGCTTATATTTTACATATGAGCTAATACCCGATAAGGTATTTGTCAATTGTTCCCATGCACTCCGAATGAAATCGGGGCCCAAAATCTTGAAAAAATATCACGTTTTTTTTTTGTGATAATGTCAGACAATACCATGCCAAAAAAGTCCGATATTCAAAAACTGTTCCAACCCAAACATTTTAGTGACGAAAACTAAAAACACTGTGCCAGTTTCTGATAGTATTTTCCGTTCGAGTCGACACCTGACGAACCGAATTTCAAATGTTTCCCGCCCCCAACTATTTGCTGCAGAAAAATATGTCTTTTTCATGTCGTGTTTTACGTTGATCAAATCAAACTCTGTAAAATACGCGCGGTGCAGTGTGTTCAAAATCGTACTCCGACTCTGAACATTATTATTATATCACAGTGAAGTCTATTACGTCACCACAGGTCTTCAGTGTCGTTTTATTTTGTGACAGACAGTCGTTCGGGCGACGACATTCCCTCCACATCGAATAATACATTGAGGTACCAGAAGAACGACATTGTGAACAAAAGCTTGGGGCCGAAACGGGAAGAGTTGCCGGGAAACACGTCAAATTTTGCTACACTGTCGTCCAGATGACCTTGAAGACTTGACGTGGGTTGCAATTGCCACCCAGAGCAGACATTGTCCTCGGCCTATTCAATAGCGTCTACGCACTAATCAGCATGATCAGGCGATGGGTCACAAAGGTCATCGAAGTATGCAACAATTAACAGTAAAGATTCGCGTCGGCATGATTGTTTAAATAATTGTGATCACATTGCTGGTGTATACTATCAAGTTTGGAAACACTTTTAAAGGAATAAATATTTTTTTTTTACAAAATATTTTCGTAATTTTTTGAAGAAATCATAAATCCACGAACTTAACGTTTCGAATCTGCAAGTGGGTTATTGTTTAGATGAACTCAACCACGCTGAAACATGGGTACTCTTACCATTGGCGGCATTTTCCCCACTGCCAACTTCAGTCATAACTTCAGTGCAATGGGTAGTCGCAACGAAAGAACGATGTCGCTTCTGACATCAACGTGTCAAAGAACGCGACATTTTAGTGTTGAAGTAAAGCAGACGTATCACTACTTGTAGAAACACTAACGTACTGGATGTTTTTTGATAATGCATGCTGGTATCAGCCTTGATCCACGGATACATCAGCACCAAAAAATTCTCTAACTTTCCGAGGTTCGTGTTACAGTCGGTACGATTTAAAAATACTTGCGATTAAATCGTTGTTTGACGCAGTTTTAAATGTCGACAATGCATTTGACTATTCAAAAACTAAAAAAAATAAAGTCAATGTGCCACATAACAAGTTGGCCTTTTAAGGGCCACCAAATTTGAAGAAGGAAATACGAGTAAAAGTTTGGAATAAATGAGACTCACACAAGGATTTCAAAGATAATGTTTTTATTTCCACCCCTAAAAATTAAAAAATCTGAACCGGCGATTGTCTG